>NW_005187465.1:2936820-2968525 GCF_000239375.1 Pundamilia nyererei | reverse complement strand
ATGCTCAATATCTTCTCTGATCTGGACTGGATGATGTGCTAGGAGCGAAAAGATGCCACATTGTTTGAGGGAAATTAAAATGATTAATCCACAGAGGGCTGAATTCAAAGACAGAGAAAAATACAGCAGGCTGGGCTATTTAGCCAAGAAAATACAGCAGGCTGGGCTATTTGGCTATTTAGCCAAAATTTCATTGCAGTAACTTCAAATGATGGTCAGTAGTTTGTAAGGCACCAGAGACATTTGTATGTGTATGTATTAGAATAAGTCTTTTAAAGACTGATGCGTTGCATATATGACGACTCTTGTTACTTTTGAGATGAAAAGTTTGACTCATTCATCGCATCGTTATCAGAAGCAGTACAGTGAGGGAAAAGAGACATTTAAAAAAATAGAGAACGTTTTAGTATGTGTCATATGATTGAATGAAGCAGGACAGTGTGATTAACCACTGGGTCGCTCATTCATCTTTACTTTGTTGTCTTCTTTCTTGCTCCTAGTGTCCCTCTCTGAGATAAGCTTCCTGGCGATCATAGTTGGAGGTGCTTGTGGCGTAATCCTGCTCATTCTCACTATCATTATGGCAGTGAAGTTCTACAAGAAAAAGAGAAGGGAAGATGACTTTGAGCTGCACGAGCACGATTTCAAAGACCCAACTGTGTGGTGAGGGCCAGAGAACTCTGTGTTTTGGGACTGGTGTGGACTCTGGTTGGCTGTTGGGTTGATTTTCCTGGAGGAGATGACTAATAAGGATAAGGGCATCTTCGTCTATGTTTTTTCCTCTATTGTGAATGTCTTGAATATTAATGTATTTTTTTTTTATTCAGTTATTTCAGTATTAGAGCTCAAACACCCTTTCCAGTCTGTACACTTTTGTATGTGTGTATATACTATTGAGACTTTTTTACAAAGTTGGTCCTGATTGTGACTACTGAATACTTTGTAACAGAATTTTTTAAATGTAGGTTATGGATTATAATCATGGTTGGTTTTTATAATGGTGGTTATTAATACTTGTTCACAGCAGCAGTTCTAACTGAATGAGTGAGGCTGTTTTTCTGTATAATCTTTAGCATTTTACCATTTAGTTAGCATCTTTCAATCACAGGTTATTTTATTGTAAATTTTATAGATGTCAATTTTAACTAGAGCACCTTTTTGAGGTAATTGTACGTGGTCTTCAACATAAAGAAAAGCTGATACTGCTGCGGTGAACTGAGTTAAATGCGCTCTGCTGCCTGCTACTAATGGGTTACATTACAGCTTTGGCAGATGAAAGCTGTCTGGGCAAAATCTTCTGCTTTCTCGGTGAGCAGCAGCTGCAAGAACAACTGTTGCTTCACAGCACTTGTCATTTTATAAATCCAAGATCCAGGGAACAGTGAATGGGTTTTAGTGCAGAAGTCTTGAACTGTCGAAGGTAAAAATCAGTTCATTGATTTTCTGGGCTCTGGGCTGGGTTGGTTTCAAGTCGAGGAGTCTGGGTGTCTCCTTCTCTATATATAATTTTTTTTTTTTTGCTGAGGTAAACCAGTGTTGTTTTGTATATTTGCTTCCCTTTTGATTGAAGCCAGTATCTCACAAATAGTCCTTCTCATTGCATCTGTGTTTGTGTGTGACTGTTTGGTGGGGGTGCTTCAGCAAACCCGAGGAGGCAGAGCATCTGACAGCCATGCAGAAGAAAAAAGAGGTCAGTTCAGACGATGAAGAGTCTGAGCCCAGCAGTGGAGATGATGATGATGACGATGACGATGACGACGACGACGATGACGATGATGATTAGATAGATGTATTTTTCTTGAATTCAATTTGTTCATTCACACAAATTTATTGGGCTGATCATGTGGATGTGATGCATTCAGAAAGTTTTGCGACCGCCCATGAAAAGCAGAAACTTCTGATTGAAATCTAATTTTTCCCTGTAAAGAAACTCTCCCTGTGCACCTCTGGAACACTTCCACCATAGAGGCTACTTTTAGATATTAACCTTATATTAAAATGTGAGTAAAAAGAGAAAAGCAGTGACTTGCAAATAAGTTAAAACTTTTATTTATTTGGAAAAAAAATCCCAAGAAAAAATGTTGACATATTACAATGTATTTGTTTTGTTTTAAAATTTTATGTCAGCAGCATGTTTCATAAAATTCTGGATTTATTTCACAGTTTTTCTTAATTTCATCATGTTTTTTTAAGGAAGACTTGTTGACAGTATAGAAATGGATGTAGCTTCTGTGACACTGCTCCCTGGTCTCTGAAGTCTTTGAGGTTTTGAAGCTTTCAGATGATGTTGCCATCTTGGTTTTAAAAAACTGATATGATGAGGCTGATATGAAACCAGATCCTTAGATGATGTAATGCTGGTTTGTTTTAAGACTCTTTCATACAGCTTCTTCTTCTTTCTTTCTTTTTTTCTTGCCTCAAAGCTACTTCCATGTTTTATACTGTCTATGGATAAACTGAGCTTCTCTTGGATTCTCTTCTGAGACTTCTAGTTTGCTGCTCTCCAGTTTAAGATGAGCATATACAATAAAATATCTGTCAACATTTTATATCTCTTCTTAGTACTTTTTCAGTTAAATATCAGGTTATTACTGCATTCTGCTTTATTGACATTTTACTTGCTGCTTTATTGACATTTTACTTGCTGCTATAGTGTAGTTGACAGGATTAAAATATATTTGGCTGAACCCACATGTTATCTTTGCAAAGCTACCTTTTTTTTCTTCCTTGCCAAAAAGCTTGCATTTGCAGACAGCAAATCTCGACCAATGACATTTCAGCTGAGAAAATCAAGTGTGTTAAGCTCCTAGCATTAAACAGAAGTCATGTGCAGGTTACAACGGTTGGCTAAGCTCACTCCTTTTTAACTATTACAAATTATTTCCACTTCCCAATGTGACGCACCAACCAAAGCTGACTGATTCCAGCTTTTTCTGCACGAATAAAGAACTTACACGACTATTTCAGTACTCCACATACATACTCCAGTATATAGGCACCGATGTCTGAAATGTGTTGAGTTGTCATTTCATTTTTTAATAACTGGGACAAATAAATGCCAGACTTGTTCACTGTACTGTTTATGATCGCTATGTTGCTTTGTTGTTGTGTAATCTCATTGGGGATTTCTACTCAAAAACTGGACATGTATTGCCCTTCTGGGGTGTCCATGAATGTTTACTGTTAAATAATTGAACTGTAGATGTGTAAAGCGTAGGCCCTAGTAAGATGTTTCATTGCTAACACTACCCTGTTGCCAGTGTAGATAGTGCTTATCTGTGCTGCTGCCACAAAAATGTGTCTCTTTCTTTCTAAAAGTTCACCAACAGGTTTATGAGCAATGACTACTGTTTACTTCACGGACAACTAGCAAGTTTGTGTTCTGCTTTTTGTATAAAAAGTGAAAAATAAAAATTTCTGTTCAGCGACTTTGGAATAAAGTTTTTTGTTTTAATCATAAAGGCTTGTGAATTCTTTTTGAATAGAAGTGATCAGGGTGTGTACATAGAGGCTCGATATTAACAGCTCAGTAGCATGGAAGAGAATGCAACATACCAACTGTCAGCCACTCCTCGGTGTGTGTGACAGTGAGTTATTGTAAGTCACTCTGCCCTAAAACAGTTGATTGCAGCTTACAGTTTGTGCTGGAAAGTCACTTTGATGTTTTCTGTGTCTTCAAATAATTTGAAACACTCTCACTGGGACAGTTATTGAAAGGATATTGGTGACTTTACTTTGACACTGCTCACAAAGAGCATAAATTCACAAAAACATCAAATAGATGTGGAACACATCACTGGTAACTTGAATGCTCATTTTTTTATATTCCTGAAATTGAATTACATTGTTACCTGTTATGTTCATATCTGTCCTAAGATAAATCTAACTCAAGCTGCTGGAACAATATTAGTTACTAAGGCGGGGTGGAAAGACTGGGACATGCAGGAACCTGCCTGGAATTGTCCAAGCTTGTCAAAAACCCCATCTGTCTCCCTACCAATTCATTTTTTCATTTTATATTGTGCGGTGTATTTGTTATCATTGAAAACAACTCACTGAACCATATGTACCATATTTAACAATCACAGAACCACATAAATGTGCTGTGCTTTTTTTTGCTGTGAGAGATTAACTTACCTCTCGTTAAAAGAAATAATGTTTTGGTGTGATATGACAGTTGGATAAATAGTTCCCAACTTTTCCCACTGCTGATGTCCGATAAAGTCATTGTGGCCAAACATGTCGACTCTGGTCTTGTTTGTTCAAAGGACTTTGTTCAGATGCAACTTTGTAAACCTAATCTGGGCTGCCATGTTCTCTGCAGAGAGAAGAGGCTTTCTCCTTGGAGAAAGACATATTCAGACTATTTCTAACTGTGCTGTCATGAACTGTAGCTTTTCACATGCTAACTGAGACCTTTTCACTGCTGTTTTTTGTACACATCATTCTAACCTTTCTCTTTGCACATAAATATATCTATGAAATGCACTTTATGAAATAATCTTACTTTTTTTATATAACTGTACTTACAGCTGTCAGAAGTATATGTACACTCATCATGGGCATGAATGTCAGTAATTTAGGACTTTTAACGATTTCTTTGTTCATTTTCCAGGATGGAATGATTACACAGTAAACATTTTAATTAATGTAGAAAAACAAGAAGGTGCCCAAGTTTGGCATGTTTTATGAAAGTGAAGTGAAGGTGAGACTGTACCAGTTGTCAAGCATGGCAGTGGTATAACCATGCTCTGAGGCTGTTTTTCTTTAAGTGGTACAGATACATTACATGTGATTGGGGGCGACCGTGGTTGGGAAGCTCATCTTGTAACCGGAAGGTTGCCGGTTCGATCCTCTCTCCAGCTCTGTCTGTCCTGGTCATTGTGTCCTTGGGCAAGATACTTCACCCTACCACCTACTGGTGTTGGCCAGAGGGGCCGATGGCGCGATATGGCAGTCTGCCCCAGGGCAGCTGTGGCTACAACTGTAGCTGCCTCCACCAGTGTGTGAATGTGAGAGTGAATGAATAGTGGAATTGTAAAGCGCTTTGAGTGTCTAGAAAAGCGCTATATAAATGCAATCCATTATTACATTACACAAAGTGGGGTAAGAAGGAGAAGGAATACTTCCAAATTCTTTAGCTTCACCTCAAATCAACAGCTAGACAGTTGGAGCGTGAACACGGCGGCATACATTACATCAAAACTGGTTTTGGAATGGATAAAGCACACTAACATTAAGCTGCTAGAATGGTTTTCCCAAAGCCTCAACCCTGTTGAAAATTTTACAAACTACACTTGAAAATCAGGTCAGTTCAAGAAAACCAACCAATTTAAACAATCTCTACTAATTCTTAAGAGAGGAGTGGTCAAATATACAAGTAGATTTATGCCAGAAGCTTGTTGACGACTACCAAAAGCATGTGGTTGCAACTAGCTAAGGTAATTTTACCAAATATTAGTGGGGATGTTTGTATATATTTTGGCCTGTGTGCATACTTTTGGCCCTGTGTAGATTAGAGAAACTCCAAAATCCTTTCAATCTTGTGCCTCAATTCTTAGTTTTTCAAACTTTTTCAGGCTGTATGCTGTAGAATTATTCCACCCTGTAAAAAGTTCAAAGAAATCATTTAAACACCAACATTAACATCACTGTCCACAGTGAAGCAAATGTCACGTCGCCTCGGACTGAGAGTGTATCAAACAAGAAAGACACAAGAACTACGAAGTGTATGCAAACTTCTGACCAGAGCTGTAGTAAGGCTAACACGAAAGGATTTTTACTTGTACTGAAGTATTTTTACAGATTCACGTGTTTTGCTGCAGTAAATCCAGATACCAAGATTTTCTTTTAAAAGTCTGAGGTAAACTTGAAAACATCTGCAAGTCATAATGCATTATGTGAGGGACATGTCTACCGGTAAATACAATATAATTATGTTTTGTACTGGCTGTAAATTGACGTGCTCTCTGTGTAGTTACAGTCATCCTGCACAGGTCTGCAGTAGCTCTCTTGTCTTCCTGCAGCACGATGCTGTTGTTTTTTTTCCCTTATTGCAGTTCTGGAAGAGTTCCCGCTGCTGCTGCATTGATACTCCAGTGGAGGGGCCTGCAAAGGAGAGCAGTGAGCCTGCAGCCTGCCCACGTTATCTCCCACCCATGAAACGTCTCCACTCTACCTGCTGTGACCTTGCACCAAACCTTACCTACCTGTACGGGTTTAATAATGGAGGCGTGAATAATCCACATCAGTAATCCCTGTTAGTGTATATTTGAAATCCTATGATTATCTTACTCATAACGTACGTGGGATTACGCCATTCAGCCTCATGCTGTTTAAACAAGCACAAAGAAATAACTTTGCTCACTCAACTTCTTATGAATAATACTTTAGCTTACATACCAACATGCATGCAACGCCAAGCCGACTGATTGTATCATATACTATAGAAATAACAGTAATAACATAATATTTCTATTGCTGACTATCTGAAGTTTTGCACAACTAACACAAAACATTAATGTATTTTAAAGAGTGTATGAAGTTGTAAATTAAGAAACAGAAAAGGTGCAGTTCGTTATTCCCCCCAAATAACACCTTTCTCAATAATCACAGCATCAACTTGCAAATATGAAATCACAGTTATTAGCATGTAAGGCAAATACTTGCAGTTAAAGCCCTTGGAATCGCAAATCTCACCATTTCTTTTTCTTGTAAACGGAAAAACAAAATTTAAAAAAGTACTATCAGCAGCGGAAAACAAGCATGCATGGATGTGAGCAGATGTGAGTTGTCCCTGTGTCCTCTATTTGTCTAGCTGTACCTCGACTCAGGTGACAAGCTCTGTCACATGGTCTCTGCTGCATCCTCGTTAAAACTCACAAATTTCTCTCTTTCTTCTTTTTTTGTATTTGAAAAACCTTTTGTGACCATAGAGGCACCTAACAGATGGAGTCTGACAGGCAAATAAATAAATAAACCAATCAAATCTGTAAGTTAAGTGCTAAGCATTTTCTGCTGCGGTGAATAGTGCTGACACAAGGCATTGCTGAGCTGTTGTTGACTGATGGTCTGTACATTTATGGCAAAGAAGCTGTCGTGCTTTAAAAAAAATGACTGTACACACTCGTGTATCATAATGGACTTACAGCAGAGTTTTAGCAGATTAAAGAACAATATAACAATACACAAGATAGTGTGACTTTGTATGCACTAAATAGGGCATACTGCACATAAAATATGCTAATTCATAGCTCTGAATGGTAATGCGATGCAAGAAATCTTCACCTTACAAGACAAAACGACAGAAGAAACAATATAAGAGTAGGGGGCAGCTTTTAATGATTACAATTAAAAGAAAAAGACATTTTAAAACAAGTCTGTGCAAACAAGAAGCTACTTTACTGCTTTCCTCACCCATTGTAAATCTCTCACGTTGCAAAATATGGTGTTGCCCAGGAAAGAACGATGAAAGAAGTATTTATGATAGGAGCTTTTAAATGTGTGTCTTACAGGAGACCTGGGGGATCTGTGGTTACGTACCCAGCCTCCACGTCACCCTGCACTGCAGAACTTTTCTCTGAGCTTCATAAACACTGTCAAAAGTGCCTGGGTGTGTACACCAATGGGGGGGTGAATGAGACAAGGAGTTGTCTGGGGCATTGGAAGGGGGGGGGGGTGCAGAGGTGAGGTAAGAGAGAGGTGGCATGCAGCCAACTGAGAGGACAGAGAAAAGTTGGGAGTTAGCCGGAGAGAAGAACAGGGAGATTTATCTTCACTGAGGCTGTGCTGAGGAGGGATAAGAGCCTCGGCGTTTTCCCTGGATGTCTGTCTCTCGGTACCTCTATTTTTTTGCTTACATCCCCCCTCTCTTATTTAATTGTCGCTCTTCTTGGCTGGCACTGCAATGTGGCTGTCTCTGCAGTGAAAGTGCTGCCTGGCAGATTCTCCTTGAGTGAACCCTGGTTGCGCAGTGAGTGCTGCTCTGCCTCCGTCCTGTCCACACTGACTCAGCTGTGCATGCAGTTGGTCAGCCTCTGAGTGAGCACCGGCTGCAGGAGCAGGTAGGCAGTAGCAAAGTTAAACTGTGCTTATCATCAAGTCATGTTTCTTTTCACTCAGCATCCTTTATTTTTATTTATTTATTTTTTTTTTTTTAAAAAGGTTATTGTATGTGTAGGAGACTTGCATTTTCTGTGCACTAATATAACTTTTTACTGTACTGCCTGTGTATTCATCGCGACAGATTTTAGTTAATTAACCTTTTTCCTTCCTTCTCCTCACCCTCCTCCTCCTCTGCCCACCGACAGTCCCTTCTAAAGGAGTGCTACCCTGAAACAGCTGCAGGTGCAACACTTGGAGTACACGCATCCACAGAGCAGCTTCCTGATTTTTCCAGTGGACAGAGTATTCTCCTAGCTTTCGGGGCCAGTGTTGGATACTGCAGCATCATTTGTTTTGGAGCAGCTCTAGCAGCCATGAAGGTCCGGTGGATTGGGGTTGAACCCGTGAGGCTGGGCCCTCCACACACAGCCTGTGGCCTGGTCTTCTCTTTGCTGCTTGGTAATGTCTGTCTTTCTTTTTATGTCATATGATGTGTGCAGTGTTAGAAAGCTTCATCTTTTCCTCACATCAGTATTTATTCATGTGTTTAGGTAGAATAATGATGCTTTGGTATTTCTAGGTCTTATACTGACCTTCATCTCTGACCTATGCAGAGCACAACAATTTGTGTAAGAAATAAGAAACACTATGATTATTTTTGTTTGGGTTGTCCTTGTTTTTTTTTTGTTGTTTTTGGGTTTTTTTGCATGATGTTGCATTTTACATATTGCTCTGAGCCAGATGGAGTAGAAGTAGGTGGAGGTCTTGTAAACTAACTGGTTTTGTTAAATTCATATGAGTCGTAAAGTTTTGATGGCTTTTACAAGTAAGCACAAAGTAACAGTACAAGCCTGAGATTATTTATAACCAACAGATAGGTAATAATGTGGCTTGACACTTCAAATAATCATTCAGAGCTAATACTTGATGCTGATACTTGTGCTTTGAAATAGCCACATCCTTTTTAGAGTCATAACTTAATTTCTATTCATGCCTCTCTTGGGGCATCAGTGCACCAAACACACATTAAACATTTAAAGCTCCCTTGTTTAAAGCATCTTGTGTAGGAGATGTAGGCTGTAAGGTTCCCTTATTGTCCCAGTCCATTTCAAGTCCTGTAAGGTGCATAAAAATGAATCTATTGCAATAAATATCCTGTGTTCCCCACTTTTAATACCAAATTCTTTTCTTTGCATTGTGTTACATTCACACACAGGAACAGATGAGTAACTGTCACTGTCTGGCCAGATTTTTCATAAACAGATCAGCGATTTTTCACAGGTGTTCTTTTTTTTTTCTTTTTTACAATGTAAAAGAAACTTTCAAGAAACACGTGCGGAAACTGCACAGTAGGCCAAATCTGCAAATGCAGGTGGCCAGCAGCGAGAAAGATGCTACAGCGGTTAAACCATAGCTCAGGACAGTGATTATATTACAGGAGTACAGAATGATATTTGCCTCATGTAATGCATTTATTGTATGATGCACTGTAAGGTGCTTTACAGGATATGGCTAACAGCCTGAACAGAGAGAATAACAGTTTTATAGCCACATGTAGGATAAAGAGAGGCAGGTACTATGGAAAATAGATTTTATTTTATTTCTGAGTTATTATTACTGTCTGAATTATGACTTAGACAAATCATCTTATGTCTTAAGCATTATGGCATTGATGGGGTTGATTTTGAGACAGTGTTTAGTCAGAACCTTTAAAAGGTAGATGTAATTTTCATGGACGGTATGTGTCTTTATTTTACCTTCAAATAATGATCTGTTCTTGTCCCCACATAGCCCTCACAGTAGTTGGTGGTTTTTTGCATACATCGGTTAATAAAAAAAGAAGAAGAAAATGTTGACATATGTGGGTTAGAAACTGGAACACCAGTGTGCTACTTTTATCTGAAACACCAAGACTCACGAAACAAGTTTTAATGAACAGTACAGAAGTTGGATTTAGAAGAGAGCAGTAAATACCAAAAGGTTTTCATTGTGTTAGGGATAAAACAGAAAGAAGATGTTTTTTTTATTTCCTGATCTTGTGTGAGCAGCTTCAGTATCTACACTGATAGCAACAGTGTCCTTGTACTGGAAAATGTGTTAGTTAAGGACACACAGAGGTGCTAAAAGAATGAAAATAAAATCAAACAAATACTGTGAAAAAACTCTAGTGATAAAAGAATAAAATAAAACATGCATGCATGAGACTGCAGAGTGATTGTGCTGCTCTCTCATTACTCCTTTTCTGGGCTCGCTGGACTGCATAGGAGCAGCTGAGGAAAAGATTAGAAGGTGTGATTTCTTTTTTTGTCAGGGCAAGAGTGAGCTGAGAGTGAATCGATAGCATGCACACTTACAGTGCCCCTCCCCCGTCTTTCGCTGTGTCAGTTTGTGTTTCCTGTTCCTCCAAATGGTGCTTGTGAGATGTTGACCTTGAGCATGTTATGCACAAAGTGTCCACAAACCACAGGGCAGAATCACAGGAATGTTACAACGAGTGTAGAACATACTACTGATCATATAATAGGTCTGTGTTAGTGTTTCTCTGCATTAAATCTCCAACCTGCAAAACACACTGTCAGCATGTACTTTACCTCACATCCTTCACAGGAAGCACTAAGCAAAAGGCACATTAGTGGTGTAGGCCAGAGAGAGAGAGGAGAGCTTCTGTCTGTCCTCGACCTGCTGAAATTATATACTGTAGCCATCTGCTGTCTGTGACCTTCACACAAAAGCAAGTGCTAAGTTCGAATGTCTTACAGTTGTGGTCTGAAGTTTACATGCACTCATCACGGGTATGAAGGTTAAGGTCATTTGAGGACTTTTATGATTTCTTCAAACTGTTCGTCTGTACATCTGTAATGACTTACAAAAAACAGGGATTGGGTGTTTTCTCCAATTCACACTGGGCCAGAAATATACATTTACTCACATAAAACATTCAGTAAATGGGGTTGAAAGTTCTACACTGTTTTGGTTTTTGGTTTTTTTGACAAAGCAAAGGCTTATTAACTACTCATGGTCATGACTGACTGCAACTGGAACATTGGAAGTCCAAGGTGAAGATCTCAGGAGTTGGGAAGGTCTCTTGTAGTTTTTTCAGATGTGTCACCACTTCGCTGAGGTCTGTTAGAAGTCCCAAACTGGCAACCTCAGATAAGAGGCAATTGGTTAAAAGGTCCAGGAACCACAGGGGCTCAAGCCTGCCATGAATGGAAAACTACTGGAACTCCAGCATCACTTTCCACAGTGAAGTGGGATTCCCATCATCTACTAAGCGGGCATCGACCAAGGAAGTAGATCGTGTGCCAAAATCAACACTTTAAAGCTCAGCTGAAATTTACAGCAGCCCACCCCTGTTTTAAGGTCATTATAGATGTGCGCTGTCATTTCACTCTGATAAAAGAACAGTTCAAAGAAACTGTTAAAGGCCCCAAATACCAGATCATGCATGTCCATGATGAGTGCATGTTAACTTTTGACTACAACTGTATACCTGATATAAAAAATATATATCAGGTATACATAAATTGAACATAAATAGATAAAAAAAAAAATTTGAATTAAAATACGTAAAGTATAATCACAGCACACTCTGATGCTGATGGATGCTGATGGTCCTTGGTGTGCAGTTACAGTTTTCACAGCAAAGTCACAGCAAGGACATTATGGTGTTCTCTTACCAAGGGTTTGAATTGTTTAATGCTATTAATAGAAATAATATCTGTGGTGTTAAATATATTTTCATAAAAGAAAAACTTAAGTGGTTGATAGGATAAATAATGTGTGATCCATGCCCATTACACGCTTTGCTAGTAAGCAGTGACTGTGTGTATCTACTTAAAAATGGTACAAAATAATCTAAAAGGTGACTTTTCATTGTTAATCGTGCACCTCTTTTTACTGTACAAAAAAGTACAGAGCACAACATGTATTCTCCTGCCCATGAACATAAAAAGTTGAAGGTTTTCAAATCGTTTTTAGCATGATACTGAGGAAAATGTATCTGTGTTACTGACATTATAATAACGTTGACAACTGAGATATGAAATGTAAATGATGGGCTGACATTGTGGGAAATATCCCTTATTCACTTCCTTGTCTAAGTGCTACACTTAGACCACATTTCTGATGAATATGAACTAAAATCCAACCATCAGTAATTCTTATTGCTGATGAATTTTTATATTACGCAAAATCAAACAAAATCTCGTCTTTTTCTTGACTTAAAAGCAGCGATGAACTAAAATCTCTACAGGAATTCACTGTTCCCAGGTCAAAAACACCCCAGCATGTAGCGTCTATCTTATTTATTTACATGTGTTTTTCCCCAAATTAAACAAATAAGATGCTATGAGTCAGTGGAGGTTATCAAATCTATTTTACATTACTGTGCAAAAGACTTGAACCACATCCTTCTTCTCATTTCTTTATATTTTGCAAGCAAAATTGGTGCAGTGTTTTTATTGAAAAGTGTAAACATAATGGAAATACAGTATATAGGCCAAAAACAGAGATTGTATGATACTCATGAGCTTGAAAGTCAATATTTGGTATGACCACCTTTATTCTTCAGCACAGCCTGACTTCTCATCAGCCGCTTTCTTCTCATTTCTTTAAGTCTTCCTCAGGAATAATTCTCCAGACTTCTTGAAGGACATTCAAAGCTCTTCTTTGGATGTTTATGCCTTTTGTTCTGTTCTCTGTCAAGATGATCCCGCCCTGCTTCAGTAATGTTGAGGTGCAGTTCATGATTTATATTGTTAAGCTGCATGTTTTTCTATTTATGTGTGCTTTTACTGCATCGGCAGTGTGTTTGGGATAATTGTTATTATTTCAGATGGTATTGCGTGAATCAAAGTCAGACAGTGCTTTTCAGTTTCGATAAGATCACCAACACCGCTGGCTAAAATGAAATCCCAAACCATCACAGAGTCTCCCAGCCAGGGGGTGCAGATGGCATATTCTCACTGTACCTCCATCCTGACAACCTCCATACATATTAACAATGATTTGATCCAAGAATTTTGATTCCTCGCTCTATATGACTTGTTTATTTTCAGTCCTGTTCTTGTGTAATTTGCCATAGCTCAGCCTTATATCCCTGTTTCCCATTAAGGATGGCTTCACAGCTCCAACACCATTGTGAAGTTTGCTGACGACACAGTGGTGTTGGGCGCCATCTCCAACAACGAAAGTCTGTATTTCAGGTGTTAGCATAAGCACATAATAATCTTTCATTGCAGGTGCAACTGTAATCATGTTATACACATATTGCATAATTAAAGGGTTGAAGCTCGGTCAAGTTAATTAATGGTTTGAAGCTACGGGCAGCGCGATGTCTGGCCGATCAATGGAGCAAAGTTCAGCTATTGAAAGGTTGCCTACATGTTTACAGTATAATTTACTACATATTGCCTGCGTGCATTCAGCAGCCTGCTGCACTGGAGTTTGCCTGGTAACAGATGACGTAGAGGGGGGGTCATGTACTGAGGTTAACAACACAGACACATAGTCTGTCTGGGTAAACTGATTGCAAATGTTGTGTAAGTCTAGAAAAGTGTAATAACAGGATGCATCTGGGAGGCGGTGGAGGAACTGAGAAAGGAACTGTTCTGTTTAGTTACTGGTCATCATAAGTATAAATATTACACCCACCTATTGTCAGGCGGGAGATGGAGCCTGATGTTTTGCAGAACCCATCTTCACCACATATATGTGTTTTAATAAAATCATTTGTGTTGACCCACTATGGACTTTCAGTCGTATGTCTCTTCCTCAAAAATTCGAACCACGACACGGCCTACATGGATGAAGTGAAGAATCTGGCATCATGGTGCCAGGACAACCATCTCCAGCTGAACGTTGGCAAGACCAAGGAGCTGGTGGTGGACTTCAGAAGGGGTCAGCACAGAGACTACAAGCCCATTATCATCAATGGAGCTCCCGTGGAGAGTGTACAGTCCTTCAAGTATCTCGGTGTCCACATCTCCTCAGACATGACATGGTCTGCCCACATTCAGGTCCAGACCAAAAAGGCTAGGCAGCACCTGTACCACTTACGACAACTGAGGAAGTTCAGGGTCTCTCCAAAGATCCTCAGGGTTTTCTATACAGGCACTGTGGAGAGCATCCTCACACAGAACATCACATCCTGGTTTGGGAACAGCTGTGTTAAGGACCAAAAAGCTCTTCAGAGAGTGATCCATATGGCAGAACGCTGCTGCAAGGACACTGAAGATACTGAAGGGCCCGTCCCATCATTATTTACGGGTTGTACGGAAGCCCCAAACACAATTTCATTGTTCTCTGACAATGACAATAAATACTTAAATGAAATGAAATGAAATCATGGCAACAAACTGGTCCAACTTCTGTCCGGTAGAAGGTTCCGCATCATCCGGGCAAGGACAGAGAGACTCAAGAGGAGCTTCTATCCCCAAGCCATTTATAGATTCAACTAATCAAATTATTTTTTATTCTCAGCTGTGTGTAACAATGTGCCTAAAAATACAATTTAAAATTGGTTCTTTTCTAAGTTTTCTGCCATGAATGGACACAACAATTGTTCATCCTTTTAGTTAGATACATATTTTATGCTTGAATAATTCAGAGGTCAGTGACAAAAACTATTCCTATGAAAATGGTTAGGTACAAGGACTGCACTAAAATTGAATAAAAAAGCAATCAAAGAAAACCTTTGACCTTCAGAAAGCCTGGAGAAATATTGCTCAAGAGCATTTAAAAAATGACAAATAAAACAGACAACTTGAAACAAATATAAAGAAAGAGTTGTTTAAATGCTTTTTCCCGGCCTTGGTATCAACTAGTTGGTAGGTGTAGTTGTATATTTAACAAACAGATATGAAATTACTGCCGGTCTTCTAATCTAACTCTCAGCAAGAAAGCAAATAACCAAGACAAAAAAAAATTATTACACCAGCATACAGACCTCACACTATGGTACTGCACTGTAAGACTGGTGTATGTCCTATCTTCATGTTTTTTGCCATTCCTCTGCTTTTCAGGTGCGTGGTCTGCTCAGGCCCTTGAGATGTCTGTCGGGAAAATTCCCTTCCTTCAGGCAGTGAATGGGAGCACAGTTACTTTGCCGTGCACCTATGCCAGCTGTATTGGCATTGAAAA
Source organism: Pundamilia nyererei (assembly GCF_000239375.1). Lineage (NCBI taxonomy): Eukaryota > Metazoa > Chordata > Actinopteri > Cichliformes > Cichlidae > Pundamilia > Pundamilia nyererei. Next base: position 2,953,279 of record NW_005187465.1, on the reverse strand, counting down.
TCTCTACTTCAACTGGCAATTCAATGACAACGGCACTATGCAAAAGGTAAAAACCTTCCACGTGATTCAAAGATTTCTGTTTGTTTTTTTCTAACTTGTGCAGTCGGCAGCAGTTTTGAGATGACTGATATCTTGCTGATCCCATCAGATCTGTGAGTCAGTGATACCTTCAGAGGGGGTGGTGCCAGATGTGACTATATTCCGGGAGCGTGTGGAGTTTGTGGGGAAAAACCATCATAATAACGTCTCCATCTTGTTGTTGAACATCACCTTTGAGGATGGGGGACAGTACACGTGTTTTGGACGCAATCCCAAAGAGCACCACAAGAACCATAGTGCCATCTTCAACCTCATAGTGGTTGACGAGTGTGAGTGGTCATGGTCTATGACATATGCCACAGTGTCATCTAATTTATTTTTCTTTCATTACAAAGTTAAATATATCCTGTTAGATTTTAAGGACATCATTGTTAAACTGTAAACCAGCTTTTTTCTGCCCCATTGAACTAGTCGTTTGAATGTTCATGTTTTCACACTGATATACACCAATCAGTGCATAACACCAATGACCACTGACAAGTGAAGTGAACAACACTGATCTCTGATATGACCACCGACCTAAGCACTGTTGCCGACCATGTGCTCCCTTTGATGGAAGCGGTAATCCCTGTGGACTCTTTCAGTAGGATATTGCGTTGCAAAACAAATAAAAAAGGTTCAGGAGAGGTTTGAAGAGCACAGCAATGAATTTGAGGTGTTGACTTGACCTCAAATTCCCCTGATCTAAGTCCAGTTGAGCATGTGCTGGACAAACAAGTCAGATAATCAGATGCCCTGGAGCCATGCCCGGGGAGGGTGCCCGAGGGCAAGCGTCTGGTGGCCGGGCCTTAGTCCATGGGGCCTGGCCGGGCACAGCCAAAAAAGGGGACATGGGCCCATCCTCCCGCAGGCCCACCACCTGCAGGAGGCGCCATAGGGGTCGGGTGCATTGTGTGCCGGGCGGACTGATCCCCGGCGGGTATTCTAATATCCCCTCAGCTAGCTGCCGGTACATTGGGGTTTTTCCCGGTGGACCGGTGGATGAGAGGGTTTGTTCTCTGCGCCTTAGGGTCGGGGAACGGGTCCTGACTGTCATCTGCGCTTATGCGCCAAGTGGCAGTTCAGAGTACCCAGCATTCTTAGAGTCCCTGGGTGGGGTGCTGGAGGGTGCTCCACCTGGAGACTCTGTTGTCCTGCTGGGAGACTTCAATGCTCACGTGGGTAATAACAGTGAGACCTGGAGGGGCGTGATTGGGAGGAACGGCCTCCCTGATCTGAATCCGAGCGGTGTTTTGTTATTTGACTTCTGTGCAAATCACAGTTTGGCCGTAACGAACACCTTGTTCGAACATAAGAATGTCCATAAGTGCACGTGGCAGCAGGACGCTCTAGGCTGCAGGTCAATGATCGATTTTGTAATCGTATCACCAGACCTGCGTCTCAGGAGGGGAAAGCGGTGCTCTACCTGCACTGTGTATAGTGCTGGCGGAGCGCTGCTGACTTCGACTGAGAAACTTGTCAGGCGGTGGAAGGAATACTTCGAGGACCTCCTTAATCCCACTGACACGTCTTCCGAGGAGGAAGCAGAGTCTGGGGATGAGGGGAATGACCCGCCAATTTCCGGGGGCGAGGTCACTGAGGCAGTTAAACAACTCCTTGGTGGCAGAGCCCCTGGTGTTGATGAGGTCCACCCCAAGTTCCTGAAGGCTCTGGACGTTGTAGGGCTGTCCTGGTTGACACGCTTCTACAATGTTGCATGGAGATCAGGGGCAGTACCCCTGGACTGGCAGACCGGGGTGGTGGTCCCCATCTTTAAGAAGGGGGACCGGAGGGTCTGTTCCAACTACTGGGGGATCACACTCCTCAGCCTCCCTGGGAAAGTCTATGCCAGGGTGCTGGAAAGGAGAGTTCGTCCGCTAGTCGAACCTCAGATACAGGAGGAACAATGCGGTTTTCATCCTGGTCGCGGAACACTGGACCAGCTCTTTATCCTCTCAAGGATACTTGAGGGTGCATGGGAGTTTGCCCAACCAGTCTACATGTGTTTTGTGGACTTGGGGAAGGCATTCAACCGTGTCCCTCAGAGTGTCCTGTGGGAGGTGCTGCGGGAGTATGGGGTGTCTGGCCCATTTCTACGGGCCATTCAATCCCTATACAACCGTTGCAAGAGCTTGGTTCGCATTGCCGGCAATAAGTTGGACTCGTTCCCGGTGGGTGATGGGCTCCGCCAGGGCTGCCCTTTGTCACAGATTCTGTTCATAATTTTTATGGACACGATTTCTAGGTGCAGCCAAGTGGCGGAGGGCTTTCACTTCGGTGGCCTCATAATCTCATCTCGGCTTTTCGCGGATGATATGTTTCTGTTGGCTTCATCGGGTGAAGGCCTCCAGCTCCCACTGGAACGGTTCACAGGCGAGTGTGAAGCAGCGGAAATGAGGATCAGCACCTCCAAATCTGAGGCCATGGTTCTCAGCCGGAAAAGGGTGGAGTGCCCACTCCGGGTCGGGGATGAGTTCCTGCCCCAAGTGGAGGAGTTCAAGTATCTCGAGGTCTTGTTCGCAAGTGATGGGAGAAGGGAGCAACTCAGTGATGGGAGAAGAGTAGTGACCGAAAGCATGAGATCGCGGATACAAGCGGCGGAAATGAGCTTCCTCCGAAGGGTGGCTGGCCTCTCCCTTAGAGATAGGGTGAGAAGTTCAGCCATCCGGGAGGGGCTCAGAGTAGAGCCGCTGCTCCTCCACATCGAAAGGAGCCAGCTGAGGTGGTTCGGGCATCTGACAAGAATGCCTCCTGGGCGCCTCCTTGGTGAGGTGTTCCAGGCATGTCCCACCGGGAGGAGGCCCCGGGGCAGACCCAGGACACGCTGGAGAGATTATATCTCTCGGCTGGCCTGGGAACGCCTTGGCGTTCCCCCGGATAAGCTGGAAGAGATGGCTGGGGAGAGGGAGGTCTGGGCTTCTCTGCTTAGGCTGCTGCCCCTGCGACCCGGCCCCGGATAAAGCGGATGAAGACAGATGGATGGATGGAATAACTTTATTTATAAAGCGCTTTCAAACAAAGTGCTGTGCAGCTATTTGACTGTACTATAGTCAAATAGCTACAGTACATGGTAACTCTATTGGAGCCCATGCCTCAAGGGGTCAGGACTGTTTTGCCAGCAAAAGGCAAATGACACCATGTTAGGCAGATAATGGTAAAGTTATGGTTGATTGGTGTATAAGGCAGTCACAGAAAGGGTGGTCTTCCAGATGCTCAACTGGACTGGTAAAAATAAGAGAGAACATGCATGTGTCGAAGGCAAAATTACAGAGCTCCGCAAGAGACATAGGAGAAAATGGGACATGGGAGCTGAAGTTTTGCGAGATCTCGCAAATGTTTTGGCCGCATTCTTTGGAGGCCACCAGCTTCAAGCCGACCGGGAGGTCAAGGCACGATGTGCCGGGAGTGCGGTGTTCTCCCCGGCTGTAGTGGGCCTCATCCTCCTGCTAGCTTCGAGATGGTGGGTAACAGACGTCTCTGAAAACGTTGGAGCACTTTTGCAAATATGTGATGTCATGATAAACTGAGCAGATATTAGACATTTACACAGCTACATTCACGCCTCAAAATATCTTAAAAGTTTATTTTGTGATCCACAAAGAGTAAAATTAAAACTAAACTTGTTGGAAACGAATTGGCTGGGCCGCGCCATGAATTCTGGGATAGGTTGGGTTACGAAGGATACACTGACTCGGCCTTCAAATGCAACCTGCGAAGTATGCAGTCTATTTTGCGAGATCCCGCAAAAGTTTTGCTACATCCCAAGTTAGTTTTGCGAGATCTCGCAAAAGTTCATCTTAATTTTTTTTTCTCCCATGTCCCTTGCGGGGCTCCGTACAAAATAAATCAGGTCGCACATAAATGAAAAACATATATTTGTGCAGATAAGAAAAAGAAATCTGGTGACATTTCATATATTTTTTATATATATTTAAAATATTTTTAAATGTATGTAATTTCATATTTACATTTCACAGCTTTTTTGTTATTCTAAGACTGATAAATGTAGAAGGAGCAACGGTCACAAGATCAGCTAAAACAGGAGGTTACCCTGAGACAGACAACGCCTGAACAACATGTCATCATGTTTAGCTACCTTCATCGGTTTTTACCTGGTCATTTGTTAATGCCTGCAGTGAGGGAGGTGGACAACACGCTGACCATCATCATAGCTTCGGCTGTGGGTGGGGCAATTGCACTGCTGATGGGCTTCATGCTGCTCAAGAACTTCACTCTCTTTGTTCTCACCAAGCTTGAGGAGAAGAAGTAAGTTTTCTTATAAGCAATGATCTTTCACTAGATTACACAGTTGGTGCTTGGCATCAAGTTAGATCAGCCAGTATATGTACATGCTGAGGATTTTCAGCTTTGAACTTTTGTGTGTCTACAGCTTTAACACTGTCTCTTTTACCTCCAACTGCAGTAAGGAGTGCCTTGTAACTTCATCAGGGATTGACAACACAGAAAATGGCCTCTCAGGATCCAAAGCAGATTCAAAACCAACACCAAAAAAGAAATGAGACAGTGCATGTAAAAACAAGTGTATATAAATATGCCAGTGCTCATATTTATATACCATCTCTGGATATTTGTATATGCTCATGTGTTTGCGCACATGCAAATTCATTATGTTCAAGTTAAAAGCTTAACTCTGGTTGTGGCCTTCAGAGAGGGAAATTATATCAAATGTGTAAAGAGAAGTAACTGTCCAGATGATGTACAACAATATTATTTAAAATGTGCACATCATTTTTGCATAACTGCATAATTTACATAAACAGTAGCAGATTAGAAATTAGATGAAACTTTATTAATCCCTCGGGTGGGTTCCTCCGGGAAATTCAGTTTCCAGTCGCACAGCACCGACAGAAGTTGCATGTTGCAGAGTTGGAATACCAAATAAAGGGGTAACAACTAACACTTGACTTATTTAGGATATCCAGACAGTAACTGAGCCTGATGAAATGTAACAAACAGGTAATATATTGAGGCTTGGTGGAACACATCAGAAATCTCAAATGATCATTATCCCCATGTTGTCTTTCTGGGTGGGTCAATTAAGACGTCACTGCTCCAGCAGCAGCAGTGAAGGTTTGAGCTTAAATGGACTCAACAACACAATACAACATGAAGAAAGAAGATACTTTACAAAAGACTATGTATTTCAGGAACTTGAAATTAGTTTAAGTGATTAATTTCCTATTATTTTACGGGCCCTGTAAAACAAGACGTTTGAGTAACTTCTTAAATGAATATTTGGGAATTCAATTCACAACTACAGTCTTAATCTGATACATTGTTACCAACCTGTGAAAAAATAGTAATATATCTGTCGGCATAATTTGTTGTTGTTTTGTGTTTATACTTTGACCATTACATATTATTTTATATACACAATTGATACCAAATTTAAATGTTGCTTTGTGTTATACGGCAGTATAGCATATAGCTATGTGAAAAAGAAAGTACGCCCTCTTTCAGTTCTATGATTGTACATCAGGACATAACAACAACAACAACTTAGTGTGTACACTAAGTACAAGATTCATTAGCTTGTACAATCATATTTAACAGCAATAAATTGAAGAGGTCAGTGTCTCTCATGTTGTTTTTAGAGGAATTCTTTAGTCCACTGAGATGTGCAGGCATTCAGGCACTGTATGTCTGCACACCTCTACACTCCTAAGTACTACCTCAGCATTTTTGTTTCTTTTTCAGCCATTCTGTACATTGCATTACCCAATTTAGACCACAGCTTTAGCTGTCAGACAAATGGCTTCACGTTTAACATCAAACTGACTCTAGAATATTTTTGTAATAAGAGGAGTTTGTGGTTAACTCCGTAACTGTGAGGTATCCAGGTCCTGTGGCTGAAATCAGCCAAATCACCACACCGCTACCACCACGTTTTACAGTTGGTGTGAGGTGTTTTTTGCTGATGTGCTGTGTTTGTGTGGTATTGTGCATTATAGCCAAATGTCTCCACTTTGGCCTTGTTTGTCCAGAGGACATTGATCCAGAACTTCAGTGGTTTGTCAGATGCTATGTTATTTTTAGAGAGAAGGGACTGACATGTTGAGCCTTTTTTAAATTGTCGTGTCATTAACTTTAACATTCACATGCTAACTCAGACTGTGGAGCCAAAGATATAGCTCTTAAATTTTTTTCAGTTTCTCTGTGCACTGCATGGTCTGACCTTGGGGTGAATTTTCTGGGATGTCCACCCCTGGAAAGACTGGCAACTGTCCTGAATTGTTTCCACATGAGAATGAGCTTACTCACAGGAAAGTTCAAATTGTTTGGAAATTATCTTATGGCCCTTCCCAGCTTGATGGCCAGCAACAGTTGTTTCTCTAAGATCATTACTAATGTATTTCTTCTTTGGGGTTTTTGGGTTAACAAACACCTGAATGCTCCTAACTGCAATATTAATTCCTAAAGATCTACTTATTTTTTTTCATCACCTGAATTTACGTAATAAAATTCCTGTTAAGAACCAAATGGTTTGTTAACATGTCGTGTCATGGAAAACCTTAGAACTGAAAGAGGGTGTACTTTCTTTTTTCGCATGACTGTACGTACTGTTGGCAAGTGCTTCTTGAAAGGATACTACTGGGTTCCTCTCTATAATATTTTAAGACTTACCTTATCATGTAAAGGCCCCTGAGATACCTGGAGCTCTCTTAATAAAACAAAAATGAACTAAACTGAATAAAGGGAAAGCAACTGCAGGCTCTTATTTAACCACTCAGAAAAAACCTTCAGTATATTGTTTTATAAAGAAAAATAAAAAAAACAATTGATGTGCACATTTTATGACATCGTAAAATGAGGATGTAATGTAATGTACACAAGCAATACTGTGTGGGTCCATTGCTGAAGCGATTATTAACTGCTACCACAACCAGAGTTGGAAAAAAAATATGTGACTGTTTTTCATCTGAAGTCAAAGAAACTTTCTTTGTTTAGGTGCTTGAAACAGGGAAAAAATGCAATATAATACAACTGGTCTGAACCATCCTTTAACTAACACCAAATTCACTTACAACAGTAAATATATCTGTATAACCTTTTACACAACATTCAGATTGTCTGGTTTATTCAAACAACTAACACAGAGACTGTATCGACAGAATGCGGCAGGATTCAGCCCAGTTCTTCATCCTCTTTGCTTGATATAAAACACAGGTGCCTGTTAGTGCTTCTATGCTTGTCTGTCACTTAGGACGGCTACATGTTGTAAAGCAGTTTTTAAAAAATCAAAAACAAAAAGTAACACAACAAGCTTCTTAAAATAAAGGATAGACAATCCCCTGAAACATCCTCCCCCTCCTAGAAAAATGAATGACCCCCAAATGCTGCTTTTAAGACAAATAATCAATGCATTTAAGCATGTGCAATATGGGCAAAGCCTTTAAAAGATGTTCCTTTGGAAATACATGTTCTGCTATATCAACACCGGTAGCATCAGCTCTGAGTTAGCTGTAAATCCCATTTTGTACCACGCTAACTTCATTGTGCTAGCAGTGTCTGAGGTTAAGCACTACATATTCCCTCTGCTTAGTATGCGCCTGTTGAAATGGCTTTTCTAAGCACTGACAAACAATCATTTAGTTAGCGGTTTACTCTTTGCAATAAATAATTCTTACCCAGCGCACTGCTGAGAGAAAAACTGACTGGGTATCCATGCACGTGCACTCAGTAAACCACCCATAATAATGTGGGAATATAATTGGTTGGTCTGGATCTCGCAGGTTGAGTAGAGGGGCTGTATGGCAGGGATAATCTGTTCAAGCAGGAATAAATGATGCTCACTGACTGTGCCAGACAGGTAAAGGGTGACCAGATCCCAACAAACTAAATGTGGGACAAGCTCAGTGTATGTGTGGCACAAAGTGTGACATGTTAGCAATGCTGGGAGGCATTCAAATATTTAAATCCAACTTTCCAACTCTCTTGCTCAGTAAATGCAAGAAAAATAAAAGGAAGCTGAAGTTTGGGGCTAAAAATGCTATGCAGTACTATTTAAAGTGGGACATCTGTTCACCTGAGACAGGGATGAACCAGGAGAAGAATTAATCAGCACCAGACCCAATGAAATAGTCATATAATATTTCCGGGGAGTGGCATGTATGTGTGTCTGCCATCACCGTGGCGCTCCACATTTATAGGTAATCTTAGAGTAATCTATTCTCAATCCTAAATAATGTGATGGTTTGAAGGCTTTCTGAAACTCACCCTTATGTTAATAATTATGTGCCTCTGGTCTTTTAACAAAGGCTCAAAGCAATATAGCTATTACAATGCTATTCTAAAGATATAGATGTATGTTTCTGTGTATGTATTATCCATGTGAGTGTTGGTTTTCCATTGTTCAGCTAAGTTAACCAAACAGATGGTTAAAGGCTGTTGTTGAACACTGATGATGATGGTTTTTTGATGGCAATTGATGGCAACAGATGAGTGTTACAGAAAAAAATATGCTTATTTGCTTGTCCTCCTGTGAGTAAAATGATAAAATTGGTATCACTCTTTCACAAAGCTACTACCACCAAGTCAGTTAGCTGAACTTACCTGGCTTTTCCCAAATGTGACAGCACCTCAAAAGCTTTATCAATTCTATGAACACATGTGACTAACTCTCAGCAAGAGAACAAGCAAACCGATTTCTCATTCTCAATACCTTTGAAAAACATATTGCAAGTAAGCAAAGCGCTGGAAATATTATGGGCAATATTCATTTGATGTTCCAACTATGGTAACTATGTTTTGATTGCAAGAGTAAATCCACCTTAGAGTCAGATCTTAACTCCTAGGCTGTTGTTGTGACTTTGGAAACACGAAGGCAAAGTTGTGCAAGATCGTAAGTTTAAAAATATTTAATCGCAATAAATATATTTAATTGTAAAGGGGTGGATTTTCTCTGAGTGTAAAAGATCCACTTCTGTCAGGTGTTGTTGGTTTTAAGGTTGTTGTTTTTTTCTTTTTCTTTTGTTTTATTATTGTGTCAATGAATTAATTAACTGAGGAAAATAAGCTTTAAGTGGATGTGCCCAAACAAGCTTTGGGTGAATGTAAGATGACAAGCGACTCTATGCAAATCACAACAGAACTGAATGTGAATTTGTTGTACTGTACCTTGACTTAACTGTGACAGCTCTGTATGCAATACAATAGCAGGGGATGTCGTGGATCAGGGAGTTTTAATGATGGCCCTCATATGGATAAGAAGCTGAAAGCTATACAATCCAATGGCACACGTTGTTGCTCTACATGTAAGTCGTATTAGACTTAGAGCTTATTTTGAGAGAAGTGCATGTTATGTTATATGGCAAAAGCCCAAAGAGTACACTTTAATGTAATGCATCTTTTTTAAAATTGCGTTTTTCTATTTCTTTTCCTTATAAGGATGTAGGGTGAATGGGGAACATCCAAAGGGGAGCACGGAGCTGACTGGAGCCCCTGTACTCGATCGGACCTCAGAAAACCTAAAGACTCAGAAAGTCATACTCAACCGCTGCTCTCAGTAGAAAAATACAGCTGTGATACTCTTGCTCGCCCTCAAATGATGTCCCCATTTCAACCTCTAATTCATGCATACCAACTCTTGATCTCTTTACTATAGAAAAATAAAGTTTTGGATATAAATCTGTCTCGTGCTGTTGGAAGTGATGCATCACTAAAGTAGATCTTTGACCTCACTGCCTCCTATTGGGCAGAGGGAAGAAGAACAATGAAAACTCACAATTTCTTACCCTAAAAAAAAAAATCAAAGATTTGAAGATGCAGCAGTGGCGTATAAACACATGAACAGGGATGTGGATAAGAAATTCTCAGTGCATTGTGGGAAGTCCGCCAACAGCCCAAACCTATAGCAGCATAACTGAGGGATGGTCCAGGATCATCTGATGAAGTAGTAACTATACATTTCATCAAAGAGGACAGCTTTAAACCTAATCTTAAAAGGAGGGCGAGTCTGCCTGTTTCACAGGAGGGCTCTGCCTCTCATTCTACTATTAGAAACTCTAGGAACCACAGGTAAGCCAGCAGCCTGTGACCAAAGTGCTCCACTGGGATAATATGACAGCAAAAGACATGATTGGGCCTGATTATTTAAGACTTAGACGGATTTTAAATTCAGTTCTGGATTTAACAGAGAGCCAATGAAGAGAAGCCAAAATGGGAGAAATATGCTCCCATTTTCTAGTACCTGTCAGTACTCTCAATGCAGTGATCTGGATCAAGTGAAGGTTTATCAGGGGTCTTTTAGAAAAACCAAGGTAAAGCTATTCAGAGTAAGCATTTAGTTAAACACTGTGTTTCTGACATTTAAAGTGCCACCTATAATAACTTTAATAAGTGGAAGCAACAATATGTTTATATCCTTAAATTATCTTTTAATTTCTGCTTTAAGGGAACCTTTTTACATTCTGTGATTTTGATAGCTTTCTAGTCACAAAATGAGCTCATAGCCTGTGGAACACCATTAAATCTACATAATGGTTGCATAAAACTGGATTAAGTTTTAAAAATTGTATCACATTGAATTATGGGAAGTGTAATATCTGGAGGTTTGTGGTTTAAAGGGTACAAACATTTTTTTAATTTTCTCTCCAGACATTTTAAAGTTAAAAGTCAGATGGCAGAAATTTTAAATAATAAGATGAACATACATGACCTGATCCCTCAGAGCACTCAGGCTTCAGATGGTTCTATTTTTTGGTAACAGCAGAATAACATTTTAAAAGCTTTGTTGTATTCTGTGTATTCTATATTACTAATCTACACCTATTTATTGTGCACAAGTATAGTGGTTTTTAAATCAAACGATCAGTGGTTTTGCCAAAACAATATGTACTGATTGTTTAGGAATAACAGCCATCCCTATACACACAGTTTGTACAAAGTCTCCTGCTTTCAGAGGCTCAAAAGTAACTTAGCTTACTTAGTAAGTTAGCTGAGGCTTGGTCCTTCTGTCAAATTATATAATTAAAAGTATGAACTTGATTCCAAGGAACTTTTAATACCAGATCCAAAGATGTGCATATGTAAGTGAAGGAGGCCGAGAAGTTGCCAAAATAGTAAATCACTGTGAGGAGATTTGCTCAAATGAGCCGTTTACATGTCTGATATTAGTTCCACCAGCAGATGTCAGTAGTGACCTGCATGTGGAATTAAATGTTCAAACCTCGGGTAAGATCAGAGCACAGCAGCCTCTGCAGACTCAGGGAGGGGTGGAGAGGATACCGGCTGACAGACTTCTCTCCAAGTTAAAACAGGTTCGACATAGACTGTTTTAATGACCCCTTTAGTGTCAAACACGCATAGATGCACTTGTGCCACTTCTATCATAGGCTGTTTCCTGTTTTGGATGCTACTGCAACTTTTTTGAATGTGGAAACTGTTATTAACATTTAGGAGATGATTTATTATTATTATTATTATTATTATTATTATTATTATTATTATAAAAACAACATTTGGTCGGGTAGTTTCACTACAAGCACTTTTAATCAACTGTTTGCCGCAACAACAAAAGAGCAATAAAAAAAACTCTTAATTCCAAAGACCTCCAAGTTGTAACTCGGAATTAAAGTATCGTCACATCACATCATCTGATTCACTTCATAGTGAAGGGCAAGTCTTAATGTTTACCTTAAAAACCCAGAATCAAAAACGAAAAAAAAACCTTGATAATAGATTTTTTTTATTATTATTATTATTTTGTAATATGCAAAGTAAATTTGTCACTCAGTCACATTTTACACCGAATTTTGCTGAATTCGATTAATTTTCTATTGGGTTTTTTCATAAGTGTAGATCGTCGGTCTTTCTGTTGGCTTCTTGAATGCACACTGATGTGTAGCTCCAAGCAGAGGATCACTTTTCAGATTCACCGCCAGAATCCACAGTGACTTTAAATATTCCATGAACTGGGAGTGTCCTGCAACTTGCCTCTCTCCATTCGTTTCTGTGAACAGTGGAACTTCACATCGCGACACGGAGCGGAGCGAAAGGGGCGAAGCAGCGATGTAGGAACTTAATCACAATCCGTGAGGGCTTCGCTCAAACCTTTTATCCTTCGTTTCATTTACCTGCGGCGCAGTCTAAAGTGTCATGCCCCACACCTTGCTACTACCTCCTCCTTTCTTTCAGTCTGCAGTGCATTTCTGTGCGCAAATGTCTACGCATATGCACGGTTCTGAAAGACAAAGAAAAAGAAATCAGTTGTGGCTTACTGACATCTGCAGCGTCTCGGCCCTGTGATTAAAGCCTAAACTGAAAGGAAAGCATAGTGATAGATTTTTACTCTCTAGGCGGCTTTTGTAGCTCCACATTGCGCAAAGAAAAGGCGATCACCAGGGGCGCACAGGTGGGTGCGCTCTCCAAAGGTGCCAACAGATCTGTGTGCGCAGCTCCACCGCTCAAACAGTGTGACAATTTGGGCACAACTGGTCCATAAAACACACTGTTCGCCTAAAACTAACCATCGGCTTAGCTGCAATCCATCGTTCCGCTGTGTTTGATCAGTATAGGGAGGATGGATTTGTATGCACTGTAGTCTTGGGAGGAGAGGAGGGACATGGGCGGGGCTGAGGCGCCTCTCGTTTCCCCTCCATGCTTAGCGGGGCAGCAGGGCTGGAGAGACCTCCGGGGAGCACAGTCGCCAGTCCAGCACGGAGACCCGCCTGGCCAAAAAAACGCGCCTCACACTTGCCAGGATTGCCAAATATTCCTGAAATATATACCTGCTATTTATGGCATGTGGCTTGTAACTTTACTCCTGCTGTACTCTCTCCAAGAAGGTAAGAGAAAAAAAGAAATGCTTGGGATATTTCACACCATTCATACTGAATGCTGGAGTTCTTCCTTCTTTCTATTTATATTTTTAAGTTGGATGAAATGTACTGAGGAGGATTACGATGCATGTGATGGTTTGGATGATTTGTGGCTTTTGCTTTTTGGTGCATCATCGAGTATTTTGTAATGAGTAATTTGTTGAAAAAACAAAAGATCATTTAAATTTAAAAAAAATGCATAAAGCCTCCGCGTTGAGTAAGTAGAAAATGTGTGAAAGTAAAGGTGTGAAGTGCTTTTTTTTCACCTGGATGTGTAGTGGTTTTATGCAGCGGACCCTGATCTCGCAGATGGTGCTGATAGCACGGATTGTTTTCGCATTACCAACTCCAGTTATGAATATGTAAAATGGCTGAATAGGGAGAATGAGGTGCAAATATAGAGGGAGGGTTGAGACAGAAATGAAAACATGGAGCGGCCTGCAATTACATAAATTGATTGGCAATTTTCGAACACATTCCCCTCAAAATGTTGCCCTCTTGTAAAGTTTTTTTTTTTTTTTGAAAGGGGTTGGATGCGCGTGATTTTTGAAATCTTGACGCTTTCATTGTGTAGCATTTGCTAATTGCAGCTGTTTTTGATGGGCTGTATTTGACTGCGGGCGCTCGCTTCCACAGAGATGCTCTCTCTTTTTTTTTCTTTTTTTTTCAGGACGAGATTTTAAAGGGTATTAATTGATTTTCCTGTGTGATGACAAATTGTTCCCATTTTAAAATGGATGACAAATAAAAGGCCCATTCTCCTAGAATGGCCTTATTAGTTTAATAGGTCTCCACCCACATAAAGGCCATAATTAAGTGTATTCAGATTATGTTCCCCCTTATTTAATTTATTTGGTCCTTTTGAAAATTCCCCCTTTTTAATTCTGTCTGAAAATGTAAAAAGAAAAAAAAAACCGGAGTTGCATTTGTTTAAATAGATTCTGGGTTTTTTTCCTTTCTTCTTCAGTATATGCAGCAAATCCCTGACCCTATTGCAAAGTTGATCTTCTGCTATTGCAGTGCATTATAATAATCCCGAACAAATCTGAGTCCAAAATACCAAAATTCAACACCATCTCTAGATGAGAGCATTTTATAGGCCTTTGTGTAGCCTATCTATTTAGAGACTTGTTTAAACATTGTTTTTCCTTATTAGCAGTGGCCCTGAGAAGCTGTAAATTTATTTAGCAGAAAGTCCGGGATACGGTGGATTGACAGGAAGAAGGAATATGGCCGTTCTCGGTGCAAACGATCTCAAGTAGGCCATTAGGTCCATTTGCCATTTTTAAGTTGTGATATTTTCTGTCTTTCTATTTTTTTTTTAAATTAACTAATGAATTTATTGAGTTTTTTTTAGTTATCCAATAATATGACTTAGCTATATGCGCTACATGATTTTTATTCAGATTTAATTTTGATTATTCATACAAATAAATTATTCAGTTTGAAAGCTGTCACTTCATTGCCTCGCTGGCTTCTGTGGAATCGTATTAATATATGCGCAAATTTATTTCACCAAATGAGAAACTCCAGGGGCGTGGGTGCAGATTATAGACTTGCCTGGTCATGTTCCTCGCTAATAGCGCACCTGGACCCCGCGGTAGTGTTCGCGCGTGTGCCAGCGCGTGCGCCCCGGGTTCTTGTTTGTGTGTTTGTGTTGGCGGGCGCGTGGAGGAGGGCAAGTGACTGGGACGTCCCTCTTGGTTTGGTTGTTAGCTTGTGTTTTGAATTTTCCTGAAACTCGAAGTTATTTTACTTATTTGTTTTAAATATAAGGTTCTTTACGACACAATTTATACACGAATAATGTTTTTAAAGGGTACTAAATCATGTCGGAGGGTTTAGGAGACAGGCAGGACGTAGGGTAAGTAATAAATGTTCAAAGAAACGCACATGCATACTTTACAATTAGCATTATTTACAATTAAACGAGGATTTATTTATAGCGCTAACTGGTGGTTTTAAAGTGAAATTAGGTATTTTCATTTTGCTGCTAATGAATTATAGCCATTCAGTGTAACTGTGGATTAATTAGCAGGTTATAAAATCAAGTTTCATGTGTAAGGCCTGCTGTAGGCCTGTTTTGAATTTTAATATGAAATCTAATTAATTAAAATGGCAAATTTTATGTATAGCATGTGAATGATATATCCCAAATTTTAATTGGAGGTTCGTAAAGCGCTAAGGTGAACCTGCTCCCTGCGCTCTCCGTTGCTCATCCCCCTTGCCAATAGAAATGTGAAAAAATCCCCCCTTTTCCCTTCCCAGCCCAATTCCCTGTGCTTCTTTGCAGGGCTACACAATTAAAGCTGCAATCTGAGCTTTATGCACCACTCAATGACAGAGATGCGTGGTCCACAGGGGTGCCAATCATCACTCAGGAAGGACCCAGGCCTCCATTTTATTTGCCCTTTTTTAACCAGATCAAGCCTGGCATCATTTAATTTCACATTTAAGAATGTAAAATTAAAACTTAAAGAGGTTAAAGGAAAAGTGAAGAGCTTTCCGAGTGACTTTGCCCTTTTGAACAGTAAAAATACCCAAATTCTGACTTACTTATTTCAAACTGAAATGTTTCACAGCTGAAATATGAATATAGACATTTCTAGGAAAAATATATTTAAAAAAATGAAAATACAAGAGTTTAATGATAACTGATCAGACTTTATTTAGCAACACAAAGCCCACGTATCATTGACGATTTAACAAAGAAAACATTTCTGCAGAAATTCGTTGCCAAATGGTGGGGAAACTGCTGGTGTTCGGCAACAAAAAAAAAAAGGGGGTTATTGCACTTCCCAGCTCACCAATAGGACGTCACAGCTCTGTCACTGTCATCCTGCTCTCCCATTCGCCCTGAAATCTATTATACATGCAAATGAGTTTATAAATAAGAAGTCATCAATGAAAACAAGAGAAAAAGGGTGCAAACAAATATCAATTACAGTAAGAAATTTGTTTATTTTTTTTATTTTTTGTTCCCAACAAGAACTCTGTAACAGCACCAAACACAGTGCCAAACAGATCCAGACCTCCTCCAAATTTTATTGGATGCCGGCGCTGCACATTTTTAGAAGGAGGGAGTGTTCAGCAAATGTCAAATCTCTGAAGCAAGTAGTTGTTTTTGTTGGATCTCCCTCTCTCTACCTCCATCTCTCTCACTCTCTCTCTCCGTCTCTCCCTCCCTCAATCGCTTCCTCTCGCAGTAACTCCCCTCCCTCTCTTCTCCCTCATCACTAGGCAGAATTAAAGGTTGGGGGAGGGGCAGTTTATGCAGACTGTGCTGGGACTTGTGATCCACAGATTTGATATTCACATTAAGAGAGAAACTGGCTGCTTTGATGTGAGGGGGAGCAGGTCCCAGGGGACTGCTGAAGTAGCACACTTTTTTTTTACTGACACAGCACACTCGGGGGTGGTTGGTGGTGGGGGTGGGTGCAGTGGGGAGCATATTGTTGGGGACAGGGTGTACAGAAAGACAGTGGGTGGGGAACAGCGATACCCCTTCGTTGATTAGATGTAACCTCAACAACCCCCCCCCC
>NW_005187465.1:2934465-2936715 GCF_000239375.1 Pundamilia nyererei | reverse complement strand
CCCCCCCATATCTCACCAATATTCAATTCACACCTCTTGTGCCAGTGTGTCTTCTTCTAGTGCATCCTGTGCCGCTTTGTTTCCACACACATTTGCACTCCCTTTGCCCACTTATCAAAAGACAACTCACAACTTTCTGTCGCAAAAACAGGATGAGTGATGGAGAGGTGGCAGGCAAGGAGTGTAGTCGGTGTAGTAGCCACAGTCTGCTTGGAAGTGAACCTGTTTCCAAAATAGCAAGAACTGGAGGAGAGGACGGGAGAAGGGTTTTGACATATGCCATGGCAAATGTAAATCCTGCTTTTGACCTTTACTGCACGTGCCATACCAGTTAATGAAAGATGAAAATGCTGTGAAAATTATTGTAGCACTGGGGAAGGAATGGGAAGATGGAAATGGGTGAAAAAAGAGGGAGAGGAAGAGAAGCAACCTGTGGATGTAATATGTTGATGGTTGGTTGCAGGCACATCTGAATGGGACTTTAAGAGTTTCTTTTCCTCCTTCATTACAATATAGTTATGAACGTCAGGTGTGTGTGTGTGCGTGTGTGCTTGTGTGTGCATGCACTCCTGTGCATACTCCCATCCCGTCCTGGAGAGGCGTAGATCAGCTGCATTATGCATGATGAAACCTTGCATAGGTTATGACTTCTGCCTCCTCGACATACATATTCATGCGTGACTCTCTGGCAGGATGTATAAAATAGTGGCTGTGACTCTGACAGCCTAAGCTTTAGCTCCAGCGGTGCCTTCGGTGCTCCAACACCTTCCAGTGAGGGCTGCTTTGCTCTCTGGTGCTGTGTCTGAACGAGCTTGATGAAGCCTCCTGGGTGCAGTTGAACTACAGCAGCAACAACACTGAAACCCCACAGCTTTGGTCAATACTGCTATTAGGGTAATGTCTGTAGACATATTGCTAGACTTAAATTCTTATTATGGTTGGAAATCACAACTCATGATTTCATGATACAGCGCCCACAATAACAATGATATCACGATACAGTGATTTTGCAGAAAAATGGCTCCTAAAAAAGGCAAAAATCAGTTGCAAAGAAACAAATGTGACAAAGGGCAGGTCTAACTGTGAAGAAGAAACTCCTACTACAGATAATCCTCCATCCTGAAACACAGTATGACCAAGATTTACAATTTTATTATTTTCTTTTCCATATGATCACCGATGCCCATAAAGTCAGCGGGAAAGTGTTTACCGAGGTCAGAGCAAAGCAGATTTAGAAACTAAATATCATGAGAAATAAACAAAAGTTTTCTCCTGCATTTGTGCTGAACTTTAAGTTTATAACTCAACTTTTTGGGGGAGGGGATAAAAATAGGGGTGGGATGGCAATTTGGCAAACAGTTTCGCAGTTTGTGTGTCATGCTTGAGAACATGTTCTGACATGCCCCGTAGGAAGAAGATGTTTGGTGTTTGGGGGTTTATTTGAGCAAATAAACATTTGAAACCCTCACATTGGACCCTCAGAAAATATGCTTTTTTCTTTAATGGCATTTGGCGGAACTCTATATGAATATGTGATCAAATGAGGTTTTATTCAACTACCCTGTTTTTTTTTTGTCCTCTAATTTGGAGTAAGCACAATAGGCATTTAGAGGTGGGAATCACCAGACACCCCATGATTTGATATTATCTAAATACATTACTCAAAATATGACATTAATGCGATTTTTAACATTTTGTGATACGATGAGTATTGCAATAGCATATATTGAGATTTTTTAAAATCTTTTTCAGCTCCAAATTATGTTCTCAAAGTTAAACTTTGTCAATATCCAATTTACAATCAAAACTGCTCCCAACAAACACCGATGTTTACATCAGCACCGTAACTTGCACTATTTTATCAACCGATTCACACTACAACCTGGGTTTGCCTCTTATCTGTATTTCATTTTATTTAATTTTAATTACTGTACCGTAGAGCAGGGCGATATGACCAAAAATATTTATCATGATATACATTTGAAAATTTTCGATAACGATATAACTGACGATATAATTGACACTAGACAAAATACTTTACAACTCCACAACTTTATTAGTGCAAAAAAAACCAACATCAATGTATTTTCACTTAAACAAGCAGCTGTTTTTTTTATCTGCATTAAAGTTATATAAAAATTTAACAGTGCAAATGCAAATCCTTGCTGACAGTTTAACCAAAAGGCATTTCCAGTGGAAATTGGCCGACATATCCTCAGCATAACCATGTATAATATCCACAAAACTTAA
>NW_005187465.1:2930188-2934248 GCF_000239375.1 Pundamilia nyererei | reverse complement strand
AACACGGTAATAACGACGGCCCGCTAGCATGCACTACCAAAAATAGTGCTTTGTTGTGTATCTGACGGACGAAAGCTAAACCAGTTCCACACCACTGAAGTTGCAGCATTTTTACAAACCAATTCTGGTTCATCAGTTTCATTCAACAATCCGCTTTCGTCCTTCTCATTCTCCGTCGCCGCCATGCTTTTTCCGCCATGTGCGTATGAAAACAAAGGCACTGCGCATGTGCGTTTTACGCATATTCGATATTCGATATTTCATTTTCTTATCGTTGCCCAACATTATACCGTTATTACCGTGAAAGGTATGATATGGCCCAGCCCTACTGTACAGTACTCTGTTTTTGGTAACTATTGACTTGATGTAAGTTTGTAAAAAATAGTATGTTTTCCTTTCTGTCCTGTTTGTTTGTATATGTGTTTTTCTTGCTGCTGTTACAACCAAATTTCCCCTTGTGGGACAATTAAAGGATTATTCTATTCTATTCTATTCTATTCTATTCTATTCTATTCTAATATCCGTTTCAAGCTATGGGTGATGTAAGTTGTGTCACTTCCGTTATTCATTATTGATTGATTGATTGATTGATTGATTAATGAACTTTAGTATAAATGTTGCAGTAAGACTGAGTCTGATATCAGTCTGTGATTGATTGTCAAGTTGACTATCATATTCAATCTATTTCTGATAATATAGCAATTAACTGATGGATCGTCAAAAAATCACATATCTGTTGCTGTCTACGAAGACAGAAATTGATATTTAAATGTTACAACTGTTTTTTTATGAATATAACCAGAGACTGATACCAAGTCAGCTTGCCAGACCAAGACAAGCTCTGGGCAATCACTTAGTCACCACAACTTAATTCTGGCATTTACACTGTAGATGTAAGGAGGTTGCTGTCCTGTCCTGTTTTTACTTGTCTGACTGAGCCGTTATGCTCCAGTGTTGGATAGTATTTTCATTTGTTTAAAAAAATATCAACATTTGCTGTCCCTGTATTAACATAATATCACCACACACAATATTAACGCTATACAATTAGTTTTCACTGCACCAGTTTCAGTTAAGTTTGTCTTTATGAACATGTTGAATAGTTTAGTGTGGACTGTCTGCATTTGGCCAAGGTTAGTCTTCATCTTCTGCATCATAGCATTTGTCACCTGGGGATAACCATTACAAGCTATGCATAAACGCGTGTGTTTACAGTGTTGTTGGCATTTTGATGCTTGCTACACAAACACGGGCACAGGTCATAAGTAACATTTCATCTGTCAGTTTTAAATTGAGTGGAAACTCTGCCAGTCTGGCACAAACCAGTGCCAGTTCAGCTTTGGAGTGCACCTGGTGGAGAGGGATGATAATGCTGTCCCTCACACACTTAACAAAATAGCAGTTTCTGGTATGTCAGTGAGTAAAACACGTTTTTTTAACCGAGCTGTAATGTGTGGCTGTGCTTAGTTTGGAATCTTTTCCATTTAAACATATTTGCTCACTTCAGCAGCTGTTCATATTTGGAAAAGTGTGACAGACTATGGGATTTGGTTGTTTGCAGTTTCTAAATTTAGATTGTTCAGTGGGTCATTGTTGTTAGGGTAGACTGTTGCATTGTTTTTTGTTTTTTTTTATATTCAGTTACAGCTTTCAAGTGCCAGCACCACCATGGCAACCCGCTTCCTCCACCCCCCAGTGTGACTGAGCACTGAGAGCTACTTTGGGATGTGTATGTGAATGTATTTATGTGTCTGCATGTCTATTTATGTCAGCTGAGTGCACGTGCAGTTTGCCTGGCTTTGACCAGCTCGGGAGTGGAAGTACTCTGATCCCCTCGTATTCCACTTCCTGCTCCATCAGTCCCAGTGCTCCCAAGCCCCGCCTGGTGCCAACGCCCCCAGGCCATATAATCTACTGTATGAGAGGTTCTCCTGATGCCCAGCCCCCCAAGCTCAGGGTGACCCCCTCACTCTAGTACTTTAGTGCTGTTCCCCCATTGGGAGATTATAGATATTGCAATCTTTAATATGGGCTTTATGCTCAGGGGCCATTACCAGTAATCTGCAGAGGGGAGGGAGTCTGACCTGGTTTTTGCAGCCCACCACTGGACTGCCAGACACATTTTCATATACCATCTGTAACATGCTGCCCAGATTTATCAATCCCTACATCAGGGACAGTGGCACTTCTTTAAAAGGAAGCTGGAATTATTGACTAACCCCACTAAATGGATAAGATAGCTGCATTATTCTTCGATCTGGTACATTGAGCTTAGTCCTACCATGATGATACTGTTGATGGTGTTGATTTTTTCTGCCAGACTTCACTTGTTAATGTTTGACCGTAAACATCACCCATAGCTTGAAGCCACCCTTCACTGACTACATGCCCAAAATCTCAAAAGGTTGGATGTTCCCAACTAAAGAAATGCATTGTATGATCACATGCAGATTTCTTCCACTCAAGATTTAATGTGATACGTTTATATCATGTCTTTGATAATAAGATAAGTTTGATAAGTTGAAAATCACTGCAACAATATGAAAAAACTTAGAACCACTCTGGGTTTTATTAGGCTTATATGACGGTTGCATTATTATTATTATTAAAAAATGATGTCACAGTAAGACTTCTATTTAGTTGATACAAAACAATTACCATTATAATTAGATCATTAACGATGGCAAATAATGAAATATTTTGTGTATTAAAACATCTGAAGATTGTTGGCTGTGATCATTGTTGTTTGTTATCATCCTCCTATAAACTTTTATACAGTAAAGTGCATCTGATGTCAAAAACACACTCAGGTGATCAAGATTATAGTGTCGTTTTGTGTCGTTTTCCGGTTCTTAAAGCTGAAACAATGAGATGGCTAATGAACAGCCTAATAGGATGAACTTTTTTTGTGATTAATCCAGCAAAAATTACAAAAAAAGGCAAAAATTAGGTAAAAAACCAACAAAAAAAAAACCAAACAAGCAAAAATGTCAAATATTCCCTCACTGACACCTCTAAGTATTTAATACCTGCCTTTCTTTTCATGGGTTTTGAGGACTGTTAAAAAATGCGATTTGAACGTTTTTTCCCATTGTAAGATCTTGTTGACCAAAGTGATCAATAAAATAGTGACAAAAGTAAATGAAATAACTTAGTTGAAAGTCCTGTGCTTATATCACCGGATATGAGGTTTACTGTTATAGCTCTGATTTTGTTTTATTTATTCACATCAGAAATTTTGTGATAAATTACGTTAAAAAAAAAGAAAGATATTTTCCAATCCATTTGGGCTCCAAGACGCTCAGCAGTTGTGTTTTTTTCCCCAAGCCAATTTTCTCGAAAGGCTTTGCAGATTGTCATCAGATCTGTTATGTAACTGCATCAGAAAACATTTTGGGCCTATTGATATGCAATGAATGAGTGCATTAGATATATGGAGGAGATTAAATTAGGAATAAATATGAAAGAAAAAAAGAGAAACCCATAAAAGTCAGTGATCTCACCTAAATAAATACATACATACATCTATTTGAATCAGTGAATGTGATTATAACAATGAGAAAGTTATTCATTTTGATCAGTTTTACTGATTAAATTCAGTCTTTAAAAGCAGTATTAGATATCAGGGCTATTCAGAGGAACATCTGTTGGATCTATTTGAAACTGAGTGCTAAGTTGAACCTGTTTTGATCGAAATTCTTGATACTTTAGTATCGTTTAGCACCTTTGGTGATGTTTTAAAGACTTCCTGTTCTGAGTATAGCTGTACAAGGGTGACCATTTGGTGGACAGTTTGTATTAGATGACATAATTTAGAATTAACATCCACATCTGTGCGGTGTCTCCCTTCCATTTTTTCTTCTAATCTTTCCTATACTGACCTCAAATTTGAGACGGGCCTGCCTCATTCCTTTTTATTCACTGTCCTCTCAGTGCTGGAGGTGTATGTGTTTAATCTGAGTGCCAATGAATACCATTCCTGTTTGTGTGTGTGTGTGTGTGTGTGTGTGTGTGTGTGTGTGTGTGTGTGTGTGTGTGTGTGTGTGTGTGTGTGTGTGTG
>NW_005187465.1:2919233-2930168 GCF_000239375.1 Pundamilia nyererei | reverse complement strand
TGTGTGTGTGTGTGTGTGTGTGTGTGTGTGTGTGTGTGTGTGTGTGTGTGTGTGTGTGTGTGTGTGTGTGTGTGTGTGTGTGTGTGTTAAATATGTAAGGAGATTAAATAGACTTAAATCTCTGCGTCTGGCATAGAAATTCCAATCACATAACCTATCTACATGCTCCCTTCCTCTCTCCCTCTCTTTCTCTTGCTTTCTGTTTGTCTTTATGTGTTTGTACATGAACTGTATGGAGGTAACAGGCTCCTCCTCTCCCACCCCCAGATCCACCTAAACCATCACAGACTTTGGCCCAAATCCCTTGCTTTCTGCATCATGTGACTGATGTTTGCAGCTGGACATTTGACACACATTTGTTATGATTATTTTGCCACAGATTTGAAGGACATTCCCTGTCTGTCCAACATTTTCACTTTACTGTGGTGCTTAATGCTTTAAATCAGTGTTGCTGAAATCTGATAAGTTTATTTTGACACTATTGTGTGTTTTCAGCATGTGTACAGCGTGTAACAGGTGTTTGTTATTGACTCTTTACTTCCATCTCTGCCTGTTAAGTGATGATGTGTTGTATGTTTGCCCCTGCAGTACACAGTGAGGATGTGGGCTCTACCAGGCTGTACTTTGTGAATGCCTCCCTGCAGAGGGTAACCTACTCAAGCTCGGTGGGGGTGTCCCTGCCCTGTCCAGCAGGGGGCACCCCCAGTGCCATACTGCGCTGGTACCTGGCCACCGGCGACGACATCTACGACGTGCCCCACATCCGGCATGTGCACGCCAATGGCACGCTGCAACTGTACCCCTTTTCGCCCTCTGCCTACAACAGCTACATCCACGACAATGACTACTTCTGCACCGCGGAAAACCAGGCCGGCAAGATCCGCAGCCCCAACATTCGCATCAAAGCCGGTGAGTTGAATGGACAGCCAGGAAGGGAATAAACTCTAGGGTAAAGAAAAGTGGGGTTATGGAGCGAAAGGTCAAAGCGAGACACAGCAAGAAGAGACTGTTGCTGAAGCATAAACTAGAGCAGATGTGATTGGCAGCTGCAAAAAGCCCAACCCACACACAGAATCACCTGCCCTAAAATAGCCTGTCTCGACCTGAACACAGATTGACCTAGAACACAGTCTACAGAGAGAACATCTGCATCACGTACTACATCAGGCCTTGGCCTTTGCTCACACCTATTTGACTGAGCTGCTGATGAACCACTGCACTTTACACCAACATAACCCCTTCATCTATGGCGTGGCACCATCTGGTAGAAAGAAATTCAAAACACAACCCTTAAAGTACTTAGAGTGAAGTAGCAGCTCTACTGTGAGATATAACCACATCCGGTAAGGAGGAAAACTGTGACAAAAGGTTATATGAGTTAACCGGCTCATCCTCGTTGGCAGTCCTTATCAAAGGTCAGCACAACAGAAGAGGAGCTTGACAGCCACTTGAATTTTTCTTAAACAAGTACCTTTAAATGCTTTGCAGGGTGTGAAAAGCAATTCACTGCATAAAAAAGAAATGTGTGTACTTAAGTGTAGAGTACTAAACTTTAGGTTTATGCACTAAGTTTTATGCTCTGTTGTGTATTGTTGTGGGTTTCACTTATAGTAAAGGATACACACAAAGTATACACCACTAGACTCTCTACAGTCTATTTTTGTGAATTTTGACCGGAAGCTGCCTCTGTTGCCATCATATTCCCATTTCTGTCCTCCTTCTCCTCCCTGCTCCCTCGTTCTTCAAACTGTCCTCTTGTGCCAGACTAAATTTAGCCACAGCACACTTCTTTAATTATCTCTCATTAACAAACCTAATTGGTGCTTTCCATTGATTAGCGCATGTGAGGCTTTAATAGGCGAGACCTCATCTAAAGTAAAATAGTACATCAGGGGTTTTGGGAAGCTCCAGCTCTCCAACGAGAAGAGAAACACGAAGAGGAAAATTACCCGGTAAACAGATACGTCAACATCAGCAGACACATACACTTACACTACATCTATCGCCCTGCCCTCCCCCTTTCCCATCATTCATTCAGGCCAGTGAGTCCCTCCCTCTTCCCGCCTGCCATCAACATCTGTTTTCATATTCTGCCTCCCAACACCGACCTAAACTAATACTCATATTCATTCTAATACTAATACTAGTGCCAAGTTGAGGATTTGAGCCAGGACCCTGAGCTGTATGCCAGCCGCTTGCTGCCTTCATTCCCACATGACCCAAAAGCCAGGCCTCAGGAGCCGAGGGATTAGCATGAACCAAACATCCTGCAGCCAACGGCTTCAGTCAAGCCTTAGTGCACAGGTTATACAGTCAGACAGGATGTGGGTGTTTTGTTTGGGATTTTATGGCCACAGTTTTGCGCTTGCACTGCCACTGAGCAGCTATTGACAGGAGTCAAATTGAATTCAGTGCTGCTGCCTCGTGGCTTACAGCAAAGTGTAAAGAAATTCACAACAGAAGGGTTTCATTATACTGTTTCAAAAGAACTCAACAGAACGGGTTTATTTAATTTATTTATTTAAAGAACATGTAAATTTTGGCAAGTGTTTTCTTCTTGCGGCAGGAATGTATGCATGCTGTCATCATGTCTGTTACCAGGAAAGGGATTCCGAACCAGTTTCTTAGCAACCTTCAGATACGTGCTAGCTTTCATGTGATTTCGCTAATGAGCTCCTGCTCATTCAACAGAGTGTAAAATATTGCATGAACCTGAATAAACCAAAGCACCATTAACCCTTCAGTGCAGCTCAGTCTGTTGTATACTTGGGAAGTTCTGAGCAAAAACATCAGTGTTTTATTATGATGTCATCCCCGAGCTAGAAAATGATTTCCATGATTATCCTGCCTAATGGTGGCTTGTGCCATTTGTGCCAAAAGCAGAGGCAGGATTAGAAGAGTTCAAACAATAGACAGGAGTAGTTCAGTAATTTCCAGTGAATACATGCGGAGTGCTGTGGTAATTGATGAAAGGGCGTTTTGCTCTGGAGTGTTAATGTGTTGTTTTTGATGATGTAAACACGGAGCTGATTGTTGTTTTTGCCTTGGCAAGAGGGGTAATAGGACCATGTTGATGGCGCTCACACTCTCTCGACGCATCTTCTAAATGGAACACTTCTGGGATATTTTATGTAGATAATCATCATCTTTCAAATTCATCTCTTTTAATGTTCATAAAAAAATAGGGAAGTCTTTATTCCTTGGTAGAAAACCCCATTTAAAAGATTGAATCTTTTCTACGTGTAGTGTGTTGTATGTAATATTGTGTTTGTGTTTGTGTAGTTTTCAGGGAGCCCTACACCGTGCGGGTGGCGGACCAACGCTCAATGCGGGGCAACGTAGCTGTGTTCAAGTGCCTCATCCCCGCTGCTGTGCAGGAGTACGTCAGTGTTGTATCCTGGGAGAGAGACACTGTTTCCATTGTCCCAGGTAGGACATTAAGTGAGTGAATTTGGAGCGAGATGGTGAAGGCACATTGATTGTTGACTGTTGGATTCAGGGTTGTCTTTATGTGTGTGTGTGTGTGTGTGTGTGTCTTTATGTCTGTGTCTCTGTTTGTGTGTGAGAGCGGTTGATGTGCCACTGTGCTCTGTGTTTGACCGAATTCTTAACTCGTGTCTTCTGTCTGTTCACTGTTCTGGATCACTGATCCGGTCCTCCTCCTCCTCCTTCTCCTTCCTTCCTGAACATATCTCCACCCTCACCCTCTTTCGTCTGCCACCTTCTTTCTTTGGACGGTTCCATCTTTCCAACTCTGCTAGCCCTGCTTTCCACATCACATTTAATTATCTCAAGCTAATGTCAACTAGTGCCTTTAATTGTGTTTGACACCAAAGAAAATGAAAGACAGACATCTCTTTCCACGTTCCACACTTTCTCCTCATCAGATCTATTTTGGTCCACTCCCTGCTTGTCTTGCCACTATGTCCTTGAAGAACAGGGCCACAATTAGAGATACAGGATGTCAATAGGACTGTGCCCCTGCATTCATCTTCATTAACCTCATTAGTGTATGTGAGCGTGTGTGTGTGTGTGTGTGCGAGAAAAGATAAATGTTGAGATCTGTCTTTATGTGTTTTTCCTGCTTTTTTGTAGGTACATTTTTCTCATGATTTTGTTTGAGATGTGGGCCTAATTATTTTCTGCATGTAAAACCCCTTGCAATAACAATAAGGGGCAGAGGGAGGAGAGATGGAAAAGAAGAGCAAACCAAAGGAAGAGTAGCAAGGAGGGTAGTAGGGCAAGAACGGCCTCAGGTCCTGGCAGATGGCGTTTTATATTATATGTATGCAAAGCACACAGACTCTGTGTCACACATGTACATGCACCAAGGTTGCAGTAATTTGTCATTTTCAGACATTTCAGGGTACAGTATTTTTTTTATAATACTGAAGCATTTTTGTGTATTTAGAGTTATTTTTTTTGTCCTTAGTTACCAATGTGACTGCTTTAATGGGGCACATTTTTCAGGGCTGTGACCAAATCACCCACTTTTTGTATTTCTTGCCATACTTTTATTTTGGCATTCACTATTAACACTTACAGTGTGTAGGGAAAAATACTTTACTGCTTTTTACTTAGCTAAATTCATGAAAATTCTCATGAATGCTCATATTATACACACATCAGCCAGCCAGACATAAATGTTCTACTCGTATGCTTTCATATTTGTGCTCTCTTTCCCTTTCCTCAGTTCGGCTCTTAAGATTATGAGTTGTTGACGTCACGCTTGGTTTACATGTGACTTCTGATGATTCCTGAACATAAATATAGTAGATCTGCTTTGGGTATGCCAGCCCTCTGTGTCTATATTTGTGATTTCTATGTATGGGGTGTTTCTGTACTGTCATGAGGCTCCAGTGTGTAATTAGGGGTATATAGGTCAGTTGATGAGCAGTGAGTGTGAGGATCAGATGCTGAACATGATGAGCTGCTCACTGAACTCAGCATTCGTTTCACTACAACAGCAGCACACACAAACAGGGCAAACACTGGCAGCGTGGTTGCATTCAACCTTGACCCTCCAATCAGCAAAGTGACCTCGTCATCCTCACAGCCAATCAACATAGTCTGCACAACAGCTCATAATCTGAATATTGTTATTGCACTCTCACATGGGTGCACAATATGCAAACATACTCATGGACACATACAGTAAATGTCCATATACAGCTGATACATGTGGTTATATAAACACTCCAGTGTATTCATACTGATCTCCTACTCCTCACTAGATCATTTCAAACACTACAGAGTGATGCTTTTTCCCTGATTGGCCAGCAAAGGACTGTCTGGATACATCTAATGAAGATGTGAAAGTTAAAATAGATTTTATGATGGAAAGCTCCCGATGTGCACGTGAGTAGGTGACTACCTGTCACAGCAGGAGATGATGGTGAAATTTGAGGAAATAAAGCCACTGTGCAAAGACACACATAGTCAGACTCATTCATTGCACCATTTTCCTTTTCTGCTTGTTACAATTTAGGGTAATGAGAAGCAGGGGACAGATAAAAATCCTGTAGGTTTTGCCACTTAACACAATAATACGACTGTCAACAAATAATATTCAAACATTTGATTAGTACTAATCTTTATTCTGATCAGACCCACTTAAATGTATCTCTGAGAGCAAATACTCTGTTATCTGTTACTGATGAGAGAGGCCCTTGTCTGATGGAAATGGTCTGCAAGCACCAAGTCAAAGCATTCAATCATTTAGTCCTATGTATTGTCATCTGGTGGGCTTTGGCTAACTGTCACAAAAGAAAATGAAAAACTTTTGCTTTTTCTTATTTTCAGAAATGCATTTCAGCTGATAGGTCAGTGCATATTTATGACTTTATCTTTTTTAAATGTAAATTGAGGTATTTTAGGCGTAGTGATTCACTGATGTTCCCCACCTTCGAAGCAACATTTGTGGCACCACCGAACCATCAATGAATCTGATCACAGTTCCTTCCTGTACCTCCTCCTCGTCATTTGTCCCTATCTCAAAACAAAAGCACAGTATGAGTACATACATGAATAGACAGGGCTGTTTTCTTTACATTAGTGGATCAGACAACACAAACTGAACCAAGTCATAGACGAATCTGACTGATAGCATGTTTTGGTTTTTTTATATATATGGCAACAGTGTTGCTCTGATGTGCAAATCTGATATCATGACAGCCCTACATTGAATTAAAAAAGAGTTTAAGTAGTTTATCTGCACTTCATATCTGTGCTTTTGCACGGAGGCATTGCTATGTGTAGACTCTGATCAGTAGCACAGTCACATATTGGTGTGAAGGTTGAGTTGATGACATAACACAACGCAGCCATGCCCTTTGAACCACAACAGGTTCTATTTTGTCAAACACACATGTTTCCCTTCTGGAGCATTTTGTGTGTGTGTGTGTGTGATTATATGTGTGCATGATTATGTATGTGTGTGTGTGTGTGTTTGTCCCCTTGCCTGTCCCACTTTCCCATCCAGCCAGGACAGGGGGGGTGGTTAAGAGGGGAGGGGTGCAGGCAGACTGACCTATTTCCCTCTCGCTTCCCCGTCCCGTACTATCCTTGTAGTTAAGCTTTGTGTGCGTGCGTGTCTGTGTGTGTGCCCACGCGTGTTTGTGACCCTCGTGAGACAATTGAGGTCTGCTAATCTGAGTAGTGATCTGAAGGAGGCGAGCTGGAGCAGAGACAGAGAGATGGAGGGTTTGTGGACGGGAATAAAGACAACAGTGGGACACAGAGAGGGTTCAGCTTGCCGATCGAGGCCGTCGGTCTAATCAGCAGAAAGCTAATGAGTGGGTCCGATGAATAGAGACTGGACCAGCAGATGGCTGTAGCCACATGGTGGTCCACAGAAGATGCCCAACCATGCCCCATCTAATCCACCTGCTACACTGTTTGGTCTTGTTTATGTATTTGCACAGTAATTTGATAAACATTTCCTTAAAACCTCAGGCTGAAAAGCACAAAATAGAATTACAGTGTATATATAAGATTAGAAAACCAGATTAATAAACTCCTGTCCTACACAGAGCAATATTTTCTGCTCTCATTCAGTCACACTCCAAACTCTCATCTTGTTCTACCCCCTCTCATATTTTAACAAAATAGCCGCAGTATATCATAAGTCAGGCACATTTTGTACTGTAACCTGTCATAACCTGTCAGTGTGATCAGCGCTAATGTAAAATTGGATTCTAACAGGAGTCACCAGGTGGCGAGGTCACTTACAGGCTACATTACAAATCAATCTTTGGCCCCCTCGGGTGCTGGACACCAGGAGGTTACATAGACTCAATAGTACACAGCTACACACACACACACACATATACAGCTACGCAAACAGCTAAAACATTGCAGCTGAATTGACTGGTTTGTAGGTGATTCAAATACACATGGGAGTCTGATGATACTGACAAGCACACTCCAGTCCACTTTGTCAATTAATATGCAGATTATTTATAAAACAGATCAATTAATTGTATTTTTTCTCTGAAATATACTTGTTATAATTTCTGTAGGACAAAAGGAAAAATAAAAAACTAAGTATACAAAACGGTGAAAAAAAATAAAATAAACACACACATAGGGAATACCATTATATAACAATACTGTTGTATGTGTATAGATGGTTATACAGTTTTCCCTCTGTGTAATTAGAAAGTTAGTGTCATAAGGCTTCACACAGGTGCAGGAGAGAGGTGACAAAGGCAGAGGGACGTCATGGAGAGCAGCAGTGTGTTAGGACACCATGTCTGTAAATCTGTGCTTGTGTACTCAGAGCAGGAATACATTAATGGATACACTTGTCTGGGACACGGCAGACGCTTGTAAACACACTTTGACACACACACTTGCTTCTAGTAAGTACAACTGAACAAGCCTCTCTGCACACACAGACACACGCGCCCTTCAAAAGTAACACAATAAAGCCATTTTCAGATTTTGCATGTACCAGCCTGAATATGGCGTACTCATTAAACATTAACTTGGGATACATTAAGGCTGTGGTTTGCTCTGCTTTGTGACGCCTCGCCTGTTGTTGTGCTCGGGCCGTCTGAGTACATCAGGACGTTGTGTGATAGAGGAGGATGGGGAATACGTGGCATCCCCGGGGCTCTTGGAACATAACCCCCCCAAACCCTTGGGTGTCACATCATCCCTCTCTCACCTCTCCCTCATCTACCCCTGCCTCTGTCCCATGTGGTACACAGCAGGCAATAGGGAAGGGTTAATGGGGGACTAAATCATGCAGATGAAGCCTCCACCATGAGCATACACCTGCAAACGTGTGGCAGTATGACCAAAACTCAGCAATGAGGTGCTGGAAAAACTGTCTTCCCGAGACATAACAATCAACATGACAGGGTGGAAATGTATGTCTTTTCACTTGTTTGTGGTTTGTTCACCTCTGTCAGTTGGTCTTTCACTTTCTGTAGATATTTTTGCCCCTCTCATATTTGCCCCAGTGTGCTGAGAGCGACTGAGAGCCGGACAGGAACAGATGGGGTGCTGGCAGCCATCTTTTACTCAGTTAGGTTGAGCAGGCACGTGGGTGGGTGTGTTAATTAGCACAAACCAGTGAATGTGTATGTGTGTGTGTGTGCGTGAGTGTGAGCGCGTGCTGCAAGGGGCACAATAGACATAATTATCTCTGCTTGAGAAGCCCATTTGGGAGGGGATGGGGGGCTTGGAGGGATGGCATGGAGAGGCGGAGTTCAACAATGGCCCAACCACAGGCTTTGTGTGTACAGAGCAGAGGGCTGACAAGTGTCGGCTGTTATTGAGTATTTACACACTATTACACTCGCCTGCTCACGTGCACTTAACGCAGAAATGCACACACTCTGACGCTTCGGCCGTCGCTCTCGTTTGCTTTTTCGCCTCCTTGTCTCCATCAAAAACACACAGGCTCACACACAGCTATAGACACACACATGCAGCATGTTTATGTTTACAGTGCATCAGTGTATCAGTGTCACTCAGAGTAAGAGGGAATGATAGGAAAGCCCCTGCGAGCACATCAGTCTGACAGAAACCTGGCCACTATGTAACCCTTCAAGCCAGGCTGTGAGAGTACAGAAACTGAGGGAGAGAGGAAGCGAGAGTTTAGGAAGTTTCTTCTTCATTGACAAATTACCAAGATTATTTTGCTCCTTTGGCTTTCTTTTTTTTGTGATGAAAATAAATTTTTTGTGAAAAGTCACATAAAGCAAACCAATAAAATGAAACAAAGCCAACCAGGCCAAATCTTACTGTTTTGAACTTTTCAACAAGTGTGACTTCTTTTAAAATGCAGAAATCAGCTTTTAACTTATATTGTAATTGAATTATGGAGACATATCGGTCAAATGTAGTTGATATAGTGGGAGAATCAAAGTACCAAAATTGTAAACTTTTAATTTTCAGTAAATATAAATGGATGCGCAGTAGCAAATAATGGCATCTAAACAGAATCTTAGTAGCTTAGTTACTAAAGTTGTCGCATTATAACTGAAGACAAAAAGCTAATATGAGAAGGAAAGCAGATCAATAAAAGTAGTTTATCTTCATTGATTTTAGGTCATATCCACAATCCTGAGCAATCATTCCAATCAGTCAGTATTATTATCGTTGCATTATTATTGACACTTTTTGTGATATCAAGGCAAAGAACGGGTCCCCAGTGGCGTTGTAAGAGATAGCTGTTAATCTGCACATCCACAGTCATTAAGGAAAGTGAAAGCAGGAAGGCTTGTGTCAAGGCTTAGAGTAAAAGAGTTGCAGGGTTTATGTGGCGTGGATTGGGTTAAGAAATAGGATTGGAAGCAAAGAGGTTTTACCCCTTTTTTCCTACTTCCTTCCACGCTTTTGTTTAGGCAGGCGAAAGCAGGATTAGAGCGAGGAGATTACAGCAGGATCTACTAAGAAATCGTATTTAAGGAAATGCTTATTTTCACAACCACTCACAGCAGAGACTAGAAGTTTCGTGTCCCTTTCTTTCTTCATTTCTGTGTTGCTTTCATTATTAAAGGCAGTGATTTGTTCTCTAATCCTGGCTTTCTACAACGCAAAAACTTATAGCTTTACAGTGTTGCCCCACTGTTTTCTCCTGAAATGTTATCATATTTGATGTGTGGGATTGTAGTAAAAATATATGTTTACATACGCTCAAAATTCTGGTATCAATTTTCTACTTTTGTGAGTCTCTCTGTGTGAGTGAGAGGTTCTTTTCCTCATGTTTCTGTGAATGTGGTTTATCATTCACAGTCTCATGAGGAGGCATGATGAGGGACTGGATGGGATCCCCGGTGGTCATCAAAGTGCCATGTTCCTACATGACCTCTCAATCAGACCTATTGATCCGCTTCACTATTAGCTATCCAAACACGCACAAAGGCCAGATCAACATCACAGACCCCGACTGATTATAGCGTGGGTCATAGTGAAAAGCTCCTCTGAGGTTTTAATGTGACAGAAACGCCTGTCTGAGGAAGAGGTGGCTTGTTGCTTATAGATTAGTATGCACATAGGAAATGTTCAATAATTCATTACTTTTGCAGTAGGTGAGTGGCTTGATCACTATAAAGTGAAACTCTGTTAAGACATCAGTCAATAACTGAGCATATACATACTACGGGGAAGAAACAAATAGCAGCCCTCATTTTCCAGAGCATTGTGTTGGTAAATGGGTTGGTATCCAGCAAAAAGTGACAATGAGATGCAATGTTTTATGCTGCAGGGGAAATTCATACATTGAATACACACACACACACACACACACACATATATATATATATATATATACATATATATAAATATTCTATAGTAGACATGCCTAGAAGACAAAATCAAGTCATTGCTGACTCTACTTTGACGAAGACTGATATGACAATATGATGGAGCCATATTGTGGAAGTTAAAGAACAATTATTTGTTTGGACTGGATGTAAAAAC
>NW_005187465.1:2907816-2919213 GCF_000239375.1 Pundamilia nyererei | reverse complement strand
AGAGAGAGAGAGAGAGAGAGAGAGAGAGAGAGACAGAGAGAGACAGAGAGAGACAGAGAGAGAGAGAGAGATATGCATCTATCTTATCTATCTATCTATATAGTGCAGTATGCACTTATGAATTTAGGAGGTATGTCGCAAGAAGAGGAAGACAAGTGGTGTAAAACAAAGAACAAGAAGCATTATCAGGTTTATGAGTCCAAGTAGGTGATTTAGTGCCTGTGTCTGCATCTGGATCCAGGAAATTTTGAGAAAATTCCTTATTATTTCTATATATAGCATCACAGCGTTGTCCAGATCTGTATATCTTTCTGGACGCACGGACTAATCCATGCACGGTGTGGGGGGAGAAATTTCATATCTTCACACCTTGGCAGATATATGCAGTAACAGGCTGTTCTAGCTATTTTGAGCTAATTTGAAATGCTAACTATGAAGACTGACAGCAGAAGAGTGAGTGTACTTCTATTGTGTGTACACATCTGTCTTGTGTAGCGTTACTGTGAAGCTGGACTCTGTCATAGGGTTACAAATTCAAACTGACAGCCTTTGGAGTCTTGAGCATTCGATGCAGACTCAAGGAGAAAGTGCATCATAGAATTCACATTCAGCATTTGCACGCGCTGTAATGTAACTGTAGCTATACTGTACGCTAGACATTTTCTTTTCGGTTCAGTTTCACCTACAGATAATTTTTACATATTACAGTCACAAAGAAGGTCACAAAGAAGGTTGCTTACACTGTTTCAGAACTAAACTTTAAAAACTGAATCTTTTATGCTGACAGAATAACCAAGTTAGTGGTTCTTTAATCTGTGACTTCCACCTCTCAGATGGTGATCTCCAGTCTTTAATTGCAGTAACGATGATGAAACTCAGGATATTTGATACTTTGGTTATATCAGTCATGCCCCCCCCCCACCTCCTTTCTCTCTCCCTCTCTCTCCCTCATACTGGGCAGTGACACTCCTCTGCCACCAGCACTCTAATAGGGAGGGACCAGGCAGCTCACTCAGTGCTGCTAATGCAGCTCACTGCCCCAGGCCATGGGGCTAAGCTGGAGTACACTACATCTCATCTCATCTCTCTCTCTGTCTCACACACACACACACACACATATGATGGCAGACACACACCATAAATCCAACATCGTCTCTTATCTGCAACTAAATGAAAACAAGGTGGAGGAGTGGAAAGCTTTTCATTGCCGGATGTTTACTTTTATACTGAGGTGCATTTTTTTGAAGACCAAAGTTACTTCAGTGTTTAAGCTTTAGTGCACAGAAAATTAGCTGTTCAATAGGAATTAATGGGACATCCAGTAAAGAGAAGGTGTTTGGACAATAGTGGCACGTGTCTCTACGATGCCATGCATTGGGATACATGTGTGTGTGTGTGTGTGTGTGGTTTCTGTCTCCCGGGACTCTCATTATCACTGCTGTCCCAGATGTCACCAAGCACATGAAACACACGTCATGAATAATGGAGTCCTATTTCTACATCTCTCCCCATTTCTCTCCTATCCGCCCACTCTCTTTCCCCTGCATCCCTCGTTTCCTCTGATGCTTCCACTGATGCTTAATTTTCTCTATCTGAGATGGTCCATTTAGCTTTACGCTGCATTGTCGCCCTGTCTGGTTAGGGATGGCTTTATGGGGGGTAACATGGCACCTCTGCAGCGTTCTGTCGAGGTATATCTATGCAAACAATGTCTTTTGCATACAATTGGTTTCATGTCTGTCCCCGACGGTCCATTCAGTCTCTCGATACCCCCCCCACAAACCCACACACACACACACACTTCATCCCCTCCCCCAGTGTTTACTGTTTAAAGTCACACAGGGCAAATTGGGACAGAGCAGTCAGTGGAGCAGAAGAGACGTGGTCCCATCATGGTGGAAAACTGGACTCTGCTTTCTTTTCTACCTCATCCCTCTGTTTCCCTGCCTCTTCTTAGCCTCCATGT
Source organism: Pundamilia nyererei (assembly GCF_000239375.1). NCBI lineage: Eukaryota > Metazoa > Chordata > Actinopteri > Cichliformes > Cichlidae > Pundamilia > Pundamilia nyererei. The sequence continues at coordinate 2,917,247 of NW_005187465.1, read as the reverse complement.
TTGCCTCTTCCTCACTTCTGTCCCCCCAACTTTATGTCATTCGTTACCCTCACGGTGAGTTGGTGTACAACATCACGCAGCGGCAAGGGGCAGGGCAGGGAAAACATGATTGAAAGATGAGGTAAGCAGTCACAATTGGTTAGGAAAGAGGAGAGCAGTTAGGATTAGACAGTGAAGCGTGGCTTTTTAATGAAAACATGACAGAACCGCGGCTCCCTCAATGCCCTGCAATCTCGACTCCTTTCCAGAAAATGAGCGAGTGACAAAGAAGCGAGTGAGAGAGAAAGAGAGAATCGAATGCTGACACACAGATATTGTTCATGTGGCTTTAGTCCTATCTCGCACATTGACTCATGCTCTGTGTGTTGTTAACAAAGTCTCTCGCATTAAGGAGATGCAGTGGCTCCAGTCGCACAATTCGTTTTTACACCTCAGTTGTGCCAATAAAACCTGCTTTGAATATGAATTAAAAGGAGTTAAGAGGGTGCCATTCATAGATGTTAAGTAAGTGTGCAGCAGAATAAAAGCCAGGACAGTGTATATATTTAAATGGTTGACACCTGCTTCTACTTGGGCTTTTAATGTACACAGCATAGAAAAGGGAGAGAACAGAGGGAGGGTTGAGAGGGCTCCCGCTTTGAATACAGATGTAACACCCCCTTTTTTGCATAAAGGAGTGGAGAATACAGACATGGGCTGTTATCTCCTTCTTACTTTACCCAGCATCATGCCCTTTACTTCTACCCTTTTTCTTATCCTCTCTTTCTTGTTATTAAAATCAAGTCAATGACTCATCGATGGCCCTCTTCCACTTTAAAGCATTCCTCTAGTGCAAAACTGGTTTACTGCCATTCACAGGATCCACTGTGCTAATTTTAACACGTAGTTTATTATTTTTTGTGCCAGCAGGCTAATAGTTTTTGTCCTATTTTAAGCCCGGTAGGTGTTTCTTTGTGTGTGCACGTGCCACACACACACAAATCCGGGCCTCGTGTGCCTGGATTTGTGAGCACCAAGCATATTCCAGCACTGCAGAGAATATCTCCGGAATATGTTGTGCTTTTCTTTTCTTTTGTCTTCTTTCTGTGACAGTCACAAGTCTTTGATCTGCTCCTCCTCCCCTCCTCCGTCTTCTCACCTTCTTTCAAAATCTCTGCAACTTGCCGTTAAGAGCACAGGTATAATGCAGAAATACAGAATGCAGTTTTTCTAAAGTGAGACTCAGAATGCTGTTTTTTTAGCAGCTCAAAATCATTTTGGTGTTTAACCTCCTAAAACCCAAACTCTTCCATGGCATGCATTTTTAAATTCTCTTTGATATTTGGGCATATTAGGACCTGATGAATGTAAAAACAAGGAATCACCAGATTGTTCTTTTTTTTTTTTTTACCTGATTTTTGTTTCTAAGAAAAATGAGAGCCACATATGAGGATATTCATTTTAAATTTCGGTAAAACAGAGCCAGTACAATGTCCTTGTAAGTGGATATCAGGCCCTTGTAGAGCAAAATTTAGTATTTTGGTCTAGACAACCCAAAATGTGATGCCCACATATGTGGGCGCCCGGTCCTAGGAGGTTAAAGGATATAAAATCAATTTCAATTAGAAAAGACTAATAAAGCTTTGACACTCAGGTGCAGATGCATTTTTGTGGGTCTGGAGCTCAAACCCTTCTGTTACCATCTCCAATCAAAATGTCATCAAGTTTAATTTCTTTCCACTGTAATTAAATACTTTGAAAGTATTGTGAAGAATTATGTTTTAACTGTAAAAGATACACTGCAAAATGTGGCATACTGTACTATACATATACTTAATAGACACTGACAGGAATATTAACTAGCAGTAAACTGTTATTTTACAATGTCCCTACTGTATTCTACACTAACAATTTCTTACATTGACATATAACTGCATGTCCTCACCCCTGTGCCTCCTGAGACCCCACGTTTTCACATGGGGACATTTTACATTCTGGGTTTTCTGTACTTTACACTTTATTCTGCTCAATAGTGCAGATGCAATCTTTAACAAAGTGTTAAAAATGGCATCTGTATCGTTTATGCTACAAAATAAACCCACTGTCAGGTTTATTATTTATAGTTTTATATATTCTAATTTTTTTTAAAGTCAGATTAGTTTCAGGTAGCATCCAGATTGGATTTACTAGGTTTTTTCAGTTGAGCTTTAATTCACTATTCAAAAAATAACTTTGATTGATGATGATTCTTTTTTATTTCTTTATTTTTTTTATGTATTTTTACATCTTAGGTTTACTCACTTTTTTGAGATGTAAAAGTACCAGAGCTCAAGTCTCAGGTGTAGTTTTTGTCCTTATTTATTTAATCAATCAATCCCCCGACTTCCTGATATTCTTTCGGAATAACAAACTGTCAACACTTTGTGGTCAATTATTAAATTATTAAAATGTTTAATAGTTTAATGCTTGTTATTTTAAAAAGTATTGTACAGTATTTAAAAAAAATTATACATTCAGTCACAAATTTTCCTGCATTTTTACAACAGTTTGTTACAATGAATCAATTTACATTAAAAGCCTCAGGTAGATATTAAACATCAGTGTTGTGACACGTGAAATGTGCAGAGAAACGACAGTCCCAATTTTGTTTGAAAGCCTCTGTGTAGAGAGAGGCACTGTAATGTTGTGATTGTTTGAAGGAATCTAAAACCTTTGACCTTCTCCGTGTGCTACCTTACACTCGTCATAATGCGCAGTAACCTTCATTTAACTTGTAAAGCCCTTAGAAACAAGCATCTACTGCCTTTGACCATCAGCAGGGTTGAGTAAGATGAAGAATCCAGGGGTCAGATTGTAGTGATCCATCAGGAGGAAAACAGGAATCAGAGTTCGATAGCTCATTAGCCTTTTCCAAACTCATTAGATATGGGGTCCATACTGGAAGTCCCATGGGAGCAAAGGTGTTTTACTCAGACCTGTCAGTGTTTTGTTTTGTTTTTTGTCTTCTTGTCATGTACACTGGAAAACCTGAGCAGGTTAGTATCATAAGAAAAGTCTTGCTTAGGTGCCTTTAATATAGGATATTGTGGAAATTTGCACCTCTAAACATGTAGGTCGGATTCCCTGTTGGGAATAGTGCTGAATAAACTGTTCATGAATGAAGTTCCAAATATTTTATTAGTTAGTTAAAGGAGGTGACAAATTGTTAGTTATTTTCATGATTTTGAGGTGCAGAACTGGATTAAATGATCTCTGAAACCAGCAAACCTCCAACTGAGGCTTAGGAAATCGGGAAGCTATAACACGGTGCATTGTGTTGTATGTTTTTGTAAAGTATTTGTGATTGGATACAAAGCTACTTGCATGTGAAAAGCTATATTTAGCCACTTCAAACTGATCCTACTTTTCTTTATTGATTTAAGCGACTTCAACAGCCAGTTTGCTGTTGCGATTTTTGCATTCACACAACACCTAGGGTATCAACATTTGGTCCTTGATGATTGTAAACACGCTGTGCTTTAATAATTGCTGAAAGTACACCAAAATCGTAACAGGATGCCAGTGAGAAGACCCTAGCAACAGGGAGAGGATGAAGAAAGCGTGAGAGTGGGAGGGAGGGGGAAAGATGCAGAACATCAATAAATAATGGCCCCACTGAGGAGGTGGAAATATGGGCCTCGTTATCTTTGCGCCGACGCCTTCATTTGCATGTGAGAAAATGAGGCTGCTACTAACTCGCACACATGGTGCGCACACATACACACTGCTGGACTCGCATGCGCTACAGTATACATCCTATTTATAGACTATTTCTTGCTTTTATTTTTTCCTATTCTCTCACACATTTACACTTCTATTAATTCCCCTTTCCTTCCTTCTCTTTGGAATTTGTCAGAGCAGCAGCTCTGGTCTGTGTGACTGTGAGGCTGCCGGCATTTTGTTGGTTTAAAAAATAAAGTGAAAGCACACCTTTATCACAGGCTTGGTAGGAACTTTAACTTTACTAATGCCCTGTTTAACATTGCAGAGCATACAGCTGGAGTATACACCGCTACAGAGTAGTTGCCTGGTGAAACACCATTAAGTGATTGGGTAAAGCAGGTGGCTTTTGCAGTGCCTTGCTCATGAGTAACTGGGCTCTCTTATAGACTTAGAATAGCAGACTTAACCTTAGTTTATCTCTATGTGCCAACATTTACATAAAAAAAAGGGGAAAAAGAGCAAATCCAATTTAGTTATTTTAAAAATTTCATCAAAACTAAAAAATGTACACTCCTGATTAAACCGTTAAATTATCCACACTATATACAGTTTTTTTCTGTCAGAAATAAAAATCCCTTTCCCGTACATGTAGCTGCAGAAGGAGATAAAAATAGTTCCCCTCTGGACCTCATCTGCATCTGGGCATCACCCTGTTTTTGCCTGTGAATGCATCTCATTGAGAGTGACCAAACTCATACAGGATCTAACAATGTCACAATCCTCTAGGCCATGCAGCTTCTTTCAAAGCGCTTCTTCTCGGGTGAAAGGACTCTTTAAAGAATCATTTATACATGATACAAACTTATTTAACCTTTTAAATGGTTCTTTCAGAGCATTTCTGAGGATCTGTAAGTGCCTCGCTCTGTTTCTTTTTTTTAAATTTTACAGCCGTTTTGGTTAGATGTTAAACAGGCTGGTATTTATATATTGCTTTTTTTTGTTGATCAGTGTTTTAAAATCTAATGCTAAGGTAATAAAACATTTCAAAATGCAAATCTTGAGCTGTGTAAGTGCTGGGTTATCCCTGGATTATGCTTCAGCAGGAAATCTACACAGTAACTTACAACAAAACCAGAAGCTCCTACAAAACGCTATGCTGCAACCTTTCACATAACCTGAGATGCACTTCCAGAGAAATGTAAATACACGTTGGTTCGACGCAGCCCGAAAAGGCTTGAATGGCCTTTGAATGGCAAGGGTTAGAAAAGGGGTTTGTGGTGATGTCGGCGGTTAGGACGTAGATTTCACAGAGAAGTCTAAATCCGACTTTAGAATCTTTATTTTGCGGTTTATCTCAAGAGTTAACAGTTTTCCAACTTAAGTTTTATCTGCTGCACTTGTGTTTTTGCATCTTTCTTCCAAATTAAGTACATACATACATGTGCATGGCTCTGACTTCCTTTATGCTTAGTATACATGGACGAGTTGAAACTAAAGACAAAATATAGCTTTGAGTCTGACAAATCCAATCCAATCCATCATCTTCAAGCTCTGTAAGGGTCTGTGTAACATGAAGGAGGCACAACGGAAAAAAACCTGCAACAGAAACTACTGTACTGTTTTTATATTCAGAATGCCTGTACAGTATGCATGCATTTCTGCGTATTCTCCTGAAGCAGAGTGTGTGTGTGTGTGTGTGTGTGTGTGTGTGTGTGTGTGTGTGTGTGTGTGTGTGTGTGTGTGTGTGTGTGTGTGTGTGAGCGAGAGAGAGAAAGATGTACAGTTCTGTTTCTCATTGTCTAGTCAAGTCAGCATGAATAAAAGCTGAGGGAGCACAGTGATTTCGGATTTAGTAATTAATATTTTACTCTGTCTGCCACTCTGCTTAGAAACTCAGAGCAACAAAAAAAAAAGAAAACAGCGAGAAAGCGAGAGAGCAAGAGGAAAAGGGTGAGACTGATGATGGTTCACACAAAGACATGAAGTGAGTCAACCAACGATAGACTGATTCTATGAACAAACCACTCAGTTGTGATGGCTGGATAGTGAGAGGACTAATGTGATGTGTATTGTGTAATAAGTGTTGTTTAAGAGGCTGCAGATGGGATGAATTCAGTTCACTGCTGCAGACAGGGACAGAAAGAATGGCTTTGACAGATCCTGCTGACTCTCTCTCTCTCTGTTTCTCTCTCCCTGCCTATGTCAGAGTGTTGTGACAGGCTAGTCGTCGGTGTTGTGGGAGTAGCAGTCTTAAAGTGCTCATTATCCTGTAAGGCTTCATTCTAAGGGGGCAAACAAAGGCTGCTGTGAAATTGCAGCCTGTGCCTCCTCCCGGGTCATACAGTATATTCGATGCAAACACATTCACAGTGCATAACTGCTACCTTCCGTATACCTGCTCAACCCTCTGAAAGACCCTGATAAACACAGACTCTGTAGTTTAAATATTGATGCTGGTGAATGTGAAAGCAGCCAGTCCAGTTGTTGCCCCGTGGTTGGATGCTAAAAGGCACAATTGATAATTAATGCTTACAAACCTAAAGAAATCTTATTGTAATGACTGTCACACTTAAGGTAAACTATGAGATTATTTGTGCTGTGAGGACATAGCACAGCTTCGTTAATGTGAGGTTTGTGGACTTTATCAGGAAATGTAAGATAGCTTACTTTTATGCAAAGAAACAATGTTCTGTATAAATTACGCAAGAATATCTTGGTAAAGGGAGTCATTGCAAACTGATGTCTGCCTTCACTATACACAGCTTGAAGACTTTGTAATGCTGACATAACTGTTCTTTGAGTAGCATAAAACAAATGCTAAGAAAGAGAAGACACAGAGGCACATTTGATCTTTGGCCTTCCTGTTTTCTTATCATGCATAAAAGGAAGAACACTTAACGAGTTTTGTGATGGTAGTTAGTGTGATGTGCAAGAGTTATAAGCTGTGTGTGGAGGGAGACAGTAAATCTGTCTCTCCTCTGTCTGTGGGTGGTGTAAGTGACCGCTGGGTGTCCTCCAGGTCTTGAAAGAGTGCCAGGCTTTGGGAAGCAGCATTATTAGGCAGGTAGTGCCAACTGTTCAGGCAGCTGTTTGTTCTAAGAACAATATGGTTTTGCAGTATGCACTATGTATTTGAACGAGAGTGATCATCACGAAAATGTGGGAACAGGAGGGAGTGAAAAGTTTTTTACACACAAGGTCTTCGGAGTGATGTTTTGCCTGTTGTCACTTCTCCTTTAAGAAGATTAATGTTGATCTTTTGTTAATGTGTCTTCCTCAGGTAACAGGTTCTCGCTGACCTCCTTTGGGGCTCTTTACATCTCCGATGTTCAAAAAGAGGATGCTCTCTCTACATACCGGTGCATCACCAAGCATAAATACAGTGGCGAGACACGGCAAAGCAATGGAGCCAGGCTCTCTGTAATGGGTGAGTAACTGGTGTGTGAACTTACCTTTTTCGCTTTATCTTGACAAAAATGTAACACCATGTCTGCATTCCAGACCCCAACGAATCTGCACCCACCATCCTGGACAGTTTCCAAGCAGGGGAGGTCTACGCAGGCCATAGTATTGAGCTCCCCTGCATAGCGGGAGGATACCCAAGCCCTACTGTGCGCTGGCTGAAAGATGGTCGCCCGCTACCCTCAGATGCCCGCTGGACGCGGCGATTGACAGGGCTGACCATCAGTGACCTGAGGCAAGAAGACAGCGGCAGCTATGCATGCGAGGTCACCAACAGTTTTGGCTCAAAGGAGGTGTCTGGACAGCTTCACGTGATAGGTGTGTGAGGCTCATTACACACAGATACGCACACACGCTCACACACATTTGCAAAATATCTGGCAGACTGGCTCATTGTCTTGTCAGTGAATCAGCCTTGCAGACAGACACAGTTGTAAGCACCTTTAAGTGTTTGGTTTGGGGCGCACATGTAAGTCCAAGCTAAAGTGTGTCTGTTACAAACATATGTGTGAGCTGTAGGATGTCCCATCATATCAGACCTCAAAAGGAGAGACAGGGCGGTAATTCGCTCAGGCTGATTCCATATCACAGCTGCCAACACCATTTACCATCAGAAAAGAAGAAGAGTGAGGAAGACAGAGATAAAGACAAGGGGTCATGCGGGGGGCGGTCGGACACCCAGACAGTGCTGGAATGACATTATCTACAATGTAATAACGAGATAATAAGAAAGACTGAGCTAAAGTGTGTGAAGTATACAAAGAAACAAAGGGAGTGAAGCGAGATAGAGCGAGAGAATAGAGAGGCGGTAGGCTTTGCCAGTGGGCACATCATGGCAGCACAGTCTGTGACTCTGACAGGGTGAGTAGGGGGGGGTTGGGAGGCACAGTGATGCCCCCCAGCATACACCACCAGCTGCCTTATTGCTCACTGACATTTGCGTGCACACACACACACATACACACATGTAGACACGCGTTCTTGCTGACACACAGACACACTCACACACACAAGTGGACAGAGATGTGAAGCGATATCTCCAGCTGCTTTTTTAATGAGTGCGTCCAACTGATTGAGTCACCACTGCTGATTGTACTCGCTCTCTTTCTCCCCATCTCTGTGAATGAAAACGCCTACTGTAAGCACTATGTGTCATGTTTTGAATCCAGTTTAATGATTTTAGAGTGATGCAGGAAAGGCAAAAGACACAAAAAACACCTTTTGAAATAAGATAACATAATTAGTAAATAAAAAGGTAAGTTAGCAGGCTACAAATCACATTGATGCCTTTTGATTATTATGGCAGATATACTATTAAAGTGATCCACATTTTTGTTTTATGAACTCCTGTGGTCTTCTCTCAGATCCACTACGAGTGACCTTGTCCCCTAAGAATCTGAAAACGGGCATCAGCAGCACACTGTTCTTCACCTGCACTGTGGAAGGCTCTCCAGAATACACCATCACCTGGTACAGGAACACAGAGCCAATTGTCCCAGACGAGCACATCTCCATCCAAGGACAACACAATGACACCCTGCAGATCACTGCAGCACAGAAGCTTCACTCTGGGGCCTACCAGTGCTTTGCTTCCCGAAAGGGCCACACTGCTCAGGACTTCTCTATTATTCTGCTAGAGGGTACGTGGACAGTGACTTAAATAAGTGCAGGTATTAGGCGCCATAGTCTTTGTGTTCAAAGTTAATATGTTTGCTGTGGGCTTTGCAACTTCTCAAGTATTCTGCTTTTCTGTCAGAACTTCTCACTTTCTATTTATGTCCTTCTGTTTCCTCTCTCCCCCTGTCCTCTCAGATGGTACTCCTCGTATTGTGTCTTCCTTCAGCGAGCGGGTGGTAAACCCCGGCGAGCCTTTCTCCCTTATGTGTGCGGCCAAAGGAGCCCCACCCCCTTCTATCACGTGGACACTGGACGATGAACCTGTGATTAGAGATTCAACCTACAAGACCAGCCAGTACACCCTGTCGGATGGCCTGACTGTATCGCACGTCAACGTCAGCAGTCCACTTATTCCAGACGGAGGAGTGTATCGTTGCGTCGCACGCAACTCGGCCGGTAGCGCCGAGTACCAAGCGCGCATAAACGTAAGAGGTGCCTGTCTGCTTTTCAATATAAATGCACTCTACACCTGAATCTATACAAACATACAGGACCTAGTGAGAGGCATTGCACACATCTATCTATCTATCTATCTATCTATCTATCTATCTATCTATCTATCTATCTATCTATCTATCTATCTATCTATCTATCTATCTATCTATCTATCT
>NW_005187465.1:2892013-2907796 GCF_000239375.1 Pundamilia nyererei | reverse complement strand
ATACACTGAGTGAATATGTGATTAGGCTAAAATCAACAAATATCCTCTATCAGATTTTAGTAAAGGGGGCACAACTAACCTCCCTTTCCACCTGTCAACTGGCCCCAATCACTCTATCCCTCAACCTTTATCTCTTCCCTTCCTGTCTCCGTGGCTGCCCTCTATATTCTGCCATGACCTCCCTCACCTCATCTCCCCCTTTCTCCAACCTCTGTGTTTCTCTCTGTCTCCTCCCTCCATCCCCTCCCTCTCTTCCCCGTGTCTCCAGGTCCACCTCGAATTAGACCCATGCGAGACATCACCGCAGTGGCGGGCAGAAATACCTATATAACGTGTCGTGTGATTGGGTACCCATATTACTCCATTAAGTGGCTGAAGGACGGCATGCAGCTGCCTGATAATCATCGTCAAGTGGTGTTTGAGAACGGCACACTGAGGCTCACAGACGTGCAGAAGGGCGCAGACGAGGGGACCTACTTGTGTAGCGTTTTGATCCAGCCCCAGGTGTCAATCAACCAGACTGTCCACGTCACTGTCAAAGGTAAAGCTGAAGAGGAGTACGGATGCACTGGGCAGTGTTTTTGGTAAATTTATACCTATTTTATGAACCCAATTTATAGAATTAGGCTGCAGTAGAGATAAAGTGACACATCAGTTGACAGGGAGATATTGCATCTTCACGCTTTTCCCAAATCTATTTCAACTAGAGGTAATGCTCTATGCATACCCAAAATTCAAATTCACTTAAAACAGTAGTGAAAAAAAATCTTAAGAAATCAATCACCAATACTAATACTACTTTGTTTTTCAAACTGCTTCCTTTAGCTTAAAAAAAGATGGAAAAAAAGCGATGCAAGTAAAATTTCTTGATGAAGAGCAGCTAGTCACTGCTACTTGGGGGACACCAGTGTACAAAGCTGTCAAGTGCAACTTTAGTAATGCTGTTGAATGCAGATGAATGGTGTTTTGGGGGTAGATTTATGTTTGTCGTGCGTATTTCATTTAGTCTGTGAGCGGGATAACGATGGCAGTAAGCAGGGCAGCTGCAGAGGTGTTTGAGGGTGTGTACATGTGCCTGTGTGTGAGTGTGTCTCTGATTTAATTAGATGAATAATAATGAAGCCTAGATTAAATCCCCCAGATGTCTCAGCTGTAGTACCCCCACCTCAACCTCCATTACCATGGCAACGGAATGACTTCCCCCTGCCAATTGGACTGTAACCAGAGCAGCTATTATGGGCTGCAGGAGATGTGGGGTGGTGGGGGGGGGTGCTGAAGAGGGGCCCACTGGCCAATGACCTTCTCCCTCTCTCTCTCAGACTCTTAGCATTGCTCCAGATGGCCACATTGCCGCTCTTCAACATCTATCACTGCCTTTATTCCACTGATTTCCTTTCTCTCTCCTCTAGTGCCACCGCTCATCCAGCCCTTCGATATCCCCTCTACCTCAGTGGGGAAGCTCATGTACATCGCCTGTGTGGTGTCATCTGGGGACATGCCCATACGCATCACCTGGCACAAAGACGGCCAGCTCATCGTGCCAGGCTCTGCCTCTGGTGTTGCAATAGAGACCAAAGAGTTCATGAGCTCCCTGCAAATTTCCAATGTGACACTGAAGCACAATGGAAACTACACTTGCATCGCCAGCAATGCTGCTGCAACTGTCAGCTGGGAAAGACAGTTGATTGTTACTGGTGAGGGGTGACGTGTAATGTGTAAAGTAACCGTAGATCTGTTTTGTGATCACTTACTTTTTGTAACTTCTACCAAGTTTTTCCATTTATATAAAATCAGGATTTCTGTTTCTCAGTGCCGCCGCGTTTTGTGGTGCAGCCCAACAATCAAGACTGTATCTATGGAAAAGCTGGAGTACTTAACTGCTCCGTGGAAGGTTACCCCCCTCCAAAAGTCATGTGGAAACATGCCAAAGGTAAAATCTGCACATTATCCTCATGGCATTGCAGTAAAAGCTACACACGAACAAGAAAAAGTATCATGCTTCCATACATGCTTTGTGTTGTGTCCTGCAGGCGTAGGAAACCCTCAGCAGTACCATCCTGTCCCACTAACTGGCCGTATCCAGATCATGTCAAACGGTTCTCTGCTGATCCGACATGTTCTTGAAGACGACCGGGGGTACTACCTCTGTCAGGCCTCCAACGGAGTGGGCTCAGACATCAGTAAAAGCATGATCCTTACTGTCAAGAGTAAGTGTCAATCCTCTGCTTTTTGGCATGAACCCACTTCTTTTCAAACCCACATCTCCTGGATTGCGCTGAGATAAGTCTCAGCTTTTTGGACAGGGATCAGCTCTTCTAAGATGCACTTTTGCCCCAGGCTAGTGCGGCCTGTGCTTAACATAGCCTAACTTTGTCTGTGTCCTGCACATCCTTCACTGGGGGTGCCTTTCCTATTGACTGATGTTCTCTGGCTGTCAGCCTGTGCGCTACAGAATGTTTGGTGGGGAAAAGGGTTGATGAATTAGTGATGAAAGCAAAACCACAGGAACCTCTTCAATCAATAATCTACGTCTAAGTAACAGAGGAGGAAGAGAAGCGAAAGTAGAGACCGAAAATAATAAAAAGAGGGAGGAGGTGGTGTTAGAGGCCAGTGGGGCTTGAAGCATGAAATGAAAATGGGGAATAAAATGGAAAAAAAGAGATGTCTATACATGTGTAATATATCCTTGCTCAGTTTCCAATACTACACGCCCGTTTTCCCTCATGTCATTATTCCATACAAAACGATTCATCATGCTGACACTTGTCTATTTGCTCAGTCCCTGCCATGATCACCAGCCACCCAAACACTACCATGGCAAGGAAGGGCCAGATCAAGGAGCTGAACTGCACAGCACGGGGCGAGCAGCCCATTATTATCCGCTGGGAGAGAGGGGACACAGTCATTGACGCAGAGAGAAATCCCCGTTACTCCATCAGCATCAACAAAAAGGGGGATGAAGTCATCTCCACCCTAAAGGTCAGATAATATATACTTATACTCTTCAGGCCTTTAGTGTAGCTTAATGCCATTACACCGAACTATGCTAAAAAAAAAATCTACTTCTACTATAGGCTATTGCAGGGTTTAATAAGCTTTAAAAAAAAGTCCTATTAAAGGAAGTTATTATGGGAATATTTTTAGGATATTATATTCCTAAATTTCACACGTCATCTTTCCCTGCTTGTGCTGATGCTCGCAGCTTAACCCAGCCGAGCGAGGAGATTCTGTCTTCTTCTCCTGCCATGCCATCAACTCCTATGGAGAGGGCAGAGGGCTCATCCAACTCACTGTACAAGGTATTTCTACAAACAACTGCAAATCCCTACTTCTTTTATTTAAATAAAGAATTAAGGGGGAAAAAAAAGTATGTAAACAACCCAATGAGGAAAGGTTATTTAACGAGATACTGATGGTGGTAAAAACAAAGGAAAATTCTTTTTTTTTCCACCCTCACGCAGAGCCACCCGATCCTCCCGAGCTCGAAGTACGGGAGGTGAAGGACAGAAGCATGAACTTGCGCTGGATCCAAAGGTTTGATGGCAACAGCATCATCACCAGCTATGACATTGAGTACAAAAACAAGTCAGGTGGGTTATTAAAAACAACAAGCCTAATCCCTAATGTAAAAGTTATTTCAATAATTAAAAACTGAAAAAATAAACCTCTGCTCATATTCAACAGACACATGGGATCACATGTACACAACCAGGAACATCTCACCTACCAACAATCAGGCCAACATTGTAGAGCTGCACCCGGCATGCGTTTATAGTATCCGCATGTACTCCTACAACAAGATTGGCCGCAGTCTTCCCAGCAAAGAGCTCACAATCAGTACCGAAGAAGCACGTAAGTGATTGTTTTTCTCTAAATATCACGTTTTTTTGCCTATCTAGTATTTGTTTTTGCTGTCTCTGTATGGAGTGGAGCCATCACTATCTGATATCTTCCATCAACAGCACCTGACGGGCCTCCGATGGATGTAATCCTGCAACCGATGACATCTCAGAGCATACGAGTCACATGGAGGGTAAAATCACTGTTGCTTACGACTTCATTTAAGTATTAAGCCTAGTATCAGTGGAAATAACTAGAAAGCAAACAATGATGGGATATAAAGATATGCTCCATGATTTAAAACAACAAGGTTTCAGTGATGTCACAAACAAATCCAAAATGTTAAGAGACACCTGTGAAATTGTTGGTTACAGAAATGCAAAAAGAACTAAAATTTTGAATTGATCTCGTTTAATTTCTTTTTTTTCTTTTTTTTTACATATTGCTGTCAAATTTCATAGTAAAAATTTTTTTCTCCAAAACTTTCAGGCTCCAAAAAAGGAGCTGCAAAACGGCGTGATCCGCGGCTACCAGATTGGATACAGAGAGAACGGTCCAGGTAGCAATGGCCAGTATAGTATTGTGGAGATGAAAGCTACGGGGGACAGTGAAGTGTACACCTTAGACAACCTAAAGAAGTTTGCCCAGTATGGGGTGGTGGTCCAAGCCTTCAACAGAGCTGGGACTGGCCCATCCAGTACTGAGATCAATGCTACCACTCTGGAAGATGGTAAGTGGACAGCAAGATGAAGAAAACGAGGAGAAGACTGTGAGATACAATTTAGGAGAGTATGGAAGGAAAAGAGGAGGGACTGTAAGAAAAAAAATTTAAAGATCCAAAAGGAACACATGAAAATAATAGTCAAATGCAATAACAGGATGAAACACTCATGAATGAACATAACATGCATGTAGAAATGCATGCTCAAACAAAATGTTAGAAATAAATTTGCAGCACATCCCCCATTATTCTTTCCACTTTAATTAGCACCTTCATTAGGCTGGTAGAGAGCGAGAGAGGAACAAGGAACCCCATTACTCTTTAAATGTCTGCCCACTCTACCTCCCTTTTCCCTGGTCTGCCTTCTTTATCTTCCCTTTCTTCCCATGGGTTCCCTTGTCATCCTCCTCACTGGTCCTCTGTCTATTATCCGTGTTTTTATTTCTTATACTTTTTTGGACCCTTCCTGTCTGAGAGGAGAGTAATGACGGGCACTTGGATGATGAAAATTGGCCACGCAGGTAGTCAGAAGCTGCCTCTACAGCTTCAATTAGCTTAAACAAGAACATTGTCTTCCTTTAGATTGTATCCTCCACATTTCAGCTCACACCCTGCTCATCTGCATTTTGACCCCTTTGGTGTAGCTCTTTTACTATTCATGTTGCTCTCTCAGTGCTCTTCCTCCTCTCCATCAACCCCCCTCCACTTCTACTCTCCTCTCTAAAAGCTAGGAATGAACAAGGAGCTATTCAGGACTAATTTGAGCTTGTTTGACTGATTTATTTCAGCGGAGATTTCCTGTGGTTTGTGACATTGAGTTATTATTACTTATCAGTGCTTCGGCTGCCATGCTACGTCGGACCAGATTTCAGTAGAAGCCATTAAAACACTAAGAGTACTCAAATATAGTTTAACAGTGCAGCACTAACACTCACTCTCTATGTTCCCCAGTGCCCAGCGAGCCTCCGCAGAACGTGAGAGCAATCTCTGTGACATCAGATGAGGCAGTGATCACATGGGCAGAGCCTCCACGGCTGACGCTGCACGGTGTGCTGAAAGGCTACCGGGTTGTGTTTTGGTCCCTCTTCCCTGACGGAGGTGGGTGCTGTGGGGGCCAGGCCCAGTGGCCAATGCAGAGTAATTATCACCTATCTCATTCTAAGATTCACCAACCCGCCCTCCCACTCACCTACCTTTCTGTCAGTGCTGTGAGTCAGAATGTGTTAATGTGTATCCACACCTTTCTCATAAAGCACTTCCTGGTCCTGTGTGTTTTTGAATTTGTCTGTTTGTCAAATAGACTGTATGTCCAAGATGGAGATATGGCTCAACTTTAGCTTAAGGGCTAGCCTTTGATTTGACAGAAGTGACCACATTTAGATGAGAGGGTGATGCACCCATCCATAGACAGCGGGGGTGCATCACACAGGCACAAATACCTATTTACTACATACAAATAAAACTCTTGGAAAACTAACAGTTAGTTGCACAGCGTGCTATATTATTTGCCAGATAACTGCTCCAGAAGCACCAACACCCCAGACACGATCAACATCATGCACCTAATAATACAAAGCATAAGTCCTAATCACATTTAATTGACTGAGTTATATAAAAAAGATGCCTCTGTAGAGTTCTTATGACTTGCTACAACATCATTTTTATGTAGCATATTGCAAACATGTTTTTTTTTTCAGCTCTTAAGTTAGTCATTTTAATTTGAAAGTCGCCTTAAGGTATTTGAGGTTTTGGCACTTCTGCACTGGTTTTATTTTTCACCCCCAAAGATTTCTGTTAAGTCTGTCATAGTTTCTTAGATTTTTAATAAAACTTGTGATCAGAAAGTCACACAGTATAGCAATGAGTGTCTGTGTGTTGTAGGTCCAATATCTGTGCAACTCTGTTTCCTAAAAAAATATTTACTCCTCCTTTAGACACAATTTTGAAATAGGAAGGTAATTATATTCATGAAAAAAAAAAGTAATGGCCACGTATTACATTACCAAATAAATGCAACTGCAAATAAATATCTTTTTTAGGAAACAGAGTTGATGTGTGTTGTTACTCCTATCATCACCTATAGCTTCTAAAAAGAGTTTTTCTCCTCTCCCTCAGAATGGGGAGAGATGCAAAACATCACCACCACACGTGAACAGGTGGAACTGCGAGGGCTCGAGAAGTTCACTAACTACAGTGTTCAGGTGCTGGCCTACACACAAGCTGGCGATGGGGTCCGCAGCAATGTCCTCTATATCCAAACCCGAGAGGATCGTGAGTATACAATTCATTTGTTTTTTACATGAAGAAAAGTGTGCAATGTAAGGAGATGGGAAATGGGATAGAGGTAGATTTTAAAAAAGGGAGCTGGTTGTATCTCAAACCCATAACAAAAGCTCATAACAAGCTATGCTAGGAATCTCCATTAGCTGTGCTAATGAGAATTAAGAGGCTTTGAGTTCACAGCTCAGGGCTAAGGGAGGTGTTTCGGGAGGAGGAGGGAGAAGTGATGTCTTAGAGCATATAGCATCCAGGAGTCAGCCATCAGCCTGGGCCTGCATCCTTACCACCAGCCCTCTTGCCATAGGCATAGGGATTAACTCCTTTTGGATTAGAGAGAATTAATTTTGTGCTTACACCATTGGAGGCAGGATTACAGCCAGATCCATGTCTCTTTATAAAGGAGGAGGAGGGGCCTGGGGGGCTGAAGATGGAAAGATACAATGGCGATTGCACAGCCCGTTCTTGGCTGACAAAAAATAATGAGTGAAAAAATTATAAGAGAAACACCACAGCTGAGGTGTTTGTTTATTTGTGTCTAGACTGCTGTCCTCTTCTGATTGACTCAGTGTTCCATCGTGTATTTTTATAAATGAGACTGTTCACTTAGTAGTGTTCTCTTCCTCATCATCACTTGGGTTGTGCTAGTTCTGCAGCAGACTGTCTTGGCAGACTGTCTGTCTGTGTATCTGTCTGTCTGGAGTCCTGGGCAGATTTTGGGCACCAGATGGGACCTGACTGTCCCATCTCCTACTGGTGCTTTGACATGGGGGTCCAGTTATGATAATGATAGCCTCCTGTGCGCCTCCCTGCTGCCATTGTTACATGATCCCTGTCACTTTTTTTGTCCCTGCTTACTTCGTTTCAAACTTGCATCTCTGCTTTCTGAGTTTTTGTTGTTTTCTTGCCCACTCATGTCCTCTGTAGGGGAAAGAGATCTGAGGGTAGAGAGCATCAGGGGGCCTCACAAAGAAAACAAGAGGAATGGGGGATGGATTTAGAGGGCTGGGTCTTACACTGTGGTAGCCTCCTTCTGTAGAGGCCAGATGAGGCCCACTGTCAGGCACAAGTTATATTTATGGTTTGGTTTGAATAGGGTTGATAGTGTGGACCCAGTACTGTAAGACCAATGAAACAAAAGCATTATTGTTCACCTTTCACAGTATCCAGTGTCCTGATGTGTTTTTGTAAAGTGTGCATGTTTTTTAAGCCCCTTTTGTGCCATTATCTCGTAATCAGAGTATTAAACAGTGTCCAGTGCCAAGCTGAAGTGGCTAGCAGAGGATCAGACACTAATGTCTAATCTGTTTGAGAGTTTTGAGAATGCTGGGTGTCACAGAGTCAGAACTGCTGACCAGTGTCTGAATGAACATATGTCACAGCCATCCCCTCAAAAGGATGTTTTTCAAAGTCCTTCCAGAGCAGCTTAGTACAGGCTAAGACTTTCAATCCGGAAAAAAAAGCCTGCTCACTTTAATAGCCATTCAACACCCAGCATGTGCCTGCACAAACACAAACACACACACATATGGATGCCCGCCATGCTGATGTTGCTATGTCTTTTCTCCTAGTTCCTGGTCCACCGGCTGGCATCAAGGCAGTTCCCTCCTCCTCAACTAGTGTGGTTGTGTCCTGGTTGCCTCCTCTCAAACCAAATGGCATTATCCGCAAGTACACCATCTACTGCTCCAGTCCCGGATCTGGACAGCCAGTAAGTGCCTCCTCTGTGGGTGTGATTCATATAGGGCCAATTTATCTCTGAGGTCCGTGTAAACCAAGTAACTTATTAAATTACCAATGGAAATAATTCATTTGTAAGCGCTGTTATTAAATGAACCTGTATGCATGCATTTGTGTGTGTGTGTGTGTGTGTGTGTGTGTGTGTGTGTGTGTGTGTGTGTGTGTGTTGCGCATGTCTCTCTTTCACTGTGTTTGCACCATCGCTTTATTTCCTGCCCTCCCAGATGAACAGATGAGGTTGTCTTGGCAACGTGATGAGACGTAGATATGCAAATGAGCCAGAGAACAAGCTCACACATGCACACTGCCGCATCAGAAGCACACACTCACAGAGACATCACATTTCGACATTTTCTATTTATACACATACGTGCAAGCATTTCAATTGTGGTTAGATCATGTGCACACAAACACCAGCACACGGTGAAGTCTGATATCAGGCTAGAATCTCACTTTCTTATTATTCACAAATACTCCTCCCTCTCTGTGCATGAGTGCCATGTAAATGAGCACAGGCAGGGAGGAGAGAGGGAAGGAGGGAGGGGGGTGGAAAGAAGGTTGAGAGAGAAAAAGAAGCACACCATTAGAGGTAGGGAAAGACCGAGGGGAAATGAGAGAAAAAGAGAGGGATGAGGGAAGAGGGAGAGACAGGCAGGGTGGAATGGAGGAGAGAGGAGGGTATCAGTCACATCGAGATGAGAGTGCTTTTGTCCGTCTTTTCATTATCTCCCTGTATCACTCCCTGGATCACCACAACACCGCCACGATGCTGAAGGAATGTTCGAACCCCCTGCACACAAACACACACACACTTATGCACATCCTCCCCTCCCTGTGTCCCTCCATCCAGTCCTCTTCACTGAGCTAGACAGAGAGGGAAAGAAAAAGCAAATGGTGAAAGAACACAGAGATGAACAGATTAAAGAGAGAGAACAGCGGATCATCTTAAGAGACTACAGTCTTTTTGTGCATTGCCATGTATGTGTTTGTGTGGATGCAGGTGAGTGTGTGTTCATTCTCAAAGGTTTGCTTGGAGGAAAAATACACCCAAGCAAACCTTAAATCCAGTGTTGAGTACAGCATTATAAGTAGCTGTAGGTCATTTGCATCAAATTTATTTTGAGTAGTGGGACAAATAGACAGCTCCGCACAAAGGTTTACATTTTCTGTTTTGCCTTTTTTGTGTTGACCTAAAACCTGTGTTCAATTCTGAGCAATCATACTGCTCGCTGTGCATATTTTCTATAGTTTTTGTTTAAAAAAAAACATGGTTTTATGGGTTTTGCCTGAACAAAAAACAAAAAACAGAGAGAGAGAGAATACCACATACCACATCTGTTTCTCCTTTACAACCTAACACTCAGTTTGCTCTGCAAAAAGCTTTAACTCCCTCATAACATTCAAATGATGTCAAGTTGTATACAGCATAAGATCTACGTTGTTCAGACAATAAATTCACAAGTTGATCTGGGTGGAAATGGAATCCATAAGGAGGTCAGCCATAGCTGAGAAAACCCGGCAAAAATAATGCACAGTATCATCCTTAAATTTTGGGAAAGACAAATAAAGAAAGAGTCTAAAATGCAAGTTGCTGTCAGTGTATCAGAGACAAAACATCTCAGTGGACTCTATGTTTGTGCTTTGGATTTAAGTGATTCGAGAAACAATATATGTATCATTTCTGCCTTTTATCACGAGGCAAACACTGCCAGTGAGGCTAATAAGTTAAAATTTTAAACAAACAGATGACATTGACAGATGTATTTGGCTTTCCCTTTATTTCTCCAAAAAGTATGCTTTTTTGTTGTTTCAAGATACCGACAGTGTTCAAGGAAAATTGCACACCTCCTTTTTCACTGAGCGCATTTTGATGTGTCACAATAGGAAAAGGACAGATGTAAAAAAAAACAACTGTTTAATCTGTCAACTGCAGGAGCATTAGTTTCAGTTTCCTGGTGTCACGTATGTTATGCTGAAACTTAAACAGAATAGAGCCTAAATTAATGTTATGTTCATCTTAATTTCCTTTGTAGCTTTATAAAATGTAGCACTTTAATCAAGTCCACAAGCTGCCACCACTCCTGTTATATTACTGTTTTATTTGCTAACATGACATTGCGTGCCCTCTGTCCCAGGCTCCCAGTGAGTATGAGGCCAACCCAGAGATGCTCTTCTACCGTATCACGCACCTTACCCGCGGTAAACAATACCTCATCTGGGCTGCAGCTGTGACAACTGCTGGAAGAGGCAACATTAGCGCAAAGGTCACTGTGGAGCCTGCTGGGAAAGGTGGGTCCTCCAGGCATGCCAGTTGTAGAGAAGAAGGGTAAAGAGATTTGTGCAAAGGTTATCAGGGAGAGCGCGCTTAAACATGGCTATGAACTGGCAGCATGATCTCCTTTACACAGATCACTTTCATCAGTCTCCCTCCCTCTCGCTCTGTGTACAATCTCTGCTATTGATTGACAGCCGTGGTATTGATTGAGCAGCGGCTGTGTTGCAAGAAACGTTGTTGTTAATTATGTGGTGATGAACAGGGCCTATCCAGTAAAATGACCCTTGGGGAGAGAGATAGCAGGCAAAATCAATAGAGGGGAGGATTTATGGAGAAATGATAGACTCGAGACTAAGAGTTTTGACAGGGGGCTACATTAAAACACTATGGTACAGCTTTTTAATCCCTCAGGAAAAACGATTCAGCCCCACTTAATCATCCAAAAGCAGACACAGAAAGACAAGTTGAAGTATGAATAGAGTCATTTTGGTGTAATGCTTACTATTTGAGTTTAACATCATGTGCTAAAGATGCATGTTGAGTTTTACTGGTTGCATCTTTGTGTGCAGTCCCAGCTAAAATCCTGTCCTTTGGGGGCACTGTGACCACTCCCTGGATGAAGGAAGTACGTCTGCCCTGCAGCTCAGTGGGAGAGCCTACTCCCACAATTAAATGGACCAAAGACAGGTCAGAGCGGTCACTGTATACCCTTAGATATCAGAGATATCATGCACACATGCTGATGCTATTTCTTGTGAGGAAAATTGATTTTTTTTAAAACTGCTCTTAATCCTGAATAACCTGTCTGCTCTTTATCAGTGAGGACTCTGCCATTCCTGTGACAGCTGACAGCCAACGGCAGATCTTATCCAATGGTACACTGGTGCTACGCTTAGTCAAAGCAGAGGATTCTGGGTACTACACCTGTACGGCCACTAATACCCTAGGCTTTGACACCATCATAGTGAACCTTGTGGTACAAGGTAAGAAGAAACAGAAAATTTATAAACTTATTTGAGTGAAACAGACACTTCTGTCCTGGTGCTAAGTTATTGTCTGCGTGTGTGTACACCCAGTTCCTCCTGACCAGCCTCGTCTGACTGTCTCCACTACTTCCACCTCCTCCATCACCCTGGCTTGGATTCCTGGGGATAATGGAGGAAGCTCCATCAGGGGTATTTAAATATTGTTGACCTGCTTTTTAAGGGTGCTTCACACTTTTGATGTCATATGTACTTATCCAGTTGTGCAACAAGCTTATGTTTCTAGGTAAAAGGAAGTCAAACCGCAGCTGGCTGTAGCTAATTGTAGCTGATTGTTGCCCCCTGGTGTCCAACAGATGGAGCTGCAGCAAGGATACACCACCATTAGTAGCTGTGTTTGACATAAATGTGTACTGGTGTGCCTGCAGGATTTGTGCTGCAGTATTCTGTGGACAACACAGAGGAATGGAGAGATGTGTTCATCAGCTCCAGCGAGCGTTCCTTCAGGTTGGACAATCTCCGCTGTGGAACTTGGTACAAGGTCAAGTTGGCTGCCAAGAACAGTGTGGGCTCAGGACGCATCAGTGAGATCATTGAGGCAAAGACGCATGGAAGAGGTGAGGGGTCTAGAGAAAAGTGTTGAAGCTGGAATTAAGTCGAAATAAATCTTCTCTTTCTTTACTGTCTGTTCTTGTAGCAGCAGTTACAACTTTCTTCTCAAACATGAAGCCATCAATGCATCACAGATAAATACATCTTAAATTGCTAATTTATGATTATCTTTCTAACCTAGTGTCTTTTCCTTTTCCAGAACCGGTGTTCAACAAGGACCAGCCACTGCTAACGCACATCAACTCCACTCATGCAGGCCTCAACCTTCAGGGTTGGACCAGCGGGGGCTGCCCTATCACTGACCTGATGCTGGACTTTAGGCCCAAAGGTACTTGGGCCTGGCAGAGCCTCAAGGCCAATTCCACAAATCAGCTTTTCCTCAGCGAGCTGCGAGAGGCCACCTGGTACGAGCTCAAAATGAAGGCCTGCAACAGTGCTGGGTGTGGCAACCAGACCTCCCAGTTTGCCACAACTGACTACGATGGGAGTAAGTCTTTCCTAGTTTTTTAGGTCTTGGTGTATCTTTTTCCTCTCGTTCATGTTTCTGTTACTGACTCTTGTAAATTTTATCAAATTTTTCTTCTCCTTCTACTCTCATTAGGTACAATCCCTCCCATTAAATCAGCTCGTGGAGAGGGGGACGATGTGAAGAAACTGTTCTCTATCGGCTCTCCTGTCATTCTGGTTACCCTTGGAGTTGCTTTGCTCTTCATTATACGAAAGAAACGCAAGGAGAAGAGGCTCAAACGACTTAGAGGTGGGAATTAAACGATTTAATATACTAACACAAGTGACAAGCTGAAAAAATATGTCTTAATTATATAATTATACCGTCTTCTCGCAGATGCTAAGAGCCTTGCAGAGATGCTTATCAGGTAAGAGACAGCTTTATTTGTTATGTGTACTGTATAGAATAGCTGTATTTTGCATAAATAAATCACTTACAAGCAATTTCAGGCTTAATATATATGTTTTTGTTTTTTTGTCTCTGTGTAGCAAGAACAACCGAAGCATAGACACTCCAGTGAAGGGTCCTCCTCAAGGACCAAGGCTCCATATTGACATCCCACGTGTCCAGCTCCTCATTGAAGACAAGGAAGGCATCAAACAGATAGGCATGTGACCACACATTGACAGCAACACAGCTGCCATTCATAGAGGGGTTTTTGGAAGCCTCTAAAAGATCTTAGTAACTTGTTTATTTCCTTGCTTGCAACAGGAGAGGACAAGGCAGCAGTGCCGGTGACAGACACAGAGTTCAGCCAGTCAGTGAATCCACAGAACTTCTGTACAGGCGTTTCTCTGCATCACCAAGCCCTTATCCAGAATTCAGGCCCTTTGATTGACATGTCAGACATTCGGCCTGGCACAAGTGAGTTTGTTTTAGGTTCATGTTTGTTGTGCTTGTCACAGCTTTCAGTGAAATAGTTTGAGGCTTTAAATATGAGCAACAGATTTGATCTTTTATTGAAGTACATCTCCAATACATTTGAGAAAATATAGACTTATTGACAGCTAATACATGGATACCAAGCATCTTTGATCCTTAGATGTTCTCTGATCCCTGTGACCTCTCTCTTCTCAGACCCAGTGTCACGAAAGAGCATAAAATCAGCCCACAGCTCTAGAAACAGATACTCCAGCCAGTGGACGCTTAGCCGCCCAAGTCAAAGTCAGTCAACAGCCTCTGCACGAACTCTGACGTCTGACTGGCGGACGATGGGCTCTCATGGCATCACAGCCACCGAGAGTGACAGCTACAGTGCCAGCCTCTCACAGGACACAGGTGGGTTAAAATTAAGAAAACTTACTCTCTTGTAACTGAGTAGCTAAGTAAATGGTTGAAAAAAACTACACTTCTTTTCTTTCAGATAAGGGAAGGAACAGCATGGTGTCCACAGAGAGCGCGTCCTCCACCTACGAGGAGCTGGCTAGGGCGTATGAGCACGCCAAGCTGGAGGAGCATCTACAACACGCAAAGTTTACAATCACAGAATGTTTTATCTCTGATAGCTCGTCTGATCAAATGACGACAGGTACCAATGACCCAGCAGACAGCATGACCTCCCTCAGTACACCCTCTGAACCAGGCATCTGCCGCTTCACTGCCTCACCACCCAAACCGCAGGACTACGACCGCGGTAAAAATGTGGCTGTGCCCATTCCCCATCGTGCTAACAAAAGTAAGTATCAGAGCTGAGACCCATGTGGGGACGCTGTTCTTTTGATTTGTTGTTTGTACTTGTTTTACATTCAGTGCACATGTAGAATTACACATAATTACAGTTAGGACACCCATATGTATGTATTGCATGCCCACAATTAAAGACACACAAGGATGAGAGTAACAAAAAGCCACTGGTTGCTAAAACAACAACTAGATTTTTGTCCCAAGCCATTTTGAAATCTACTTCCACATCAGTTCCTCATTTTCATACTATACAGTGGCTTGCAAAAATATTCGGCCCCCTTGATCTTTTCCACATTTTGTCACATTACAGCCACAAACATGAATCAATTTTATTGGAATTCCACGTGAAAGATCAACACAAAGTGGTGTACACGTGAGAAGTGGAACAAAAATCATACATGATTCCAAACATTTATTACAAATAAATAACTGAAAAGTGGGGTGTGTGTAATTTTTCAGCCCCCTGAGTCAATACTTTGTAGAACCACCTTTTGCTGCAATTCCAGCTGCCAGTCTTTTAGTGTCTGTCTCTACCAGCTTTGCACATCTAGAGACTGAAATCTTTGCCCATTCTTCTTTGCAAAACAGCTCCAGCTCAGTCAGATTAGATGGACAGCGTTTGTGAACAGCAGTTTTCAGGTCTTGCTACAGATTCTCGATTGGATTTAGATCTGGATTTTGACTGGGCGGTTCTAACACATGGATGTGTTTTGTTTTAAGCCATTCCATTGTTGCCCTGGCTTTATGTTTAGGGTTGTTGTCCTGCTAGAAGGTGAACCTCTGCCCCAGTCTCAAGTCTTTTGCAGACTCCAAAAGGTTTTCTTCCAAGATTGCCCTGCATTTGCAGAGCATGATGCTGCCACCACCATACTTGACAGTGGGGATGGTGTGTTCAGAGTGATGTTCAGTGCTAGTTTTCTGCCACACATAGTGTTTTGCATTTTGGCCAAAAAGTTCCATTTTGGTCTCATCTGACCAGAGCACCTTCTTCCACATGTTTGCTGTGTCCCCCACATGGCTTGTGGCAAACTGCAATCAGGACTTCTTATGGTTTTCTGTTAACAATGACTTTCTTCTTGCCACTCTTCCATAAAGGCCAACTTTGTGCAGTGCACGACTAATAGTTGTCCTATGGACAGATTCC
>NW_005187465.1:2845954-2890960 GCF_000239375.1 Pundamilia nyererei | reverse complement strand
CATTACTGTATATAGTAACTGTTAAGTCTAATATACCCTAGTAAGCTATAGTACTTTTTCCTTTGGGAAGGGATGATCTGTGCAGTCTGCAGTTCTGTTGAAGAAAGATGTTGAATCTATTTAATTATTCTTCAAAATTAATAGATTTCTGTGCATTTTTTTCACACTGCATCAAATTAAAGTTGATTACGTCGATTAAGCATCATGAGGTGGAGGGTGGTTCCCTATTTTTTGTTTGTTTTTTTTTGCTGGGAGTTTTAGAGCCCTATTGGTTAGGTTGCTTACTCTTTAAAATACCAGAATAGGGAGGCTGGTGCAGGTTTAAGTTTATTAGATTGATCAGTTTTGCTGAACTATGAAATATTTTGGGTGCAGTGTATTTTTTGCATACAGGTATAACAGAATAGCTTTAGTGTTTTGTTTTGTTTTTTAACTTGAGTATGAACTTATACAAAAAGCAGCAAGATATTAAAAAATACGTTTTATTGATTAAAAACACACTATATCGGATTCATATCGGTATCGACAGATATCCAAATTTATGATATCGGTATCAGACATAAAAAAGTGGTATCGTGCCATCTCTAATTTGTACTGACATTAGATTACACACAGGTGCACTGTATTCAGTCATTAGCACTCATCAGGCAATGTCTATGGGCAACTGACTGCACTCAGACCAAAGGGTGCTGAATAATTACGCACACCCCACTTTGCAGTTATTTATTTGTAAAAAATGTTTGGAATCATGTATGATTTTCATTCCACTTCTCACATGTGCACCACTTTGTATTGGTCTTTCACATGGAGTTCCAATAAAATTGATTCATGTTTGTGGCTGTAATGTGACAAAATGTGGAAAGTTGTGGGGGCCAAATACTTTTGCAAGCCACTGTATCTGACTTTCATATCACTGATGCCTGCTCTGTTCTGTACTTTTGCCATTTGCCTTTCATTAGACACAATGAAGGGCAAAGAGGTGTGATCAGGTCAGAATATTCAGATTGGAAATATTGTAATGGGAATAAAAGGTCTCTGTGTAAAGTTGGCATTTGTATAAACAAAGAAAGGTTTTTATTACACAATGAAGATAAATGTGCAAGCCAATGAATTATTGCTACTCTGGATGATTCAAGGATGAATCAAAAAATATTTAATAGCACTAATAATTGCATGCACGTAACAGACTTGTGATACACAAGCAAAATATCCAACTTGTGTCCGTTATAGGAAGTGGTTATTACTCATATGAATGAATTGTATGGTTTTGTCCTGACTCTTCTGTGGCTTTTTTAGGTGAATTCTGTAACCTACCCCTTTACATGAAGACAGACCCATTTTTCCGCAAGCAAGGGGAGCTGCATGACCCATGCCCAGCAGTGCCGCCGCGAGAAGCGTCGATCCGCAGCTTGACGCAGCGGGCGTATCACACCCAGGGCCGTCACAAGACTCTAGACCCTGCGAAGCAGCAGGCCCAGACACTGGGCCACTCTGGGCTGGGCAGCTTGGGTGCGAGCTCTGGCACTGCCACCTTGCCTCAAAGGACTCTCACCATGCCCAGCTCCAATAATGCAGCAACAGCTTCCACTTCCAGCACGAGCAGCAACCCCACCAACAGTAACAAGGTGGGGGGCTCCAGAGACTCGCTCCTAGAGAGCAGCTCCTCTGCACTGGGGAGGTTGCAGAAACAGAGTGTGGGGGCCTACTCCAAGTCATACACGCTGGTGTAGTCCATTCTTCTGCACAGACTGCTGTCCCACTCCTCAGCCAGCCCCACTCTGGCGCTCTGCGATCTGGGTCTGAATGGGCATGCAACCATTTTTTCTTCAAACCCAATTAATGGTGAACTGCCCAGCATCCTGTCTGATTTACCTTGGGAAAGATGTTCTCCCAGACAGAGACCCAGCTAACCCTACTTTTCATGTTCATGTGGGACTCTTATAAAAGAACTACTAACTCCAACTAACAGTTCCAGCCGGCTGGTGCTCAGCTCCACTCAGCTCCCGCAGGAGCTGCACAGCGAAAAACCAGGAAGCGATTCTGTGGTCATTTTGAAATACTGACTGTAACCGAGGAGCTAAAACCTCTGTGTTTATGAATATGAAGACTACCATAGCCAGTATGAAGCTGTGTGGCCATCCTGTCTCACACACACACACACACACACACACACACACACACACACACACACACACACACACACACACACACTGTCCTCCATAGTTTGAGTATTATTGTCAATTTGCAAGCCTTCCGATTAAGTTCCCTCTTCTTACTGTATCTTTCACCCTCTTTGTGTCTCTTAAAGCCCCATAATGCTATTGGCAGATTCTATAATGTTGATTCCCAAAAGTAATGATTCAGGTTCCCTTCCAAGAAGATTTTAGTCACATTAGCATCCTCCACACATCACTCTGCAGCTGAACATTGTCTAACTTAAACAAATCATGACAACCCAAATGAACCAGCTATAATTTCTCACATTACAAATACAGAATATTTGGTATTATAAAGAATTTACATATATATTTCTATGTAGGTATATTATTGACATTTAAGTGAAATTATGACAAAGTATACATTTTACATACTACAATAGTGTAGTATTATATACAGCAATTTAATGTTAATGTCAAATTTTAAGAACGAGACAATCGCTCAATCATGAAATTTTAAAAAGAGGAATTAAAAAAATGAAGGTTCGACTAAAGAGAGAAAATGTTTAGTATATATACAGGATGTTTTGTATGTTACTGTATGTAGGGTGACTAGAAGAAGGGTGTTTTGCTTACGTTTGGACAGAGAGGGATGCTTTCCTATCCGCACGGTGTCATGGGAGAAGCGAGACAGTGCAGCAGAACACGACATCCTTGGATCGCAATGCCTCCTTGGTTGTTTGGTGAAAACAATCATGACACAAGGCCTTCCAGGATTTCTGTAATAATATAAGTCTACCCATGAGGATATAGGCTCCTTGACTTTTTATTAAGCGTGTCAGTAGCCTGAGTGGCTGGTAAATACAATAACATTCAGAAACCAAATCAGTGTCTCAGAGGATCCCCGAGTAAGTTTTATGCTGGGAGAAGGTTTGCTGCAAAGTGGTCACAGACTTTTAGTTATTATAGAGTATTAAGGCTTCTATTTGTGGCACGGGTGGCAGAGATTGACAGTCACGGATAGAGCATCCTGCCAACTTCTCCGTGAGCCGTGCCACACAGCTAGGCTTTGCTCTTCGTAGATTAAAAAGACAGCTAGCTGAAGGAGTCCCAGTCATGATGTGAATGAAGTAAGATAATTTAATGTCGAGAGATGTTATATGTCAGGGAGATCTGTTTTGAAAATTATATGATCGATATCATTGTTGTTGTCCAGTTTTAAGTACTGTAAACGCCACACCTTCTTCATCTCGATGCCCCTCCATTTTTTTGCGCTAACGTGCATTCACACAAGAAAATAATGGATCGATTGTTTTAAGCATTTACAAAGCAGCGGTTTTGTGGTTTTATATTTATTCACCCATTTGCTTTGTTTGCTTGTTTGTTTGTTTAGGGGGAGGGGAATCTGTTCTTCGGTTGATTTTCACGTTTTGATTTTCCGTTCAACTTGTTTGGTCTAAATTTTTTGGTACCAGAGGCCAAACGGTACAAAGCTATGTGGCCTGTGGCTAAAACTAGTTCAGCCAAGTGAAAATCAGGGACTCATAGCTCTTTTGGTCACACAAACTACTGTTGTATTGTGTATATACTGGACAGGAGTCTGTCTGTAAACCTGAATCGTTCAGGCTCCTGTCATTTAAACCCCATTCAGATAAATTTAAGTAAAAAAAAATTCAACACCCTATTCATACAAGATCCATCATCTCTACCTTTGTCAGTGTTGTTTATAGATTAAGTCTTGTACATATACACAGTTTTGTATGAAGAGCTATTTTTTCGTCAGAATAAATCAGGGGACACATCAGGGTTGAATGCCCCAGTTTCAAAATTGAAATAGTATTAAGAAAAAAGTATTTTACTTCTGAAATGGGCAAAAAAACCAACATTTTTTCTTTCCCTTTACGTTTTTTGATACTAATTTGTTGAATTTTTATTCTTTTTTTAAAGTCTTTTGATGTTGTCATTTGTCCTTTTTCCTTTTTTTTAATTAGCATTATTTTATATTTTGTTCATCCTCAAATTAAGTCATTGCATGCTTGCTAAAAGGGAAAAATTGAAGGGAAAAAGTGTATGAAAATCCAAACTTAAAAAAAAAATGTTGAGGGTATCCCAAACATTTGTTTGAGTTGCTTGTTACAGCAATTGCTTGTGTTCAAAGGTACATTTTCTATGAAAAGAAAGCAAAAACTAAAAAGATCATTTAACACCTTGTGCAATAAAGCTATCTTTCATATGTCACGGCTTCTGTCATTATCTAGAGGTCTGTTTGTATGTCTTGTGAAAATGTCTGGACCTACACACGCATGAAGTTTACAGCCAAACCAGTGTTCATGAACATATATATATATATATAAATATATACATATAGTAAATGAGCTGCCACGTGAATGAAAAAGTCTTGAAAAGTTACATAATTGTGGTAATCTGTGGCAGACTGGCATCATACAACATTTTAAGAGGCTACGTTTGATGGTTGACCTTCTGTTTTGTCATATGTATGCTGTTATTATGGTGGATGCTCTCTAAAGGTCATCTTCCATGGATTTCCATAAGCCAAAAACTCTTGGAAATCAAAAAAATGTTTGAAAGATTCTCTACAAGACAGATTTTTCTACACATGGCTCCTTATGATGCCTAATATCCTCGATAAGGTCATCATAGGTACACGGTTGTGGCGCTAAGCACAAGAGCCCATCCTGATCAAACCCTTCTTAGACAGCTGGCCTAAAAGAGGGGAAAGGAGCTAACACAGATTTAGGCAGACAATGAACTGAGGGAATGGACCTAGACTCAGAATATGACAAACAAGGATTATTTTGAACTGTGCAAAGCCTCTCTAGTGAAGTCCATGAACAGAAATAAGTATGTTTTATGCTTTCATATTGTTTACACTAAACTCTGACCCTACCAAATGCTGCAGTAGAAATCAAGACCTATCAAACCAGACAATGTTTTACATTGTCTGGTTTTCAGCCCGTGCAAACTGAAGCCTCCATTTCCTGTTCTTAGACAGAGGTGGCACCTGTGCGGCCTTCTGCTGCCGTAGCACATCTGCTTAAAGCTTTGATGTGTTGTGTGTTCAGAGATGCTCTTCTGCATAACGTGGTTGCAAAGAGTTACTGTTGCCTTCCTGTCAGCTCAAAGCAGGCTATTCTCCTCTGATCTCTGATATCAAACCGTTCTCTGTAAACTACAGATCCCCATTCTGATATTCATTCTGAATTTCAGCAGGCCTTTCTTTATGCATTTATATATATGCTCAAATCCATCAAGAATCCATTCTCAATCATGTGATTGGCTGATTAGATATATGCGCTAATGACCATCTGCTTGTATTTCCATTGGATCTGCATACTGGAAAGAGAAAGACTGAAAAAGAATTGACTTGTCCAAAATACTGAACTCTACACCTTCTTTCAGCTCAGGATTCCTTAGTTTTATTTGAATAGTGGAGCCATGATAGGTAATAATATTATTATGACATCATGTGGTTTATTTTCTGACACTTCAAGAAGTTCTTAAGCCACAGAAGTGATCGTGTTTTCACAAGCCCATCGTAATAAGTAAATCCAATAGAAATGTACAGCAGTACATAAGGACAGACACACAGAGACACACGCTTGTAAAGATTCGCCAGAAAACTGTACAATATGGACGAGATGTAATGAAACACCCACCCAGTGTCAGATCTATGGCCACAAGAGGGCGACATAACGCTATAATGTTTGACCCTTCCCCACAGAGGTTAACAGATACTGTGACGACAGTACTCGCCCAAAAGCGTGCAGTCACTCATGACGGATACACTGTGAATAATTGATGCTTTTCAGAGTCACAAGCACCATGTGTGCTTCACTAATAGCTCCTACTACTACTGTAACGGTATTTCTGCATGCATGCTGTGGAGAATAACCTTATCATGATGATGATGATTATGACTATTATATTAAAAGTTTCATACAACACAATCTTCAATCATTGTCCTTGGCAATATGTGCCAGCAGCCATGTAGACTATTCATGCGTTGCTGTGCTTGTTTATTAAGCTGTCAATCAAGAAAATAGTAGTAATAGAAAAAGCACACTTATTTACTCCACAGCTAAAAAAGTGGAAAATAACAGCCTTATATGTTGTCGGGTGGGAGCACAGTGCAGAATGGCTTTTCAAAAACTGTCATTAGCCCTCCGCTCCATTTTCCCACAACAGTGACTTTTTTTAACTTACAAAATGGGATGATTGATATTTTTTAATTCCTTGGTCTCTACTGTTGTGACAACCTTCATCTGGCTGCTATTGTGTGGCTTCGCAAAGTATAATCAAAAGAATGCGCTTTTACCAGCAGAGCTCCAATCTCATTTCAAACCTGAACGGAGAAAAGGATCAATGGGAGACAGAGGCAGCAGCGAAAACTGGGGACAATTTTACAAGATTTAATTTATTAACTATTATACAGTTCACATAAGGCCTTCATCTTCAAACACTATTCTCAGTCAGACAAATTCCATGGTTTGCTTCTGGTGCACAGTACATCAACTTTCACGTTGCAGCTATTTTCACTTCAGTATTGGTTTTCTTCTAATTTCACGTTTTAAAACAGGGAGGGAGGCTTTCGTCCTTCTCCCCTGGTGTGTGCGCATGTGTGTGTATGTGTGTTTTGTTTATTTTTTTTAAATCATGCACTAAACTCAGGTGGCCTCGAACCATTCACAAAATTGTAAAAATGGACTTTCAATCATTGAAATACACACTAGAAATGTTTTCTACCATTGACTAAAAGGTGGTGTCCCCCTCCCCTCCCCCCCAAACATACAAATAAACAACCATCATAGAGTAGTACGCACTCACTTTTTTTTTTTGCCTCAGCAGGATCTGCCGAGGATGGGCATCGAGAGCGATGCCGTAACATTTATATACTCCAGGGAATCGTGTTGTCTGGTCGGTTCTGCGCCAGGTTCAGCTGCAAGCACTGCACGGTTTGAGGAAAGCCCTCATTTTATACTCCTGACGAACAGGTAAAATGACTGACTTCCAACAGCATCATGATCCCAAAAAGTACCAGTAATTGTTGATCCTAAATATTCATACAGTTGATCCCACTATTCTGTGGTCATAGCAACCGAGAACTACAGCAGAGCCGCAGTCCTCTGGTCCACATCTTCCACCTTCATTGAAAGAGACAGTGCTTCCTCTCATGGACTTAACCGTTATTAAAGTTGTTAGGCCTTCATTATCAGTGCTGCTTGTTTTCAGCGAAAATGAAGGACGATATTGCAGCACAAAACTAATCAACTACAGCAAGTAAACTGCCACGGGTGCTTCCTGAACGTCTCGATCCGCAGGTACTTCACTTCCACTGGTCATTGTGTTTCCGTAGCAGGACTAGCAGTGACGGTGCGTTGAGAATACTAAACCTTCAGAGTTAATAGTACACGGATACAAAGCGCTTGGTTTGATAAACAGCCACAGCAACACGTCCGGAAACCTATCATGTTTCAAGTGTTTGGTTTACGTGGACAACAGATGCTAGCGTAAAATTTGCATGTATGGCGTTGCTGGGTTACACATTCAAAATGGCAAAAGTTTTCTCCTTCACTTGACTGACGGCAGGCAAAGCCTTCACTGATATTCCAACGGCCTAATCGAACTAAGCATCCCTATATACGCCCACTCTGATCGACCAACAGCTAGAAAAGAGGACAAACAAAACGAGTTTTTCACATGGCTGGATGAATGAGGAACACGAGCGGATTTGGATTTCCCACCGACCTAAAATGGGAAACCCCCACCCACCCACACCGGATCCACTTTTTTTCCTTTTCTTTTTTTTTCTTTTTTTTTACAAAAAGGATCTTGTTTCACAAGCCTGTACTGATGCCACACTTGACCACTACACAAACAAACATGAACAATGAATCCGTGTGGCATTTCTTCATATTTAAACACTACACTATTAAAAAAAAAAAAAAAAAAAAAAAAGTGCTTCAGATAAGTTTGTGGATACAAAAAACACGTCTGATGTAAACAAAGTTTGATCTGCCAGAGCTCTGTCGTGGCAATGGGTATGGCTGTTTGAGCTGTGAAATTAAAATCACGTAAGAAAAAAAACTATGTCAAAAAAAAGAAAAACCCCTTTTGAGGAGAAAAAACCCAACAGTGATCATTAAAGTGCATCCCTGGATGTGTTACTCCCAACCGTTCCCTTCCCTCCCATCCCCATGCTGACCCCTCAAGTAGAGCCGATGACAGAAACCCAAAAGGCAGACACAGAGGAAACTCTGCTATATGGAGCAAACTGCTGCCCAAAGGACCTACAGAGGACCAGACTATAAATCCAGTGGCAGTACTTTCAAGAGAAAAAGAAACTAAAAACAGTTTTTACACATACTAAAAACACGGTGGCCCCAAGTCTTTCTCTTCCAGCTTGGCATAGAGGTCTCTATTTCTTTGTATTATGGGATGAGTGGTGGCTCGCTGTGACCGTGACCTCTGCCCTCCACTTCTCTGACCCGACATCCACTCATCCAGGAGATCAGAGGGCGGAAGGAGCTTCACTGGTAATGGTAGCCTCCGCTCCGACGCACACAAGCATGAACATAATTGGCAGGTTGGGGAAGTTTCTCAGACACTTTCCATCTCCAGTTCTCATAACCTGGGTTGTCCATCATGATCAAAAATGAAATGTGCATGTGCACATTTTTTTCTTTTACTTCTTTTTTTTTTCTTTTTTTCTTTTAGTGTGTGTTGGTGATAAGGTCCAGCATCATCATGGGCACACATGGTTTCATTGTCTCTCACAGTGTCTCCTGTTCAGCGGGGGAATGGTGGGCGTGGGGGTGCTGGTGGAGGGGAGGGAGCAGAGACTGCAGGGGAGACTGGGGGGTAGTGGGTGGGGACTGCTGCAAGGGGCTGAAGTGAGGGGTGGTGTGAGGTGGAGAGGAGCGGTAACAAGAGTAGGCTGAGCTCCCGCCGAGGGTGGTGGTGGGCGAGGCAGGGAGGCCCCCCAGGCCAGTGGGGGAGTCGAGGAGGGGCTGGTTGTAGAAGAAGAATGCACACTGGTGGATGAAGGTCTCAATGATTGTCTGGTAGGTGCGCGTGGCAGTCAGAGCATCCATGGTGGAGAAGTCTGGCCTCATGAGGGTGGGCCAGAAACAGATGGACAAGTTCTCACTGGTCATCAAGTTCACCCTGTTCAGCTGGCTCACCCTGAGAAAACACAGAAAGGTACACTGACTGATTCCTTCTCATATAGCGGAGGAGGGGTAAAAAACAAGCAAACAAAAAAAAAAATAGATTACAACGCATGAAAGTGATTTAAACCGTAAACAGGGGACTTACTTGTGTAAGTGGTTCGTTACATATTTGAAGACATCATAATTCTCCTTGGGGAACCTCCTCAGGACATCCTTCATGGTATACAGCCTCTGTTCTCTATCACTGATTTCTGCACAAACAGGATGGTTTTTTAAAGACTTCATCACACACAGTGATTTAAAGCTGAAACGTCTCTCTACGCCGTCAGAAAAATGTTTGTCAAGACTAAAACACCTAAAATGGAGCAGCTCTGCCAAAACCTTCCCACCCCTGTTCCTTTCTAAAGAAATAATCTTTTTATGTTCTAGTAAAGACTCTCCCAGCCCAGCAGTGTTTGCTTACTGAAAGCATCCAGTAGGTCCACCTGCAGAGCACAAGGCACCAGGGGCTCAGGCAGTTCAGAGAAGAAGCTTTTGAGGCCTCCAGCCACAGTGTTTATGGAGAAGTCTTTCTCCACTAGGTCTAATCCGTGGTCTGCACAGGGAGAATGACAGTTAACACCCGTCAGTCGTAGCATTCATCGGGAATGAGCAATGAGTTCTGTGTCACTTTCTTCCAGTAACCCTGCTCATGTTTTGATTAGGCAGTCACATAATTACAGCTGGTTCAAACAAGTACAATGAGCAACTCACCCTGCTCAAACTGCCTCTGCATGCTCTCCATCTCCGACTTGTTGCCGCTTACGCGGTACAAACCCTCCGTATTCAGGCCTGAAGGAGAACGAGCGAAGCAGAGAAAAGGGGAAAGACGTGGATGGGTGTCACAGTGGGAAACAAGCAAAGCACAAACACTTCATCAGCCCCTTTGCAAACAGACGAGGCAACACAGACGCCGAAGATTAAACAGATGCTGAAGATTAAACGCACCCTACTATTAATTTCACATTGCATTATGGTCATGAGCAGGTGCATGGGTTTAGGAACTCTGCAGGAATGTGAAGATGATTAATCACTAAAATAAATTCCATAAAAGACCTTTACCAAAAGTACAAATTAAAAACCTGATAAGTGATGAGTGCAGTGAGAATTTCTCTGAATGAAACTTTAAACACAATTAAAGGAACAGCACGAAATAAGCTGTTAATTAACGAGGAAAAAAAGGCACTTACCTGTTGTCTCAATGAAGCGGACACACTTTTCAATGAAGAGAGGGATCGGTCTGTCTGGGGATACCACATTCACCAGGGGGACCCCGAAGTAGTTGCTCTCCAAGGGCTTGGGAATAGCTGGACGGGGCTTTGGTCTAGTTTTCTGCAGGAAAAAAGAAAAAGAACGAAACTCTTAGTATCTCAAAGCAATAATTACGCTGACACCAAGGTGCACTCCATGGCTTCTAACAAAATGTCCAGTCATTCCACTAATTTGAAAGCTATGCAACATGACAAATGGCTTTTCTCAATAATAACACACCTTGGCTGTCCGCCGCAGGCTCTTCAGAATGTTCCTCTTCTTTGGGTCTTCGCTCTCCTCATTCACTAGACTTTCACCTTTAAGGGTCCCAAAGTCATCTTCTTTGGACTTTGGAAGAGCTCCCATCTCGTCATCACTGCCTATGAAGCTTGTGCGAAAGCTACTGAACTTGCCCAGCCGCTTAGAGCGGTCACGGTAAAGACGAGGCTTCACGCCAATTGCAGAGAACTTCCTCCTTCGTTCCAGAGAGCTGCTGTCCGCTTCGCTGTCTGAGCCGTTTCCATTGGAGTGCATCCTGTTTGAGTTGCGGATGGTGATGATTTTTCCTTGTGTGCTGTCATGTGGTACCGAGTAGATGATCTCTTCGTTGCTCGGGCGGGGTTTTGAAACGGCGTCAATGGGTTCGGCGTAGTCTGAGGGATCGTATCCCATGTCGCCACCAGGAACCCAGGTGACAGCAGAGGGTAAGGACCGCCGATGACCCAGCGTGTCGATATATGGGTTACGGCTCATTTTCCGGAAATCGAAAGTGACGCCTGGTTTCACTCTCACTTGGGGGGGTACTTTGTTGTTCAGTTTGTTCTCAAAGTCCCTGATATCAGATATGACAGAGATGTCACTGGAATCTAAGTCGGGCATGTTGAAACCGCTACTGTGAGATGTGAGCGTGCCATCATAGTACGGTGGCGACGGCTCTACGTCGTCCTCGGAATCCAGGAACATAGTGACAGGACTAGGAGAGCTGCAGCGCGGGGAGTAGACATTTTCATTGGTACACGCTTCAGCGACATTATCGTACATGTGCGTGGCCTCCACGATGTTGCGCTTCTCTACTACCTCCATCAGAAACGGATGAAACATTTCTATCCTGTGGAGGCCCCCCACCACCCCTCCAGACCCACAAACCACGCTGTTGAAGCGACCCTCAATCTCATGGGCTAGTTCCTCCCCCTGGATCAGCTGTTCACAGGCATAATCGCTGTCAGTGAGCTCTGCCTGGCTATCTCCGACTGCCAACAGCTGAATAGGGATGATGTCCTGCACCTCGCACAAGAATGCACAAAGGGTCTCCAGGGAGGCCTTTCGGGAGACCGAGTAGACTGCAATGTAGCCGTGCACTAACCTGCTCTTCCTCAAAGTGAAGGAGGCGTGGTATGAAAGCAGAGAGAGCTCTATAGCCAGCTTATGTCCACCAACTGTCTGCTCCAGCAACACGGAGGTGCCGCTATTAGACATGGGCCTGCAGTGCTGATGCATTAAGAAAGGCGACAGGAGCTGCTCGGTGTCGTAGGGGTCTCCACACATTAAGCACATGACAATGCGAAGGTCTGCCTCTGGGACTGGCTGAGAGTCTCGGAGACCTGGAGGCTCAGGGAGGAGAGGTGGGGAGCTGCTACTAAAAGATGTGCTCCTCCTAATATCCAGAAGGCCCCTCAGCACCTGGTTTATTTGGGTCTCACTTATGTTATGGCCGTAGCCCACACCGGGGGAGGCGGGGTCTAAAAAGCTACACTGCAATCTCCTTGCAAACTGCTGCCCCTGTGTTATCAAGTTTAAGGCAGTGTCACCACCTATATCAACGTATGATCCTACACCTCGTTTAGTGACTAAAAGCAGTGAAGTCGGCAGCTGTGCTAGCTGGCTATCTCTTCGGCCCAGAGTTGACTCCCTAAGTCGCTCGAGGCTTTCCACCACATAAGAAAGTGATTCTTTTGAATTATACAAACACAAACACCCATGAGGAGTGAAAGTGGGGGTGTAGAAAGAATTTACCGGAAGACGTACATTTCCGTCAATAGGTCGCAGCGTCAGTTCGTACATCTTCCCGTCTAACACATACCAGTCATCGTTTGTGCAGAGAGCTCTAATCTCATTGGCAAATTCTCTGGCTAGTCCATCCTTCCCAAGTATAACGAGGTTTATTCTGTCAGCCTTGGTGTCCCCAAAATGAGCTTTCACGTCAAAAAAGGGGTAATGGGAGGGAAAACGTGATGCTAACAGCTGCTCAATCTTAGAGTCTACGCAGTGTGGACTGCTAGGGCAGGTCTCCTTTGTGGGATGATAGACGAAGTGGATATGTTTTAATACCAAAGCATCTCTTTCAGCAGGAAGCTTCTGTAGTGCCTTGAACCTCTGCTCCTCCCCAAGAACCTCTTGGATTGCCCCCATCTTCTCCTTGCTGGGTTTAGCATCCACTTCAAGCTCATAAAAAAGCTCAGAGTATTCCAGCAGAAGCTCCTGGAAGTCTTCTTTAGCACGGTCAATGATCTCCTTCTGGTGCCGATTATAGAGATCCAGGTATTCTGGCTCCTCAAGCCACTGGTAGAACTCTTCATTCATGATGAAGCTCCGGGCCTCCTCCCAAGGTTTACCAGGTGTTACGAAGGGGGAGGAAGCCAGTCTCTGCTTAAACTCCTGCCTCATCTCCGCCCGTTTGCACTCATTGCGCAGATGCTCCAGGTGGGCATTAAAAATTTCTTCTGCTTCAGCAGTCTCCAACAGGTCAGAAGGGATTCGCTCATCTTCCATGTTGTCGATGTGAGACGTATCCTCCCATGGCGAGTCCTCCAGAACAACAAACCAGTGGGTGAAGTGTTGCTTGGACTCAAGGACTTTCTGTACCCCAGACCAGCTCAGCTGATCAATCTCATCCAGGTCAGGCACTAAAGAGCTAAGTGCTAAAGGAAGAGTGCTTACGTATATTTTCCGACGCCTCTCAATATGTTCCTGCTTCAGACGGTAGACATGCTGCTGAAAAAGTTTCTTGCATTTAGCCGTTCCCTCCAAGAAGACATATTCTTTGTACTCTGGGGAGTTGTTCATGCGTCGACTGGTGTTTAGCCAGGTTTCATTATGATTCTTTACTATACGGTTGATTAGCCATTCATAGCGATCCTTAGCAGAAGCTATCTGCTGACTCTGGAGTTTTAGGGCCTCAAAGTATGGGATGATCTTAGGCTTGCCCCTGCTCTTGTCGATAAGCTGAACCAAAG
This sequence comes from Pundamilia nyererei, assembly GCF_000239375.1. Classification (NCBI taxonomy): domain Eukaryota; kingdom Metazoa; phylum Chordata; class Actinopteri; order Cichliformes; family Cichlidae; genus Pundamilia; species Pundamilia nyererei. The sequence continues at coordinate 2,877,091 of NW_005187465.1, read as the reverse complement.
TGAGAAAGGCGAGGTCCACATTTATGTTTGAGCGTGCCGATGTCTCAACTACCGGTAGACTCTTTTTTGTGATAGCAAAGGTATGTGCATCTTTAATGTAGCGCTCTACTCCTTCGTCGCATTTGGTGAGGACCAGCACAATGGGCTTCTTAGTCTTGCTCAGCTGACCATACAGGTTTGAGACAAATTTCAGCTGGTCGTCAAAGTTTCGATTCATGCCACGGCTTACATCGACACAAAGGAGGAAGCCATCGACCTGCAGCTTACCCTCTGGCATTTGCTTTTGCTCAAAGTCTTGCTCCAGACCTAGCTGATCCGTACAGAAGTACATGAGCTTCTCTGCTGAGGCCAGCTTGGTTGCTGCTGCCCGTTTGATATAGGGCTGCATAGCAGTGCTACGGTGTGGCTGAAACGTCTGGTCATCAATGAATTCGGTCTGCTCCACAACATGCATCCTGCACTCGGGCCCCTCCTCGAGAACCCGTGACACCTCCCCCCAAAATAGGAAGTGATCATTATTGACCACTCGACCCCCAAAGTCGCTGGTGCTCAACACAGACGTGTGATCCAAGTAGAAGTCATCAGCGCTAGGACGCACAAACCTATTACACAAGCAGGACTTGCCAACCCCACATTGTCCCTTCTCTTTCTCTGTTCCGGACAAACCCACCACAATGAGGTTGTAAATGGGCGACCGCGCATCTTGCTTTTTGGCCATCATAGCCTGCTGACACTCATCCTGCCTTAAACAGGCACTGTATGAAGGAGTTCACTTGAATGTTTGTCCATAAAGTTGCTGATCTACAAAGGAGATCAGATTTCTCTTTCGTCTGCTGGGGCTTAAATTATAATAAGACAGCGCCGCAGTGATATGAGCAGACGGTTCTTTCATTCACTCGTTGCATGAATCAGATCCTGTCAAAAGAAACAGAGAACAAAAAAAAAATGAAATCAGACAAAATAAGCAATCAACCAAAAACTCATTTTGAAATAAAGGGGGGAAACAAAACAGTATGAAAGAGAATGATTGGGCAAATGTCAGGCCCTTCTTCCCCTTAAGCAGCTATAATAATAAAAGTAAATAGCATTATGCTACTTTAAGATGTAAAAATGTACTTGTTAGTTTGAATGAGGCATTTTTTACTTTTATCCTTCTTAACAACAGATGCTATCTATAATAATAATGGAGGCACATATTAATCCATTTTGTGCTTATTCCCTTTGTTTGACAAAGACTGATGAATCCTCTCAATGGTAAATGCCACAAAGAACCCATAACACCAACCAATACTGGTTCTCATTATTTTTAATTGATTTCAAGTTGCCCGACATCACTGCATTAATATTATATGCACACTGGCATACATCCTGCCACCAGCAAAGCGTAATGAAAACAGACATATAATAACAGGAATACCAGCAATGTGGTCTCCTTGCAGGGGGCCAAACACAATCTCAAATAAGGAAGAAGGCTCATTTTTGCACATTCAATTAATGAACTGAATAAAATGGGCAAGTACACTTGACTGCGCTTCATCTAAATTTTTGAATAATCTTTTATCTGATCGACAAATTTATTTAATCGACTCATTTCAACACCAGCTGTACTGATCGCCAGAATTCCTTAAAAACATCTACAGAGGATCAAAAGATGACATTAATCCCTGGAGAAACATGTTGGGAGTGGTACTTTTCCCCCCCTTTTTGTTAAAATGACGACCTCAGCTGATCAGTGAGTGGGGTGACAAGCATTAAAATGACTATGGTGAAAGCGCCTCAGTCAACACTCTTCAGCCTAAGGGAAACAGCAGCTATCTTTAAAAGCATCTTCCCTGACCAAAAAAATGAATGAAGAGCTTATTAAACAGCCTTAGTCACACTTACCATCATTGCCAAAGGGCTACGGACTTGCTCACACCTTTAAGACACTTAATGTTACTGCCAATTTTATGGCACTGACTAATGCTTCCATTATTATTATTATTATAGCACTGATGCAATTCTGCTACAATAGTCGGCACATAATGTGATCTAAAAAAAATTAAAAAATAAACCATATGCAGAGGTTAATTAATGTATAATAAGATTTCCTGAGTGAAAAAATCCTGCATTTAAAAATACAAAACAAAAAAAGCATGAGTCATGAAGAAATATTTAACCTGCCATATGACCATGACTTCATGGTGGGGTCGGAAGCAAACATGGGCAGTCCAAACAGCTCAGCTGAGCAAGGCCTGATATCCAAATGAGCAGACAAGTTCTTTTCAAATCAAGAAAAAAAACCAACCAGCATGCCTTTACCAAAACGCCATCAGCAAAACAGCACACCAAAGCGCCCTTTTAATCAATTCCCTTCACACAACCTACTTTTTTTAAAGCTAAGATTGTGTAACCTTATATGTTCTGCAAAAGGATTAACAGTTAACACGGGCTTGAGGGTGCACAGAGAGGGGTGACCACGCCAGGCCTGCTGTCTACATAATGAAATGGCAGCGCCGGAGAGCCGGGATAGCCTTACCTCCTGCACACCGACAGACAGACAACCTTTCACGGGAATGTATTTACCCAGCTGTCTTGGGGTGTAGCACTCGACAGCTTCGCTAGGAAATAGCCAATAAAGCAGAGCGAGCACGTAGAATACATACCATTGCATTTCTCCCCCTTTCTCCTCTTGCATCTGTCAGGCCAGCTCTTGCCGCAGCCCTCGCCGCCGCCTGATGTGCATAAGCAGCCGCAGAGAATGCACTGTGGGTCGGAACTATTCGCACATGAAACCGATACCTCTACAATTTGTGCGATGTGCTCATCTGAATACAATATCCTTCACCCATGTCTGGATTTCTCCTGTTTTGTTTTTTTCCTTGCACTAATGTTTTAACTGAAATCAAACACGGGAAAGGCAAGAAATAAATATCCCGAACAATAGAACAATCCGATTTCTGTTCCCGCAACGCTTTCTTCACCAGTGCGAGATTGAGACGCGTGTTTAAAAAAAGAAAAAAAAATCTACTCAGTCGTCTTCTCCTCCCGGTTCACCACGTTGCTTTTTCAATAATTATTCTGTCCATTGTTGTGCCCACATAACGCTGGGCCGGTCGCGCACACGAGACAACGGTGAGTTTGATGCAATCGCCGGTGCTGTTTCGCTTAAGAAATGCCTTCTGCTGCAACACAAACTGCTCATGTCCCGATCAATTTAGGAGCAGATTGCGCGTGTGAAAGTGGTATTTCTGTCAGCTTTCCGTAATGGCGGCCCTCCTCCTCCCCGGACCTAGTTCTCCTCTTCTTTTCTTTGGGAAAACGGAGCTGTGGAGACAGAGGGAGCGGAGAGAGGGATTCTCCCAGTGGCGCCCTCACACAACTGCAGCAGGTCAGCGCTCTCACTGTTGCTAGCTCGCCACACTATGCGGAGAGGTCGTTACTGAGAAGTAATCGATTTCTCCACGTTCAGTCCGAGTATTTCGACAACACCCGCCTTACAGCAGCTCTTTAAAGTAAAATGTTAACTAGTACACTGCATAAAGAGGGCGTCTGCATCCTCTCTGTGAACTTTATGTGTGTAAAAGTGGTTTAATATCAGGATAAAGGTTTGTAATTAGCATACAGCAATGCTACATAAAGTTGTTGTTGGCTAGCATGCAGATTGACAGTCTGCTTTTTAGTAAGGATAAACCACTCTTAAGTGAAAAGTTTGAATTATATAGACCAAAAAGCAAATTACTTATGGTTAGTTTTCAAAACGTATATATTTTGTATGAGTTTAGAAGTCAAAGTAAAGCAAAGTTGCTGGAAAAACTTAACATTTACAGCTGTTTATCTTTATACCCATTTCAAAATGCACCCGTTTTAACTTTAAATGTTTTACTTTTAGCTTAACTTTTATATCTTATGTTTTTGTTGGTGTTTTGCTGTTGTTGGTGTTATGGACAAGCTTTAAGAAGTTAGGCTAGGCATTAAACAAACATTGCATATGGTGGCAAAAAAGTAAAAATAAAAGCTACAGAACCAACTGAGTTGATTGTCTATACTCACAAAACTAATTGAAATAAAATATAGAGGAAATGCCTTTAGTTTGAGTTTTTTTCAGTGTGTTTATGCTTGTTTGTTTTTTACTTTCCCCTTAATCTTTATAATGCGGCATTGTGTTTATATTGCAATATCTATTCTGACCTTAAAACTTTCCCCTGAAAAATCAATACCCACATTATAATAATATTGCAACTTAAGCTGTCAGTGAAATGAATTATACTCAGAACAAAAATGAATATTATTGAAAAATAAAAGCTGAACTGAAACTAGCAAACACACTGGAAACTAACCAAAAGTAAGCAGAACTGAAAGTAAAAATTCTAAATAAAATTACAATCAAACCAGTGAAAAAATATAAAACAGTAATAAAACCAATGTGCGCTGACTGTCACAGTAGCTGTGGAAAGGAACACAACTTAGTACATTTACCCAAGTGCTTCATTAAAGTGCAGGTTTAATGTACTGTGTATTTTCTCTTCCAGTTCTACTTTTTTTGCATGCATTTGTTTGTTATATTCCACACAATTTATCTGCAACATAATAAGTCAGCTTTAAAATAAATGGAATTGTATACATCTAATGACACAGCAGTATACGAGTGATTAAAGTCTTCCACAGCTGCAATTATCCAATAAAATAATGGCCTAATTGTAATTCTGAGAAGTCCCAGTCTCTACATAATGAGGACATTTTATTTAGGTAGCTTATTTTGAATGTACAACTTGTGTACTCTTAAGTCGCTTAAACGGGGTGTAAATTTAACTTGAGTAAAGGCTCATCAAAGTTTTTCTTTTTTGCAGAGCATTTACCCAGCACAAGATTATGTTTAATTCATGTGCAGTTGTACTTTACATGTAATAAATCTATAATAGGATGCAGGGCACGAGCCTGAAAATTGTGTCCAGTGTTTTATACATCATTTTCTACACTTTTATTATTTTATTTAACTGTCTGATTCCCAGTGGCTCACCCCAGCCTTGCTCTTCTCCCACCACTGCCACCGCCATGCCATCCCAGCAATCCAGGACACCGCTTTCCTGCTCCGCTTGCCCATATCTGACACTGTCTTGAAGGAGTTCCCAGAGATGCTGAGCACTTGTTGGCCGTTTTGCTGTCACTGTGCGGTCCATCTCATCCCAAACCATCTCAATTGGGTTTAGGTCGGGTGACTGTGGAAGCTAGGAGTTGGCTACTGGAACTCTGTGTGGCATTTATGTGGGCTCTAATCTGAGGTGCTGGTGACTCGGATGAATTTATCCTCAACAGCAGAGGTGACTCTTGGTCTTCCTTTTCTGGGACGGCCCTCATTTGAGCCAGTTTCGTCGTAGCGCTTGATGGTTTATGCGACTGCACTACACATTCAAAGTTTTTCAGACTGACTGACCTTTAGTTCTTAATGATGAAGTAATGATGGACTGTCGCTTCTCTTTACTTAGCTGGTTGGTTCTTGGCATAATATGAATTCTAACAGTTGTCAAATAGGGCTGACAGCTGTGTACCAACCTGACGTCTGCACAACACAACTGATGGTCCCAACTCCATTAAGAAGGCAAGAAATTCCACAAATGAACCCTGACAAGGTGCACCTGTGAAGTGAAAACCGTTTTAGGTGACTACATCGTGAAGCTTATTGAGAGAAGGCCGAGGGTTTGCAGTGCTGTCGACAAAGCAAAGAGTGGCTACTTTGAGGAATTTAAAATATAAGACACATCTAGAGTTATTTATCATTTTGTCTTTGCTACATGATTCCATATATCTTGCTTCATATATTTGATGTCTTCAGTATGTGTCTAAAAAGTAGAAAGTAGTAAAATTAAAGACAAACCATTAAATTGGTGTCTCCAAACGTTTGCCCTTCCAACTCACAGGCCTGCTTAATGCAGCCTCCTCCCTCAGGCTGCCCTAGCTCTTTACCAGGCTCCTGGAATTTTTTAATTGTTTGAAATAAGATGCGATACTTAATTTTTTATTTTTTTATTTTTTGCAATGAACACTGTTCATTGCAAACACCCCCAGAAAACTTACTAAGTAAACAGGGACAAAGTACGATCTGGCATTACTGAGTCATTGAGTTTCCCAAAAGTGCACCACATAAAATTCATTTAAATTGTGACATAGTAAAGGAAACTCATACAGGAAGCCATAAGCTGGTGTGTTTTCTACAGTAAAAGTACAATACAAGTCTTCCACCTTTGACAGAGGCTGACTTCAGTCATCTGCGTCATATCTCATTACTTTTAGCAGACAATTAACTTTAACATTACTGCCTCCTAGTGGATTTAGAGTCTGTAAATGGCCTGACATTTTCTATTTCCTTTGCAGAGAAGTCTTCTTTTGGTCACAGATTTTAGCCTTTAAAAACAATTCAGCCTTGTAGTCTAGAGTGCCTGTGCTTTTCTGTAATTCTATCTGTTTAGACTGTGCAGGTCTGGACTGGAGTGCATTCAGTCCCCGCTGCTGTAGAAAATCAAGCCAGCCTTGATGCAGTCTGCAAGCATCGCCTGGAGCTGCACAAGTAACCGAGGCTGTGGCTATGACCCGACTTCTTCTGGAGTTCAGCCTGATAGAAAATGTTTCTGTTCTATTTGATTAAAAACTTAGACCAGGTAAGCATATAGTTCTTTATTTATGTTTATGCTACATTACAGACATTTATGTGCAATATATTTATATGTCTCTGTGTGTGTTTCTGTGATCTATTAGATGTTTGCTTGTACTGCACTTTAGTACGCTTCTGTGAATGTTTTTGTGCTCAACAGAGCTGGAAGAAACATGGAGCTAGATCTTAAATGCCAGTAGACTTCAGGGAAAGTCCTGGAATCGTATTTTTATGTTCCCAGAAAACGAAACATTAGGTTTCACTTTCTGGGAACCAAATTTAATGGTAATCCATCCCTTTAAAATAATAGCAGAGGAGCCTGTTCACTGTAATTGATATTACAACCACTAGGCAGAGCCCTAAGCCTTCCTTTAATTTAGGGCATCAAATAAGGCTTAACATATTAAGACACTCATGCTTGTTATGGTGAAATGATCATGCAGGGCGAGCTACAAATACTGAAATTCATCCTCGTGTTGCCTTTTCTTCTTATTAAAAGTGAAAAAACCTAAGATTGAAGGAAATAGATTACTATACCCAGTACTACTTGTTCATTCTGGATTGTTGTAAGTTATTCCACAGCTTGTTTCTTCTGTTGGGTTTAGTTTTACACCTTGGTCAATTTATAAAGCGGTCTTTGTCGTGTAACAGAGATCTGGGGGATGAGAGGCAGCGGAGGTGAGCGTGAGGTGAAAGGGACAGCAGATGGGTGCTGATGGAGCTCAGTGCAGATGGACAATAGGGTTCCCCACGGAGGAATAATAAACAGCTGGGTTAGCCAGGCGAGGTAACCCAAACGATATTAGAATGTCCTTCGTGGTTTTAGTTAAATTTATAATATTCATGCATAGTGTGTGTGCAACAGAGGGGAAGAGAGAAACACCGCTTTTCCCTCCATAGCAAATAAAACACCATTCCTCTATGATTTATTGTTCTACTGAATCAGAAAACCCGAGCGACTTAAATACAAAATGAGAAAAAAACATTATTAAATCTTCGTCTCCACAGCTGACAGGCAGCTTGTGACAAGAAGGCTGGGATCTCTGGATTTCTTCCATAATGTGTCAGATGTTCGGAATTACTTTTTGAGTTTATAATGTGATTATCTGAAATTGAACTCAGGCAGAGGGTTGTTGCATGAAAGGGAAACAGCTGGAAAAAAAATGGCAGAGATGTGCTTCACTTGACTTGCTTTTGAGACGCTAAAAGAATATTTTTACAGCGTTTTAGCACCGAGTTTGACAGAAGTGGGGCATCTGAGGTGAAGCGCTGAGGGGTGTGTTTGTAAGAGGAACTTAGTTTGAGTCAATCAGCTCAGTCTTGTCAACATATTTTAGTTAAGGTAAGGATTAGAGCCCAGGTCATCAATACACATTACTTAACCTTTATTTTAAGGCGCTAATATACAGTTATAGAAGATGTAATGAATAATTAGAAAATATTTATCACATTACACTCAAACACAAAGCCCGCTAATAAAGGAAGATCCTGAACATCAGGAAACAGGAAGGAAATCTCTCTTACAGGAACTGCTAAACAAAGATAGGAACAATGATTGAAAAACAACTCAGCTGGAAAATAGCATATCTTAGGAGGTGGGAATGGACTCTGCCATGAAACTGCAATTTCTTCATCACTGACTTTAGTATATGTGCGAGTTTCCTGGGCGTGAGCCTGACAGTGTTACTTATACTGTCTGTGGAGCAGAAAAATGCAGATGATGTTGAGAAAGTGCGTTCATGTTTTCCATATGCATGTCATTGCACATTCAGTATCTTGGATATTTGCTGCCAGCAGTCAGCCTGGTGCATATTATGTCTCAGATGCCTGTATAGTAAGAACGCTTTAAATGGACTTTTCTGTAAGCTTAAATACTGCAAATGGAATTAAGTTTTTACCACAGAGGTATTTGGAGAAAAAAATGATCATATAAGAGGAAGTATCATTTACAAGCCACCAAACTATAAAGAATATTTCCACGTTGTTTGACTTCAAAAGGAGAATATGCTGTGGTTTTTATGACCCAACTTAATGATCAATTATCAGCTCATTGTACACACTTCCTTTTATTTTTGTGCTTCATATAAAGCTGACCTGCAGTGAATAGAGCTACACAATTGGAGGGGGTACGGTGAGAGAACCGAGTAAACAAAGGACATGTTGTGCATAAATCTGTGTACTCATGTAAGAAGTATTTCCTGTATACTTTAGGAGGCAGCACGAGAAATACTCACACCAGCTGACATACAGTGATCAGCCATAATGTTAAAACCACTCATAAGTGAAGTGGATAAATGTATCTTCTTGTTACAATTCAATGTTCTGCTGGGAATCATGTGGCCCTGGCATCCATGTGGATGATGCTTTAAGATGAACCAGCCATTTAAATAGAGCATGCACACCTCTCCATTGACAATAGCACTCCTCAGTGGTAGAAGCTTACCCCAGCAGGACAATGCATCACACCACAAATAGTCCTTAAGAACAGATCACAGACTCCACAGCATTCATCCAACCTCCAGACTCTCCACATCCTAATCCAGCTCATCTGTGGGATGAGCTGAACAAGCCCACACCACAGAGGCCGCACCTCACAACACACAGGACACAAAGAATCCCACCAACTCCCAGAATCAAAAACCACAGCACATGCTAGGCTGAGGTTTGATATCAACATCCTTAAGCGTCAAAGCTGTTCTGATAGCGTAAGGGAGACTTCTGCATTATGAAGTGAGGCTGACTGGTTTAAAATTGGTGTATTTGTGTTTATTGCTTATACAAAACTGTTTATCTCTTTTTAAGCACTATTGAGAGTAAGAAGGGAAAAAAATGTAAAAGGTTTTCCCATCTGGGCAGCATTATTCAGATTCCTCTCTGTTGGATATTTGATGCTGGCATGTGAAAGTGGGTGTGGCATGGAAACAGCCTGAGCTACAGTGAAGTGAGAGGAAAGATGAGGAGTGGGGAACCAGAGGAGGGTGCTGTTCTGTTAGAAAGGTGATGTGGCCTTGAAAGCACACACACATAAAAAAAATGCCTTGAATAGGAGGGAGGATAATAAGAGAGGAATCTGATAATTCATGCGCACGGCTCATATGTTAAGTCAGTGTTAAGTTAAAAATGTGTTGTGTTGTGGTTGTTGCCAGGAAAAGGAAACAGATGGGGAATGTAACACTTCATATTAATATATCTGCGGAGTGATATTTCTATGATGGTGTAAGTTATTTCGTCAGCAGTGGATGACAGCCACTAGGAGACAGGCAGTCTTGCTGGTGAAACACTTCCATAATTCACATCCCATGTGAATCTGCCTCGGCTTGTGGGAGAAAAGGGAGGGAGCAAACTCACAGGGAGGGAAGGAAAGAATGTCCTAAGGGCCAATCATGTGATTTCTGTTTTTTTTTTCTTTTTTTAATAGCTGCACAGTGATTACATGTTTTTAGTCTGGGGCTCTTAGCAAGTTTTTCCAAACCCTCTCCGCTCTCTGTTTTCTCTGGCCCTCTTTTTTTTTCTCATTATCCAACAGCATACTTTCCCTCGACTTTTTTTTTTTTTCTTTCAGAGTGACGTGTGAGTGTAGTTCCTGCCCTTGTTTCATGCAGAATAGTTCAGAAGGAAGGACAGGGAATCACGGAGAGGCGGTGATTTACTTTGATCTGTCATGGACAAGATGAATTGAAGGTGCAAACAAGAGGAGCCGCTTGTGTTTTGGCCTAAGTGTGTGTGCACCGGGGAGTCAAGCAAGGAAGCGCAAAGACGTGACGGAAGAGACGCCAAGGCAGAGAGAAACAGAGAAAGTGACCGAAGGGTAAGACGTAAAGTTCCCTAATTGTGTTGCCCATGGGCAGAGGTGGATGAGAAGCTGCGTTTAAGAAGTCTGTGAGACAGGAGGAGGAGCACCAGCCTGAGGGGGAACCGCCAGTTCAACCTTCTTCCAGCAACAACAGGACAGGATGAGGTACCAAGCCAGGGTAAGGTCCATGATGCTCGTTGTTTTATTTTCCTTTTTATTGCGGCCCACCTACTCGCGATTTGTGGTTACTTGTGGCTATGTTTAAGCATTTTCTGTACTGATACAATAAAGTCGATATCCGATCAACCTATTCCCTCTTTCTGCCATGGAGACACCAGAGGGGGAAAAGCAAAACAGAACAATGAGTCACTTGGAATTTTTTTCCTGTGTATGAGTCAGTGTATATTTGGGGTTTTGTGTAAGCCTTAACTCAAGCAGTCCGGATAAAAGAAAAAAAAACATAAACACTATTTTTCCATTATATCCCTGCTGGCACAACTTTGGTCAGGAGCCCACCATGGTACCACTGCTGCTTATCCCTGGGACAGAGTGGTGGGGCATGCCTTATAAGGAAGACAATCCGAAATGAAGTTGGCCCTGCAGAGCTTAGTCATGAGGCCTAGGGCCAAGTCCTGCTGTTAACTTTCTTACTGCAGCTGCAGCTGCACCCACAAACCTGCAGATTTCACAGAAGTTCCCTGATACTCAGAGTCAAATCCTACATTAAGCTCTCATGCACCATCAGCTAGATCACACTCAAGGTGCTGTAAAAAGGAGGCCTCAGGTCAGTTCACAGAAAACAAAGCTACAGGGATTACACTTGATTCTGGTTAAATCTCCATCCCAGAGCTATAGCCCTTAACGTAACTGAACCACATATTACCTCCAACACGAGTGGTAGCAATCTTTCTGATTTTGGTATCAAAGAAGAGTACTGAATGAGGCCTCTGATCAATAAAGTTGACAAAAATCTTGTAATGAAAGAAAGCAAAAACACATAACTTGAAAAAGATCCTTACAAATTCAAGCTGGACACTGTGCAGGTACTCTGAGCACAGCAGCTACTCCACAGCACAGAAACTCTTAAGGTATGAGGGCTAAGGAAGCTGAAATGAAAGCTTTAGGCAAAGCAAGTCCGTTAAAGCCCAGAGCTTCAACTGTGGCCCAGTCATCTACAGCGAGAGAACACACTGAGATGAACTCTTGAGTTTCACAATAATGTGGCAGACCCCATGACACTGTACAGAATGTGATGAGTTGCAACCTCATACACTGACTGTAACCTAACAAGTGTTATCCAGGCACTTTTCATTACAGCTGTTGCAGAACATTTGAAAACTGAAAACCTGCTACATCATTGCACTCCCTTTGTTAAAAGTACTGCAAGGATAAGTTTTTGTCTGCACTGCTCATTGCTTGTCTTTATATGAGTAGAATGAGTAGAATGTCAAATTGCATCAAAATCACTGAAAGCATGCCCTAAATCTGACCCTGAAATTCTTGAGACATATCCTTTTGGAAAATCTGACTTTGAACAGTAATTGCTTTTTGTAGGAAGCCCACCTGCAAGTGGGAAAACAATAATACGAGGTGAAGCAGAGAGGAGGGGCTGCAGTGGAAGTGTGCGGTGACTTCTTTGCGTTCACTTCTTGGCTGTCGTCCACTGTTGTCCTCTTGTTTTTTTAAGGATATTCCTGCATGAAGTGGTCAGAGATAATGACCTTTTAGCAGCGTTGGTCGGCCAAATGAGACCCTCGAGAGGCTGTTGCATTCAAGAAAAACAAACGTCCTGTGGAAGTCTAACCCCTTTGTTCCACTTACTGCTTGTATTTTATGAATGTGAAAGAGTAGGGCTTGTTTCTTAAATGAGCCTTTGATACCGAACATAGAGCACCTTTTGTCTGGCTGTGGTATATTGTGCATTTAATATACGCTCAAGTGTTTTTCTGGATATTTCTCATCAGTAAGTAATGACTGCTGACATTTCTTTTATCTCTTTGCATGATGCTGCATGTTGTTGTGTGTATGTTATATCTGACTTCAGGGCATATCTAAGAATTTCTCTAGTAATTCGTTTCTGTCTCCACTACGATGTTTATCTTCACAGTGGGGTTGACATGTACACACATTTTTCTAGTTAAACCCCATCTGGTGATATAAAACTTTGTGTACTGTGTACACACATGATAATACACTGTCTCTGTCGAAAAATAGAGGAGTCTATCCTGTCTGTTTATCATTAGGATTCCTTAAATTACTTCTTTGTTTAATCTTGGCATGCTTGGTGGAACTGTTCTTCTTTGTGCACTTGCAGGACTTGTTTCCACAGCCAAGAAGCACTCTGTAAACTTTAGAGAGCGCCGCTTGGGCGATTTAGGCCTGATTCATTTGCCTTGGCATTTTGAAAGTGTTTTGAAATAAATATCGTGCCATCAAAATCATGTGGTAATTATTGTTTTCTTGTGCGCTGCGTATTAACCTGTTTACTACTGGGTGAAGCTGGAAATATGACTTGTCCTTTTGTGCCCCCTGCTTGTCAGCAGCATGTAATTGCTTATGTTAGATATTTATAAGAAAGATTAAAAACCTGTCTTCGATTGCCATTTAAGGCAGGAAGTGACTCAAGAATGAAGAGAAATTCACATTCCATGTACGTTTGTAACGATTCTTTTTCTCCTTTTCTGTGTAGGAGGTGGACATTGAGGGAAGAGTGCGTCTGGTCATGGAGGGTGCGCTGACTGCCCGGGACAGGGTTGGGGTGCAGGACTTTGTCTTGCTGGAAAACTACAACAGCGAGGCAGCCTTCATAGAAAATCTGCGGCGGCGCTTCAGAGAAAACCTCATTTATGTAATCATTTTTCTTCATATTTTCTAAAACATTTCCCGTGATGTGATAAGCCATAACTTGAACGTGGTGTCTACTCCCTGTGTTTGATGTCAGACGTATATCGGCTCAGTGTTGGTGTCGATGAACCCGTACAAAGAGCTAGAGATTTACTCCAAGCAGCAGATGGATCGTTACAGAGGGGTCAGCTTCTACGAAATATCGCCTCACATGTGAGTCACTTCAGGCTCCTCAGGCGTTTTTTTTTATTAATGGTTCAGTTTGATAAACACCAAACAAAAACTAAATGTTGCTTCAGTTTTTGCCTTTTGTCTGACTACAGCTCAAAAAACCCTAAATATTCAGTCAGGATGAGAAGAAAGAAAATCACATGAGCAGATAATTATGAACTAAATCTGATATTTTTGAAATATTATATATTATTTATAAAGTGATTATAAAATTAATCATGTGGAGCTACTCGCTGTGCCAACCATTTGTGAATAACAGAGTAGATGAAAGTGGCTTTATGTAAAGTTGGCTGATCTGAGCTTGCTTTTTGCACATATCCGTAAATCTCCTTTTGCTATTTAAATTGTTTTAGCTCCCTACAGCTGCAGCAACCCTTACAAGCTGCTTGGAAACCCACCCTAGCTACTTATAATCATAGTAGTAATCTTACTGCTCTCCCTACCTTAAGCTTTCCACATATGCACACATACGGTCAGGGAGGTCCCATAACAGATCCCTACTACCAAATACAAATTACTGCAGATGGAACAACAACCTCTCTGTATTTGCTTTGGGTTTTCTGGATCTACGCTGATTTTTGTGTGACTTTATTCCACTGCTGTGTTTTACCTGCATGTTGATCTGTAGCTGAACCTGCATTTTTGTTTTTTCCTCAGCTATGCCTTGTCAGACAACACTTACCGGGCCATGCGGACCGAGAGAAAAGACCAGTGTATACTCATATCAGGCGAAAGTGGAGCAGGTAAAACAGAGGCCTCCAAGAAGATCCTCCTCTACTACGCTGTCACCTGCCCCACTAATGATCACATGGCAGCACTTGGTGACCGCCTGCTACAGTCAAACCCTGTCCTGGAGGTATTTAAAAATTAGGCTTTTCAAGCTGATTAGCCTGTATTTGCAGTGCATGATATTATCTGACTTATCTGTTATTTTTATATGGGATTTTTGTGGGATTTTATGTTGCATTCTTTCTTTTAATTTCACTTCCTCTCTCTAATTTCCTGTGTTTTTTTGTTTTTGTTTTTGTGTTTTTTACAAAGGCATTTGGCAATGCAAAAACACTAAGGAATGACAACTCCAGCCGCTTTGGGAAATACATGGATGTTCAGTTTGACTTTAGGGTAAACGCTAAAACTGATATATTGGATAACATCATATCAGTCATCATAGCATCGAAAAGCAACAACTCTAGAAGAAAACTTTAATAGTTGCTCTCAGCTCTCATCTTTTTGTGTAACCTCTTCAAGGGGGCACCGGTGGGTGGTCACATCTTAAACTACCTGCTGGAGAAATCTCGTGTAGTACATCAGAACCACGGCGAGAGAAACTTCCACATCTTCTATCAGCTTCTGGATGGAGGAGAAGATGACCAACTCAACACACTGAACCTGGAAAGAAACCCCCAGAACTACCGCTATCTGGTTAAGGTGTGTGTCGCGCAGTTTCAAGAATTACAAATTGTCTGCGCCATTAGTTTTAGCATCGTTTTAAATTGTTTCTTTTTTCAGGGCAACTGTCCCAGAGTCAGCTCCATAAGTGACAAGAATAATTGGAAGGTTGTGATGAAGGCCCTTCCTGTCATTGGCTTCACAGAAGAAGAAGTGCAGGTCAGTAACAGTCAGAGTTTTACCATGTTAAAATCATTTTATATCATTGCAACACTGGAATCCTTAATGAGCTCTTTTCTGACAGTTTTGGTATAAATAATGCTATTCTGAACACTACATCATCATCGACGCATTTGAAAAGCAAATTGTTCATCTGTGAGGTTGTTGCCAGCTGTTCTTTCTGTCTCCCGCCTCAGAAATTGCTGAATATCATCGCCAGTGTTCTCCATCTGGGAAACACGCAGTTTGGGGAAGGGGAGGAAGGTGAAACCTATATCACCACTGAGATTTCTAATCTTGCAAGGGTCAGTACAATCCCGCTAGTATTGACAGATGTTTAAATATGCTTAGAAATCTTACAAAACAGCCTGACTGAGAGCAGATGTGTTGTTGTTCTCCAGCTGCTGGGTGTCGATGGCTCAGCCCTTAGGGAGGCACTCACTCACAAGAAGCTCACAGCCAAGGGAGAGGAGGTCATCATCTTTTCATCATCACTCCTCAGGTTTCCAGTTGTTCGATGCACATGTTTTTACTGGGCTGTTTTTATGTTTATGCAGATGATCACCCCGCTAAATTTTGAGCAAGCGGAGGCTGCCCGTGACGCCTTAGCCAAGGCTGTGTATGGCCGGACCTTCACGTGGCTGGTGGAGAAGATCAACCAGTCGCTGGCTCTTAAGGTGCAGCACTCATAACAACTTAAAGATAACAAGAGAAATTCCTCCATCTTATTGTGAGGCCGTTGTTTTCTTCTATCTCTGTCTGAATGATGTGCACTGTATATGCTGTGCAGGATGAAATCTACCACAGCAGCAAAGGTTCCTCGGTTATAGGGCTTCTAGACATCTATGGCTTTGAGGTCTTGCAGCACAACAGGTATGGATTATATTCTTTTCCTCTTCACCGTCATCTGCTTCTTAGCGCAGTTCGTCAACCGGTTTCGCTGTCAAAAGTAGCCTTCCGTGTCCCTGCAACGTGTGGTAGTTTTGTTCTGTTTTAAAAGAAGTTTCCCGCCTGCAGTTTTGAGCAGTTCTGCATCAACTACTGCAATGAGAAGCTCCAGCAGCTGTTTATAGAGCTGACCCTCAGATCTGAGCAGGAAGAATATGAGACGGAAGGAATTGCAGTGAGTACAGCTGCTAATTGCGTAGTCAGTGTGAAACAACTATTGATATCGAATTTCGATGCTAAAACTACATTCTTTCCCATCACATGCAGTGGGAAACTGTGCAATACTTTGACAACAAGATCATTTGTGACCTGATAGAAGAGAAGCACAAAGGCATCATCTCCATTCTGGTGCGTAAAACAGCGTTGAGTTTGTATCTTTGATTATTTATTTCTCTTTCCCTTTTTGAGAAATTAAATAGCGTGAATAACTTACAGGACGAGGAGTGCCTAAGGCCCGGAGAAACTTGTGATGTCTCCTTTTTAGAGAAACTGGAGGACACAGTGGGCGGCCATCCCCATTTTGTCACGTAAGCATCATCTTATATCAAAGACTTGCACTTGTACTGTACAATATATGTGAGTAAATCTATATGTGTGTGTTTATTTCAGGCACAAGTTGGCAAATGGAAAGACTCGCAGGGTGATGAGCAGGGAGGAGTTCAGACTGCTGCATTATGCCGGAGAGGTCAACTACAATGTCAATGGTAAACTGTTAAGGCTGGATCAATAGCGTATTCATACTTACATTTCCTGTTATGAGACAACACATAGAGAGGATGATTCACAAGCAGCTTATTCCTCAATCACCGTGTTTTTGCTTCCATTCAGGTTTCCTCGACAAGAACAATGACTTGCTGAACAGGAACCTGAAAGAGGTGAGGATAGTGAAAAGGGACAAGGTAGAGCCTCACCGCAACCTTTGAAAACCACTCTGTCTCCTGCCATTGCTTGAGTGAAGAGGAAGAGGGGGGACATCTAATGTTGACTTGTGGTTTTGTGGTTTGGTCTCTGTTCAGGTCATGTGCCAGTCAGACAACCAGATCCTAAGTCACTGCTTCCGCAGAGAGGAAGTCATAGACCAGAAACGCCCAGAGATGGTAACAAATCAGTCACACTCTCTATGTTGATCATTTGTAGGCATGATTTAAAAAAACAGAAAATACACTCTGAGAATTTCACATCATTTAATTTTCTTTTGTTGATCATTTAGGCTGCCACTCAGTTCAAAAACAGCCTGATGAAACTTACAGAAATCCTCAGGTCTAAAGAGCCATCCTATGTGCGCTGTATCAAACCAAATGACGCCAAGCAGCCAGGTACATGTTTCACATCCTGTCATATTAATTGGGATATATAAGCGTTTTTATTTGGGAGGGTCCGGGTCTCAAATAAAGGCTTTATTAGAAGATCCTAAATACAGATGAAGAAAAACAATGTAAAGGTTACCCGTCTAATACTGGCTGCTGTGTTCTCAGTTTTGTCACACGGCAGTGAACTAGAAATGATGTTTAGTTGGTGATTCATAAACTAATTATGTTTGACCTAATTCTTTTCTTACGTTTCCCGTTCTCAATCAAAACCTCTCAGAAAAGGAAATACCTTCTTAAACACTCTAATAGTGAAGGTGGAAGATGTTTTGTTTGATTCAACAACAAACTAGCATGTGATTACAGAAGGTTATAAGTTAATCTAACAAAAGGAATTTTGATTCAGTCGCAACTTTTTTAATAAAAATGTCCTTTTTATTTCAAATAAATAAAACCCCCCAGCTTCTTAATGTATGTAATGAAGCTTATCCTGCTGTGTGGATTGTGTTTCATATCATTGGCCAGAAATATTTCTTTGTTACTAATAAATACGGTTTCTGTCCCTGCAGGAAGGTTTGATGAAGTTCTGGTTCGACATCAGGTGAAGTACCTGGGCCTGATGGAAAACCTGAGGGTCAGGAGAGCTGGCTTTGCATATCGTCGGCGCTTTGAAGCCTTCCTGCAGCGGTATTTCACAGTTGCAGTGGCTGTTTACTTTATGTTCATTCTTCTTTTATTGTAACCGTTCATAAATGCTCTTAGGTATAAGCCCCTGTGTCCTGAGACGTGGCCCAACTGGCATGGCAGACTCGCAGATGGAGTTTTGACACTGGTTAAGCACCTGGGATACAAAGATGAAGAGTACAAACTGGGGAGGTAACTTGTTTAATGTTGTATGCAAGGGATTTAATCACACTTCATTGCAATAAGTGTCCATTGAAAGGCACACTGATTTTGTGTTGATCACAATTTTTTTTTTTTGGCTGCTTTCTGCAGATCAAAAATCTTCATCCGTTTTCCAAAAACTCTTTTCAATACTGAAGATGCTCTAGAAGCGAAAAAGCCAGAGATAGGTAAGCAGCAATAGCAAGGATTATCAAACTGAGGGCGTCACAACTGAAATAAAATATAAGGTAGTGATGCAAATATTCATGAAACACACTTCTAATGACTTTAGAGTGTCAAAGATGTGAAGCCTTAGCTTTTTGGGAGGTTTTAGTGAAACAGCTCCTGACTTTAATCATCAAAATGAACACATTTTAAACACAATTATAAGGTACGCAGTAAAACTATATTCCTCATGTTTCAGCACTGACCCTGCAGACATCATGGAGAGGCTACAGAGAGAGGGCCAAGTACCAACGCATCAGGCGTGCAGGTCAGACCACCTCCAGCTGTTGGCGCTCTCATACTTTGCCACCTTTCTCCTTAAAGAATAGCCCCTAAAATGAGAATATACAAGTGTTTAATGTGTTTGTATAGTATTGTTACATTGGACCTACCTGCTTGGTACAAATGCATAAATCTGCATTACAGCTTTGTTTCATTTTCCCAGCATTCCTTTGTGGGTCTAAACTGACTTTATATGTCTGCTGCACTAACGTTGGGGTGTTCTCTTTGGCTGAGTATAAGAGCTGTCTTGGTGTTTATACGTGCATGTGTGTATATATATATAGTGATAGTGATCCAGTCGGGGTGGCGAGGGATGAAAGCACGCAGGAGAGCTAAAAGGCGTCGCCAGGCTGCTGACTTAATTCGCAGGTGCTTGAATGAAACTTTTTTTTGGCGTCTAGTTTTTGGTGCTGTACTTTGCAAAATATAATAATTTCCATCATGATTTTTGCATTTTTTTTCCCAGGTTCATTAAAGGCTTCATCTACCGTCATGGGGAATACGGTCCTGAGAATGACTATTTCCTGGATCATGTTCGTTACTCCTTCTTGAAAAATCTACGCAAAAACCTGCCCAAGAGTGTTTTGGACAAATCCTGGCCGACACCTCCTCCGTCTCTCGATGAGGTGCAAAAACCCCACATTCAAATTGAGTCCCCCTGCTGTCTAAGATCATTGCACACAGATAATATGATATTTGAATAGATAGTCTGCATTGTTAATTCTTTGGTCTCCTACAGGCATCGGAGCACCTGCAGAGGCTGCACATGCGGAACATGGTCACAAAGTATTGCTGGAGAGTCCAGCCCGAATGGAAGAAGCAGGTACACTGATAACAGAAGATGGTCTACCTGTTATCTTGTTGTTGTATTTTCCTGCAAGATGGTCAGATTGCAGCTGACTGGCTTTCATTTAGTTGTTTTGTTTTAATCTTTATTTAAATCTCACTTGATTTTTGTTTGTCCTCTAGATGATGCAGAAGGTTGTAGCCAGTGAGATCTTCAAGGATCAGAAAGACAGCTACCCTCAGAGTGTTGGAAAGCTGTTTTTGGACTCCAGGCTTGGTACACGTTTATGTATTCATTGTCTTTGCACTTGTTATCCACCACCCACTGGCAAGCATAAAAAATTCACAGAGCATTTCTACTGCTTTATACAGAACGTGAGCAAATCAGTCTCAAAGTCGTCCAGACTCTGGGCAATGACAAAGTGCAGGTAGGGTTTGTTTTTTTTGTTTAAAGCCTGATGGCGATAATAAATGCTGCTTTGGAGTAATGCGTCTCCTTGTCCTTTTCAGTACGGTGTTTCAGTCATAAAGTATGACAAAAGGGGTTTCAAGCCGCGCCCTCGCCAGCTGCTCCTCACTAACACCTTTGCTGTGTTGGTGGACAAGACCAAAATCAAGCAGAGGATCGACTACACAGCTCTGAGAGGTGAAAACCAGCCCTGAGAAGGGGACAGTTTTACAAATGTGGTATATTGAGATAGTTATTGAGATAATGTTCTTGAATTCATCACTTGTAAATGCATATTTTTTGTAAGGGAGGAATCTTTACAGTTTTAAATCCTGCTTCTTCTGTTTTTTTAAACGTCCATCTGCGGTCACAAAATCTAAACGGCTTTTTCTGGAAACTTCAGCTCAGTCTCTGGAGACTCTCAAGCAGAAGTTTCCATATCTGGATGATAAAGTGGACTGTGAACTTATCAGCTACTGGTAGCAAACTATACAGGTTCAAGTTCACGCACGTATTCTAATTAGTGCTGTAAAACAATGTAATAAAAACCTTCACAAATTCGTGGATGGGCTTTACACGGGAAGTCGTTATGAGTCAGATAATTCTCTGCAGACTTGAATCAACAGAGGGGATGTCTAGCAGTCAGCAGCTGCCTCTGCAGGAACACTCGTTACTCATAACGGTCACAGACTTAACTCCGGTGTGCATATGAATCAGCTAAGAATGATTTGCCCCATACAGTTGTTATCATAGGGGAAAACTATCCACAGAGATCAAAACTGTTTTGCACCAGACTGTAAAAGATGTTGTAAAGTTGGGGACTTTTAAGATCGGAGTCTACGGGGAATAACTTGCTTTTGGAGTTAGCCTCAAGTTGCTATTAAAGGTTTCTGGCACTTTTGCAATGGCTTCGTGTTACAGTTCAGGAGGTCACCACATCACTGCTAGTTATTCCATTATGCACATTGTGACTGTTCAGTGTGCGTTTAGTGATTTGTTTTGTGTTTTTTCTTGAAACAGATATCGCTTTGAGCTCTCTCAGTGATGGGATGTGTGTTCTTCACATCACAAGGGAGGACAATAAACAGAAGGTACAGTAGGACACAACAGTCATGCCTGTGTGGAATAAAGCAACCATGCAGCCACTCTAAAGCCCGCTGTCTCTCCCACAGGGGGATCTGCTGCTGCACTGCAGCCACTCGATCGAGCTGGTAACAAAATTAGCCATGATGGCCAACAAGACCAGCAACGTCAACATCAACCCGGGCAGGTAAGATTCAGACTGACTGCTTCTGTGTGGTGGTCACCATCAGTCCATCTTATCATCTGTTCTTGGCACGCAGCATCCAGTTTACTGTGGCCCGAGGCAAGGAAGGAATAATTGATTTTGTGAGGGGCGCAGAGCTGAAAGTGACCAAAGGCAGACGAGGACATTTGCTAGTGGTGAGTCAGCGGCTGCTCTGATATCATGTGGGGAGCCTGCAGACAGGGAGGGGTGTTTTGATACCAAAAACATTTGATAGCTGACTGTGTTCGATCTGATTTCACTCTTCAGACTGCCCCTCAGATCAACGCCACATGAAGACACAGAAAACCAGCTAACTGATCAGTTTGCAGCTTACAGGAGAAAACCACAGAATACAAAACATGCCCGACAGAGTGCTTATTGATTCATATTCTGTACATCTTCATTATAACAAGATTATCTTCAGTGTTGCATTAACTATTGATAACCAAAGATGAAAATTAAGACATGAAGTAGTCGCCATTTCAAATGCTGTAACTCTTTATTGAAAAAAATACAAAATATTTATCAAATATAAAATGTCTTCTGTAAAACACTGTATTACATATTGCAAGAGAATTAAAATAAACCACTTTGAAATAAATAGCATTGTAATAAATATTTCAATAAATAGCAAAATATCTTTGGAAAGTCCACTAGATCGAGGGCGTGGGTGGAAAAACAGGATGTTGGGAAGCGTTCTCGCCGTTCTGAAAGCTCATGTCTAACTTACAGTCAGAGGTGAGACAGAAACTCTGGGAAATACCCAAGAAAGCCCTTAAAATGAGAAGGAATAAAAAGCAGACTCGCAATAATCAGAGCCCCTCGCGAAATGTTAATAAAAACACTTGAATGAAAACTATCACAATCTTTCCAGTTTGATCAAAGTGCTGAGAGTCAGTTCAACTATTTCTTCCTTTTTTCTCTTTGACTTTGTGCGCATGTGTGTGTGTGTGTGTTGTCTTTTTTTCAGTTTTGAGTCATGACTGTATTTTCGTAGCCAGTAAAAGAAAGTCTCTTGCCAGCTTGGTGAGGTAAAGGTCCAGATCCCTCAGGATGATGTAACCTTCCACTCGGCTGTCCCATACTGTCCTGGACCTGCTTGCTGGGTTCAGGCGTGTTTGTGCCAAAGCAGCTGCTGGCCTTTTCCAAGAGCTTCTCAAAGAGCTCATCTAGAGGAGAAAGCAAAACAAATCTTATATCAGACCATTTTTGATGTCACTTCCTCCACAGGGAAGGGGGGATGATGAAATGTGGGTGGATTTCAGTAAAAAGACTGTTGATACCTGAGTGCTAACTTGGCTAATCAGGTCCCGCAAGTCCAGCTGAATGTGTCTGATGTTCTGAGTTAGAGTTGTCCGAGCATCCTGCACCATCTTCTGATCTTTCTCCTCGTTCTCCAGCTGTATTCTCTTCCACTCCAGCATATTCCAGTAGGTTTTCATGTCCCAGAAAGCGGCATGCAGTCGTTCCCACTCCTGAACGCACAAGTGACAAGCACATGATTACATAATGAAGCGTTGCACAACCCCATCTGTGCTTGAAGTTTCAAAAAGGGGAATTCCATGCAAATTTTTACAAGCATTTTTATGCTGTAAAAGCAAACCTTCTGACAGAGTCATCAGGTTTCTTTCTTTTTTTTTGTTTGTTTTTTTGTTCTCCTCATAATGGAAAAGGTCAAAACAAGAAATTCTCAGAATAACACCAAAAGTTAATCAGAGAATGATTTTCTATGAAAGTGTTTTGAAACACAGAGGGACTTACTAACCGTCAGATTAATCCACCGATAGAATTCTGTGGAAAGTGAGGGCAGGTCCTTCAAGTGTCGGCTTCTGTCCTCAAACTGCCCGTTTCCCAGCTGCTGCTCCTTCTATAAATATTACACAAAACAATAACTTATAAGTTTAAGCTGAGAAAAAAACAAAACAACTAGTGTCAGACCATGGAGTAGAACTAAATTTAGTACTTACATATTTCCCTAGCAGCTGTTGCACACGAGTTCGAGTGGACCTTGTGTGCTTGAAGCAATTAAGATACAGGGAATTAGTCTGAGCAACTGGTAATGAGGCGGATTGCTCCATGCAGTCCAGTATACAAAAGAGGAGGAAGAGGGCTTTCCAAACAGCCATCTGAAACATCGGAGACAAGACCAGAGTTATAGGTTAGAAATCATCTGCGACCACGTGCGCCTTCATGGGATAAACTAATGAACGAACAGTTTGTGCAGCTGCTTAAACTCCCAACGATTAAGTAAAATAAGCTGACTTGGACTTCCTGTAAAATTGCTATGTATAGAAAGTAACACTTCTGAAGAAAATGAATATGGCAGATGGGAAATTTAACAACATTTCTCTAAGAAATTCCACGCCTCATCTGTCATCCCCTGCCACATGACATCCATATGCTTTCTTTCTTAAATTCCAATAAATGGTTAAACTGTGAAAAGGAAGCTCTTTTTTTCTATGTCCTCTTCTTTTTCAGCCTTGCACCTAAAAGTGTCTGTGCAAAGACCTGAAGTCAAATCTCTTGAGTACAGATAAAACTGACTTCAGCAGGTGGTTGCCACTGCAGGAATCATGTAATTAGAAGCGTTGTATGTCTTGTCCCTTTCAGGTTTCCTGACTCAGTTGTAATTAATCAGCAGAAAAAAGAAACAAAAATCTTCCTTTTTTAAAAAAAGTTTCTTCTTTTTGTTGTTACATACGCTCTCGATGCAAAACAGTCTTCATGCTGAGTCAGTCAATCACTTATTAACTGGAAGAATAACAGTTCCCTGATCTCCCAGTTCAATGTACATTAAGACAGCACAGTCATTAAGCAAACATAAACACACTGTATATATATACATACATACACACATATACACATATATATATATGTGTATGTGTGTGTGTGTGTGTGTGTGTGTATGTATGTATATATATACACAGACACACACACACACATATCAATATCTATATATATACATATATAGATATTGATATCTATCAGAAAAACACAAACACCCTCAGACTCTTGTAAACTAGTGTAACATGGGCTTACCTCGGAGGAGTAGTGAGTAGTGGTGTAGTGCCACTCGCAGCAAGATAATTTCATGCTTTACTGGCACTCACAAACACTATATATTCTCATGTTCTTGCTTTCGGTTTCACATGGTGTCTGGACTTTTTGTTTTTTTTTTCCTCTCTCTGCCGTCTCGCTCTCTCTCTCACTAAGCATCTTGTGGTGACTGTATGATTCAGAAAAAGTCATTCACTGTGAAACTAAAATAGGACTGCCGTCTTTATTTTTTGCTACCCCCCCCCCCCCCCCCACACACACACACACACTTGTAATCATCATGCTTGTAAACTGCTTTTCTTTTGTGTCTATCTATTTCTTTACTCTATACTCACAAATCTGTCCATTTTTAGGTCGTTTAAACATGGACGAATTGATAAGACAGAAAAGAAAAGGAAGCATG
The DNA here is from genome assembly GCF_000239375.1 of Pundamilia nyererei. NCBI lineage: Eukaryota > Metazoa > Chordata > Actinopteri > Cichliformes > Cichlidae > Pundamilia > Pundamilia nyererei. The sequence continues at coordinate 2,852,358 of NW_005187465.1, read as the reverse complement.
AGAATAAGCATCTACTTTTTAAAAAAATCATCTGTTTGAGCTGTAACTGCCACTCTGGCAAGTTGACCGCAATGCTCAGCGTTTAGTTTACACAATAAATAAAAACATAACTTTCTTAATTCCTGAAATGTCCAGTAATTTACCTCGGGAAAGGGGAAAGATGGAAAAACACTTCATCAACATCAAACACTTTTTGACTGTGCATCTTTAGGGAATATTTCAGTCTCATGATGTGGACAAGTTACAACAAGCAGTTTCACTGAATGTCAGGGAAACAAGATGGAAAAAAAGACCAATTTAAAAAAAAACACCCATGATGTCATCAATTGCATCACTTGAAAGCGCAAGTCAGGAACCCACACACTCACTGCTAAAGCAATTTAACAATTGTAGCTATACACAGATTATAATTAAAGACTTCTGGATCTTTTTTTCGTTTTATATATATAACGAAAAAAAGATCCAGAATCCTTTAATAGTAATATATATGTATTTATATATATCTTTGAATGATGTTATCCTAAATCCTTTTGAGTCCTTCTTCTTGTATCCTCCTTAAAGGTACCTGTTTTGATATCAGCATTCCCTTATAAGAATAAAAAAAAAACACAGTTTAAATAAATAAAATTAAATAATTAGGAATTCATGATATTTTACTGAAATTTGTGCTGCCTGGTTTGAGGTATTTTGCAGCTTTCAGGTAGGTTCAGGTCTCTTCAAGTAAAAATCAAAATCATTCAAGTTCTATTCCAGAAAATTGCTTAACTGTAAAGGGGTTGATAATGATTTTGAGGTAAATTCCCAACCAGACATGAATTCAGTGCCTTCAGTACTGGAAGTCACCTGAGATTAAAAGAAAAGACAGCCGGAGCAGTAATCTGTTATCATGTTGAAATTTGATCCGTCGTTATTGGACCAAATATAGTTTTGCACGGTACGATGCCATGGAAAGTGCATCTGATTGTTTTTTGTTTGTGTTTTTTAGTGCGGAAAATACATGCCTGCTGAATTTTTACATTTGACGCAACTTAAATCAATTTCTGACTGTTTGGTACAAATCACAGCATTTTTTTAAATCACAGATTTAAATAATTCTCACATGATTATTATTTTGGTTTGTTTTTGTGCAGAATTCATTGACTATATAAAAACATGTTCCTAGAGTCATTTCACAGTAACCCAGTGTGCCAGTTGAAACTGTGTAAGACAAACTTCAACAGGTAATGCTACATGAGACCCATCACAATATATTTAGTTCATGTGTAAATAATGTTCTACACAAATATTACATTTCGTTTTTTAATATTAGATTTTAATGAGTTAGCTTAGACCTGTTTTTCATTTGTCTTGCTGCCTAATTTCCTAACTTCAGCCAGTAAATTTCAGTACAGAAGCAAGTTTTATCTTGTGACAGAGCAATGTGTCTTCTCTAACAGTTTACCTTTGCTTTTGTGTTGTTTTACTCTGTGTAAAATTGATCTTTCGGACAGTGGAGGAAACTCAAATGGGTAGCTTTACTAACAACCAAGCTTAAGCTAAATAAAATGCATTTTCAGAACAACTCTGAAGAGGAACATAAAGATATTCTGTAAGATCTTAAATTAGGTTTGGGTATTCACACAGTGTTTTTTAGACAACTTTCCAGAGTCGGTATGTTTTTGTGAAATTTCTGATATGCATTTGGTTTCAAACTATGAAAAATTCTTATCCCTAGAAATTTTATTGACAGGAGGTTTCACCCTACCTCTTTGTTGTGTGACAGTTTCACTTTGGCATTTAAGTTATGGTTTCAGTGAATTCGCTTGTTGAAGCCACAGGTTGTTTTTATCTAGACAGTCATAATAATTCTGTTTTTGGTCTGTGCTTTTTTACTAGCTGCTGGTTATTAATCTGTTATTAACTTGCTGTAACCAAATGTGACTGGCTTTCTCCTGTGCGGCCTTTTTAGACTCCACTGACGACGCTTCTAGCACAAGTACAGGCCTGTGTTTCTCACCTGTCTGACAGAGTTCATAGAAACAACTGGGACACTTTGTTGGCAGAAAGAAGAACAAGAGCCAGCTGCACACTTTGTAGTCTTGAAAACAACACGTTTCTGACCTGACTTTTACAGCGATACAGCAGAAACACCCCAGGATTTCTATTTAGCTTGGATTACTTGTATATAACAAAAACGGGGTACGAATGTTTTCGTGGGGTCAGGTTAATTCACTTCTAACGCTCCAGCCTTTCATGCACCTTCATGGTGGGGATTTTGAAATTTGTACTTTGTACTGTGAAATTATGCATTTATACTTGGCTGGTTTTCTTTTTCTGCATCTACTGTTTTTTTTTTATAAAGCAAAGATTACAATAAATCAAATTACACATTATGTTTTTTCACTGAGTCTTGTTAAACATACAGTATAAAGATTTAAAATCTTGGATACTTAGGATTCTTTTAATTTGGAAATGCTAGAGAGACGTCAGGTTATCCTACATTTATTTAAAGTATCTGCTGTTACATAAAAACATTTCACACAGTCAGACTGGATATGCTAAACGTCTATATCAGTGTTGGTTTGTTTAACTCCAGAACAATCTCTAAAGTTTCTTTGAACTGCGCAAACAAATGAGGGCTAGGTAAAACTATTTAACTCTTCACATAGTTATTCTGATTCTGGTTTACAGTTTTTCACTTGTCATTTCGAACTATGGTACTACTTCCTTGCCCTTAATCTCTGAATTCAGGTGTTTCCAGTCGTATTGCCATGGGTATAAGATGAAGCATTAAGCCATGCAGTCTGCCTTCTAAAGAATTCACAGAATTTCAGTGTGATACTGTAACAGGATGCCGCTGTTGCAACAAGTCATGTTGTGAAATTTCTTCCCTCAGACATATCCCATGATGTAAGTAGTAAGTGGTAATATTGTGAAGCTGAACTACAGGAACTCAGGCACATAGCAGACCACATAAAGTTAGAGTCACATATAACGAGAGAGGAGTCGCCAAGTGCAAGGCGCGTAGTACAAAAGTCACCAACATTGTGCTAAATGAATAAAAATAAATGAGTTTCAAACCTCATCTGCTATTAGCATCAGCATAGTAACTGTGCACTGGGAGCTTCAAGGCCATGGAAACCCTTCCTTCTGTGTGACAACTGGGTGGCTCGGTGCTTTTGCCCATGCAGTTTAAGTTGTAAAAACATTAATATTATAACTTTTTATAAGCATTATTTAATTATATAATTCTTTTAAAATCACACAAAGTACTTCATTAGCTTAACATGATAGCATTTTGCAAAGGCTGATAGTTCAGTCAGTGCTGAGACATTGATCTATGAGCTCTGTTTTTAGTTTCTGTAAGTACTCCCTCCAAAGCACATCGGACAAGCTGAAGGCTTTTCAGAATTTTATTAAATCAAAGTAATAATAAAGAAGTATGGTAACAGTGTGCACTGGAAGTAACAAATTTGTGGATTTCTTTTTTCAATATCACCAAATGTGGTAACTTAATTTGTATCCGAATTTAGATGCAGGAAATTAAAGGGGTTTCAGGTCCATTTGTCTTTTAGACATTCTAACTGAGCATAAATGGGTTTCATCCATGTTGCAATGGAAATGTACTTTCAATATTTCCTTTGAGCCTCTAAATGATGGAGAGTATCAACCCAACGCTGTAACCCTGGCCTTTTTATATCAATTGATGTCTTCAAGGTAAGTTAGTGTTAAGGGTTGATGATAGATTTCGGCCTTTTTGCAATATCCTCCTGAGAACTGTGGAAAAAACTGCACCTTTTTGTGATTTCCTTCCTCTCTGGAGCTAATCAAACACACGAGAAATCAATGGAAAGCCCAGGATGTCCTCTATTTCGTACATCAAGACTTAGTAAGGTACCTCAAATGAGTCAAACGATATAGATCAAAAACAAATGTCCATTATAGAAGACATAGGAAATAAGGCTGGTTCTCAGGAGAATATAATGTCACTGTGGTGGAGCGTGGACTGCGGTGCCGTGCGCACGCACGTGCATGGCATCCGCAATCATGCCCACTGTGTTAAAACACGGGGAATAAGGGTTGGGGAAGATGTGTGGAATGTGGTGTGATGGCTCTCAGTAACAGCCTCTGGACCCACCGTGTGAGACTATTGAAAATTCATAGGGACATGTACACTGCAAGCTTATAAAACCTACAAGACAATAAAGTGGTCTGATTTTGATGCCGGTCATAAAAATCTTACTTCTCTATGAAAAAGAAAATGCTGAGCTCTTTGTGAACTGTCATGTGGTCAGTGGGGAGGGAAGGGGTGAAGTCGGAAAAGGGCTTCCCTCATTTTCATTACCTGTTTTCGCTTATTTTCTTGAAACAGTAATGTTAAATCCCCCACGTTTTGTACAATTTACTCTCAGCCTATTTGTGTTTCATGCAATTGTGGTTTTAAGCATCCTTTTAGTTTTGCTATGAATTTCTTCCAGTTTTTCAACTTTTTCTATAAACAGCAAACCCAGATTTTGGCTTATTGTAAACACATACAGTCACGAGAAAAAGAAGTCTGTCACAGGACTCTGTTTTGTGAAAACTAAGCACATGAACATGAAGTTTGCAGGCATTTCTTCAGTGCACAGCTATGTTAAGGTCCCACAGCAGCATTTCAATCTGCTTGAGGTCTGGACTTTGACTGGACCACTGCTACACCTAAATTCTTTTCTTCTTCGGTCATTTTGTTATAAATTTGCTAGTGTGCTTGGGTTCACAGCCTCAAGTTTGACTCTAGAATACTCAGAGGAGTCCTGTAACTGCAAAACAAGCCCAAATCAGCACCCCTCAACCACCGTGCTTGACAGTTGCTGCAAGTTCTTTCCACTGATGCGCTTTGTATTATGGTCAGACATCTGCACATCTGCACCAAGGGACATTGTTCCTCAACTCCTGTGGTTTGTTCAGCCGTTTCCTAATTGTACTGTCATGAACGTTAATATTTAACATTCTAACTGAGGCCTGTAGAGGTGTAGCTCTTGGGTTTTTTGCAGTTTCACCGAGCATTCTGTGGCTTGGGGTGAATTTGGTAGGATGTCCACGCCTGGGATTGTGGCATTGAATGCTCCAACTTCTGCTTTTGCACAGGCACTCACGCTTGCTTGTTTAGATTTAAGACATGCTTGTAATTCAGTAACTGGATAAACTTGCTCCATCTGCTTATCAACAGAAATGTGTGTGTAATATGTTGAAAAAGCAGGTGTATAATGCAAAGTATTAACACCAGAGCGAGGATTTGGTGTAGAGGGTTGATTTAAAATAAATATGGATCTGACTAAAGAAGAAGAAAACAAAACTAAGAACTTTCAATTTGAAAATGTTGTTTGTGTGTGTTTGCTTGTTTGTGGGTGTGGGTGTGTGTGTCTGAGAGATTGAGAGAGCGAAAGAGAATGGTGCACTGACAGCAAATAATCCACTTGTTTACCATCGGAGTACATGCCTGTATCAATCACTGAAAAATATTTTTACTTAAACATAAAAATGGCAACTTTCAGATCTGCATCACACAAAAAAGACATTGTCAATCATATATATTTCACTTCTGTAATATTCTGAATATTTATAACTGAGCCATTTGTATATATTAAAGCTATTTCTTATATATTGTAAACTTTGTAATATATTGTGTTATTTAATGTATTTCAGTCTATTGCTGTTGTTGTCTTAGAGCCACTGTAACCACATAGTTTCCTTTGTGATTAATAAAGTATTCTGATTATGATTATCTTATATTTACTATTTTTAAACACATGTCTTGATCAGTAGAGTCATTTCATGATATCATTTCCCGGCTATTTTAAATTCAGCTTCTATTATTACACATCTGTGAACCATTTCCAAATTACAGTGTCATAAAAACATGATTCGTTTAGCCGTGTGGGTATAATTAAGACTTTCTTTGGAAGACCAGTAAAATATAGTCAGGTGTTTATCTGTCTGCAGAGAACTCTAATATATTTTAGTTTTTCTCTGCTGCAGTAAGTGACATAATATTTTGTATTATTGATTTTTTGTTGTTGTTGTTGTTGTTGTTGCTCAGTTTTGCTTTAAGGAGTTCTTGGACCTTGTTGAGATTGTATGTGTTTGTTTTCCAGCCTTCGGGTCTTATTTTGCCCAAGCGCGATCTAGCAGGACAAGATGGGATTCATTCTGGCTTCAGTGTCTCCTGATGATTGTCTGCAGAAAGAGGAAACTTCTGCAGACAAGGTCAGGACAGCCTTAAACACTAATAGCTAAACTGCAAGACAAAAAGTGCCCAGTTTGTGAGGCAGGTCATTAATAAGCTTACTTCCTCTATGAAAAAGAAAGTGCTGAGTCTGTCATGAACTGTCAACAGAAGGGGAAGCAGTGCATTGAGAAAAGGGCTTCCCTCATTTTCCATTACC
>NW_005187465.1:2821854-2845934 GCF_000239375.1 Pundamilia nyererei | reverse complement strand
CCCCCCCCCCGCTATAGTTCCTTCAAACAGTGATGTTAAATTTCCCATGTGATTCCCGCAGTTTACTCTCAGTCTATTTTAAGTCTGAGTTGAACCTAGTTGTTTGTAATGTTTGTGGTATAAAGCATCCTTTTAGTTTTGTTATTCATTTCCTTCCTATTTTGAAAGCGAAACAGCAAACTGCTTAGCTGAAATCCAGATATGTAGTTTATCGTAAATCAGTCTTCTGAGACAAGTAGGTGTTTTCATAAATTATATTTGAAATGGAATTTGAAAGTAACAGTAATCAAAAAATTATGAAGGAAAGAAAAATGAAATGCACAGAATATACATTTATTGCCAGTGTTCTGGTTTTTTAGTTCTTACCAAAAGTCGAGTCAGTTGAAAATATAAAAACTACATTCAATGATTTCTTTTCACGCAAAACTGAAATGAGAGTAGAAGAGAATTCATTCATCTGGGTTCATATTAAAAAGAAATCTGAAAATCTCAATGCAAATAAAATGAGCTGAAAATCATATAAACAAACATTACGGAGCTTTTAGTGATTACTTGTTAAAAGTATACCAACATACCACTACATCATAAATACTTCAATGCAAGTATGCCAGTATTTTATATGCACTGATTCATATTTTCAGAAGCCTGTTATTGATGCACGTTTCTCACCTGTTTGACAGAGTGCACACGATGTTAGCATGAAAACACACATACACACACAATTTTGATGGCAAGTAGAACAACAGACAGCTGCACACACTGAAACTGTGAAAACAACACGTTTCTGCCCTGACTTTTGCAGTTGATCCAGTATACACACCCCAGGATTTCTATTTAGCTTGGATCACTTGTATAAAGATAAGGGTAAGAGTGTTTTTTTGGTGGTGGTGGTGGTGGTGTGTGTGTGTGTGTGTGTGTGTGTAGGTGTCAGTCATCACAGTCACACATTTAGTACTTTTTTGTAAAATTGTACATACACCTGGCTGCTTTTGTCCCTCCTTTGTCTGTGTCTCATGTGGAAGTTCAAAGGTTACCATGACTCAAATCTAAAAAACATGATCTTTTTATTCATTACTGGTCGTACAGAAGCAAGGCCTCATCAGTTGTCCTTTCTCCATGAACGCCATGACTTCGAGTTAAAGAAGCAGGAGTCCTTCTCCCTACAGTCAAATATGGCAGATGAGTGCTTTGGCATCAAAAATATTTAAATATCAATTAAAATGCAGCACAGTGCTTAGCACTGTTGCCTCACAGCAAGAAGGTCCTGAGTTCACTTCCATCGGGGTCTTTCTGTGTGGAGTTTGCATGTTCTCCCCGTGTTTGCGTGGGTTCTCTCCAGGTACTCCGGCTTTCTCCTACAGTCCAAAGACATGCAGTTAGTGGGGATAGGTTAACTGGTAATCCTAAATTTCCCATAGGTGTGAATGTGAGTGCAAATGGTTGTATGTCTCTGTGACAGACTAACAACCTGCCTCTCACCCTAAAACATCTGTCATCTCCAATGACCCTGGAAAGGATAAGTGGAAGAGAATGCACAGATGCAATAATTTACATGTAGCTGTCAAACATATGATGAACATGACATAACAACACAAACTGTAAAATAAATACTATGATGTGGTTTGATGCTTTGTAGCAGATAAATGCAAAAAAGGAACGTGAAACCAGTTCCAAAAAGGACACAGGCCATATATATAAACAGAAAATGCCATTTTACTGGATATAATCTACTGATAAGTTTGATTTCTTAGCCACCTCCAGCTGTCTTTTTACTTCCTTGGCTTGCCAGCCATAAGAGAGAGGACGTGCGCGTAAAGGATTCTAACATTGTCTTAAATGTCAGTCAGCTTTCATTAAGGAATAGAGATTCCCTGGTTCAGTTTCAGTTCCTAACAGACATTGGATGTATAACTAACACATTTCACTTCCAACCCCTCCGTCAATTCACTCACAGTCTTAGGCCTACAACCTACAGTCCTACATTCCTCTTTACCACAACATCACTGTAAACAGGGAGCTGTTATGATACTTAGCATAAAGTCATTTTTCATCTATACTTAACTCTGTTTCCCTGACACAGCCTTGATAATCCCCCGTGCATGATTGGTCTTACCCTTTATTTACACATGACACTTTGAAAGGTGCTTTTGAAAGTAGGGGGCCAGCCAGAGACACATTGCATGAAAACATCACAGGACAGCTGCACAATCAAAAACGAAAAGTAAAACTCTTCCACTGGGTGCCGACCAGCAGGGACAAGAACTAATGTATTTGGACAGCTTGAAGTCAGAAGTCCAGGGGGTTATGACCCCGGGTCCTTTTTACGTCAGACTTTTTGTCTCGTGCCAGTTACCAGCCCTATAAAAGCAGCTGTTTGGTTGACCAAGAGCTAGATGTGCTTCTGGTTGGGGTTTTTGGTTGCTGTTGCCATCTCGAACATTAATTTGTGATTCCCTCCAGACCAGAAAAATGTATGCAGCTCTTACGCTATTCTTCTTCATGTGCTTGACCGCCAGCACCCATGCAGATCACCATCAGCCTTGTCGTAAGAGTTTGCAGTTTTACCCTATCCATAAAAATTGAAATTATTTTTCAGGCATCTTTTAGGATCGCTGCATTTTTTTTAGTTACAACACACAAACTCCAGTCTATGTATTGGATCAAATTATATTTAATGTTTGTTAGTATATGAAAGGTCTTAACTATCATACTTTTATCTTTCAGATTCACCCAATATGACAGGATTCATGTCTGTGGTAAGTTTTTAAAAATATATATTATTATTATTTGTCATTCAGATCAACTCCTGATCCTTGCATTACATTTTAAACTCTTTAATTCTCCCTTGTTGTGTCTCGCTGTATGCTTTCGAATGAAACTAGATGTCAATGAAAGGTGAAATGAAAGCATATGGTGCATTCACCTATGATTCAATGGGCAAGAAGCTACGGTTCAGATCAAACGAGAGCAGCGCCACAAACGCTTCACATAGTATGGATCTGCTGATGTTTTTCGAAGAGGTAACTGCTTTAAATCTGTAATGCCGACAAGTAAATACATGACTTGAAGTTGTTTAGCAACTTAACATGCAAGTCTGTCTCTGGCAGGGGACATTCTACGAGATTGAAAGCAAAAACCAGAGCTGTGTGAAAAAAACGCTGCACTGCAGCATGCACCCTCTGGATATTCCCGATGATGCCACGTTTTCCACTAAAGAACACTCTGGGAGTGCAGCCATCGAAGGGGAGGGATTACAGCTAGACGTATGGACAGGATCGATGCCCGACAAGAAAGGTAGGGGGTGACGCGCTATAAACAGAGGAGAGAATTTGAGGGACGCTCCTGTATAACTGTGGTGATATTCACTGTATTTGAATGTTTTCTGTTCTCGTTTTCAGGCCACTATTCCATGTCTGTAACCAAGGGATGTTTGCCTGTGTTCACTTTCTACTTCACTGAGTCCACATCATTCCTTTTCAGGTAAGCTGTGTTGATTTTTTTCAGCTCTTTTTAACATCTGAGCAATATACTACAGGGATGCAAACAACATACAGTGAATGCCCATAAAGTATCTCTGTCACTTTCTTACAGGACCATGGAGATTGAAAACGAGATCAAGGACCCCGATCTCCTTGTGGTGCCTTCCTTTTGTATGGGACAGCCTGTGGAGGACACACCTGAAGGGACAGTAAATGGTTTCCTCAATGAGTTTGTGTAGATGAAGCCTCACCTGCAGAAAATTAAGCCCCTTATGCAAGCATGGCCTGCCAGAACTATAGACTTTTCTCTCCTTTTATGTGAGTTTTTCTTGTGACACTGCACTGCATCACATCTGTTTCCATCACACCCTCAGCACCCGTGGGAAGATATGGCTTTGAATGCGTCATACTGTAAGCATACATGTTGATGTAAAGGGAGAAGAGGTGAAATGGATTTTAGAATTAGTTACAATTACTAACAGTTGGTGGCTTACCAAGTCGGCCTGCTTACAAAAACCTGTAAGATATGATTAATGGAACAATAAAATGTCAAAGCTGTCAAAAATCTCATGTTTTTCTTGTTGGTCTGAGTTTGTACAAATTTTGCCCTGGAGCAAAAAAACAAAAACCATGTGTCTAAAACAAATGACACCTTTTTAAATATATTAAAATATATTAAATAATATAGGAGATCTCATAGTAAAGACACTGCCAACATTGAGTGAACAATTTAAGAATTGAATGACTACAACAGCATTAATCATTGTTAATCAATAGCCTATATAATTTAATGGGTACCAGTGTGATTAGTGAAAAAACAAACAACACAAAAAACATAATTCTATTAATATGTGTATTGTGGCCCCAAATGAACTCTTTTGATTGTGTTACTGAGGTAAACTGATTAATCATTCTTTGTGTAGTAAGAAAGCAGAAAATTCCCCTAAAGGTACAAAGTAGAAACATATTATTACTTTGTATGTTAGCATAATAAAATAAGCTTAAATGTACAACATTGTACACATCTATTGACTTACTTACTTAGCCTACTTGGATTTTCATTCAGTAGGCCACTAATCTATTTTCTGATAGCTCATTCCGAAAAACTTCAGCAGTGTAGGGAGTGGAAGAAATAGGGCAGCTTTTACCAGCTAAATCCAAACTTTGCCCTTTTACTGATTCCAGTTCAGTCTTAAAGTTGTTACTTGATCAAAGAGCTGAGAGCATTTATCCCAACAACACGGGCACAGTGGTTAGGATTTGATTAACTATCAATAATCAATGACCCCTGCCTCATTGGGAAGTTAGACAGCATGCGAGGTACTGTCCTACCTAATGGACAATCTCCGTGACTCAATCGGCGATCACATGAGAGCGGTCCATATGGACCTGCCGCTACGAGGAACCAGGATATGGACCTGCCGCTACGATAGCCCTGACAGGATATGGTCCCTCGTAGCGGCAGTACACAGTGTCGCCGACAGGTGGTGTGTGTGCTGCATGCATAACAACGACAATACACACTGTACCTTGCTATATTAGCCACCAAGAAGCTTCTTAACGTTAGCCAACAAATAAAACTACAATTGTTAAAATTTGGAAAATGACAGCCAGTGCAGGGGACTGACGAAAGCATTCTCTATGAACAGTCCGTACCGCGTGGATTATTTGCTTTCAGTCCGTCTTTGAATTAAAACGAGGTAAGTAAAATGGCGGATAGCTAACGTTAACATCAAGGGAGTTTGCCATTGAAGCCGCTTTTCTGGGTTAGCTGTCAAGACACTTGTTAGTGTCACCAATAGTCATACCTATAGAAATACTAGTTCATCAGAATGTGCTATAGTCAAGATAGTTACCAACTGCAGCCTCTGTGTGTTTCCAGTTTGTGTTATATGTGCTAGTGGTCCAGTTAGCCAGCTACAGCTAACGGTAATACTAGCTAAGCTAGTTTCTTATGGTGTATCAAAACACTGGCGCGAAGTCTAATCGCAGTTGTGGGAGCCCGGTATTAATTAATTAGAGCGTTGATGTCTGTGGCCAAGATCACATTATCAATAGATTTAGCTCACATTAGCCTGAGAACTGCTTGGCCGTCGTAAAAACGACAGCACGTCAGGAGGAGATGAGAGCCGATAGCAGACTCAGCCTCCCAAACATCTGTGGTTGTTTGTATTTCGGAAGTATACAACTGCGCGTGTCACAACTGCGGTATGATTAAATTGTTTCAAATTACGAGTAACGATGCAGTTTACCGACACGGTGGACAGTAATAAAAGCGAAAGACAATTGTGCTCATCAGTAGCTAACGTTTTATTGAGACGCTGAAATCCGTACAGTATGCATATCCATTTATGGCGTTCAGAGCCTAGGGACAAGCCCCTACTCTGCTCAGGAAAAGCCGTGTCGTGTTTACTGGGATTTCCACTTACAGTATGTTCTATTGTACAAGAGCGGTCCGCAGTTTCCCCTTTTCTCTGAAAGTATCTGCTGTAAACGTAAAGTTACGCAGAAAGTTATGAAACAGTCGCGATCACATGCATTTTTTCTTTTTTCTTAAAAAAACATTCATTAAGTAACACATTTCTAAGTATCTGTTTTAAAGTGTTAGAGCTGGGAGACAAAATCACTTATTTTCAGCTCCGAATAAGAGCTGTTTTGGAGATACAAGTGTAGTTTGCAAGTTGTAAAGTGGAGAGTGAAAGTGAGTCTGGGGAAAACACACCCCTTAAGCTTGGAAAGCTTTTTTTTTTGAGACTGGCCACTAACAAGATGTATTACTTAACTTTGCCAGTGTATTATCTTCAGTTAATTAATTAATGTGATATACATGTTTTTATGCCCACCCACCCTTTTTTTAAGAAGATGGTTTGTAGAGGCCTAAGAGGCTTCTTTGTATTACTTTTTTGCTCAATTATCCAAGGAGAGGTCACAAGTCATGACATCTTAGAATCTGGACCCAGCAAATTTGGAGCATTTTGAACCAGTAGTGCAGTCAAACAAGCATTTCCTCTTGCATTTCTCAGTCTATAAGCCTGTTGTAGAACACTTAAAAACACAGATGTCATTAAAAATAGTTCCATGTGTCCCAGTAAACTGCAACAGTGTGACACAGTCAGTGTGCGCACTACTGGGGTCTCAGTCATCTGAAATATTTTCTTAGCAGCTACCATGCAGCAACCAGAATCCAGCCCCTAGTTGTCAAAAAGATTAATCTGCAATTTCATGTATTACTTAATAGTTTGCTGTAGTACTGTCAAGTGATCCACAACAAATAGACTTTTTTTGCTAAGCCTAACAGCCCTTGATAGTGGTAATAAACATGGCAAGTGCAGAGGTTTGGTATTGCTGATGTGCTTATGTGGAGCCTGGATGGGTGGATTTCTTATTTTGATGTCAATGTGTAATTTTTATCTTGCTGCTTCAGCTGGATAAATCACATTAATTGGTCTTACAACTGGCATCAAAACATATTATTGTTGTCTAAATGTCAATGGACTTATTAGCTAGATAGATCTAGCTGACTCTCGAACGAACATGGTGCATCCCAGGTTGAGATAAGCGGCTCTGTTACACGCTCTCTGCTTTTCCCATTGCATAGCTAACATTATTACTATGTCTGTCAGCAGGTTTGGCTCACATTTTAACATACTGTAGCCGCGTTCCATTGCCGATATCTTGTGTTTGCGTTTACAACCTGCATACCATGCATTAACACGCATTTATGCAGATAAGTTATCTGGATACAGATAATCAGATTTAAATAGGTTATTAAAGCTTTGTGTGCCCTGACAGTGACACAACCACGCTCTCTTCTTGCCCTTCAATATTAGTTTCGACAAAAAGTGTGAATCAGTTGGTACTACTATGATTACAATGATTAATCTTACCACGAAATGTGGGAAGAGTTTCGTCTCAGCCACAACTATGTGCAGTATGACTAAACTAATAGCAAACAAAATGTACTTTTCATGTCAGTATTGAGCACGTTAAAAAATAACTGTAGGCTAGAAGGAATTGTGTGTTGAAGACTTCTTTGACTTTGGGCTCACATGAAATGGTTAAGAAGACTATGACTACAATCATGCAAAGACTTGTTACTGAAAAAGTAATGTCCTTCTCAAAGAAGGTTTAGTATGACCCATATATGAGCAATGTAAATGGAGTTCATTAAGTCCAATCAAGGTGTATTTATTAAACAACATTTATAAGGATAAAATTTTGAGGGTTTAAAATAACAACTTTTTTTTTTTTGCTTTTGTTTATTAAGTTTACCAATTACAATAAAGGTAAGAATAATGTTGAATTCTTCATAATAATTTTCTAACAGATAAATATTGGCCACAGGGATATGTGAATGTTGTCTTATTTGTTGATAGGATGTAAGTTGAAAAGTCACATATTTTGGTGAATCCTTGACGGAACTGCACAGTAACAGTAAAACCTCAAAACACAGTGGAGGGAACATCATGGTTTGTGGCTGGTTTTCTACTTTAGTACCTGGATGACTTGCAGCCATTGATAGACCAGTGATAATGAAATCGAATCAAGAACTTCTCTTGAATGCTTGGCAAGTTGTTCACGACCTTAAATCATTATAAAAATGGTCATACATTTTTTGTCTTGGCCAAAGTCTTACTCTTACCCAGTTAAGATGATGCATGAGTGAAAAAGGTCCCGGTCCTGTAAAGCAGCAGTCCTCAACCCCCGGGTTTGGCCTCGAGATTTGAAAATTTGTGTGAAAATTATGTTTTTTGGGTACTGGTTTTATTTTGTTGTATTTATCTAGGACACCTTAAAATCCGGTCCGTGAAAATATTGTCGGGCATAAAGCAGTCCGTGGCGCAAAAAAGGTTGGGGACCGCTGCTGTAAAGTATCTCTGAAACATTGCTGAAGTCTCTAAACCAGAAACATCTGATGGAGTTTATAGCTGATAAAGGCAGTTCTACAGGTCACTCAAATCAGTGCTTGTTTTGTGATTGGCTATACAGAGTTAAATAACAACATGTAAAGTCCAACTGTAACTTAGAAAAAACATTTATAAGTAATCTATGCAGAAGGAAATCCCGGCCTTTTCCAAGGATTTATTAACATTTTCTTGAAACAGCAGAGGTGGGGCCTACATAAGATTATTTTGACTGTACAGTGATTTTTTTTTTTGCTTCATTCATTTCATTTTTTAATAATTATGTTCTTTTTCTTTTTCATGTGCTATTATAAAGGTATATCCTTGCTCAGCACCCAGAGCAGTAAGAGCACCTACTCCAGCAGATCCAGAAAATGTTAAAGAAATGATAGCAGCGCAGGACTTGCACACTGAGTTTCAGTTTCCTCAGTAAGTAGAACAGCATGGAAGTGTTACTGTAATGTTTTTATGTCCTTCAATGTTTATTTTGTATGTATGCACTGATGATATTTGAGATCGTTTTTGCTATGCTTGTGTTACTTTTTGCAGTTGTATTAAATACTAATAATAATTACTAATAAATCCATGTGTTATGCACAGAGAGGCAGAATCTCAGTTGTCTTCAGATACTGACCTTGAGGATCCCGATGGCAAAAATGCGAAGACAGGAAAGGGCGTGGTATGTTTTCCTGACTTTCTTATCTTGGGCACTGTGCTGAGAAGCACTTTTAACATTGTCTGTTATCTGGCTTCACTTACTCCGACATCAGCGATCAGGCAAAGCAGTCACGTGAAAGTGGTTAGAAATTTAAAAGTGTTAGTCAACCCAGGGTTATAATCAGTCTATCTAAGAGCACCTCCACATGAATGGGATGACTGTAGTGCATGAACGATCACAGATATTGAGAAGTCTGCTGACAACAGAGCGGCTGCTGTTAGAAAGGAAAATAAAACTATAATAACAGGAAACTGTTAAGTGGTTACACACCTAATACAGACTTAAAGTAACACAGTTATTGCGCAGAAACGTGTTGTGTGAGTGCATGTGAGAGGAAAAGTGCTGTAAGGCTGGAAAATACCTACAGTATAAATAAAGTTTAGCCAATTTGAAGCAAGAAAGGGAAAATTGGCAAAAATGCAGACTGTGTAAGTAAACAGTTAGTCAGACAGATTACAGCCATTATTGTTATTATTATTAATGTTTTGATAATGAGAATGCAAATATTAAATTTTTATTTCATTTGATTACATTTGTAGTTGTTTTTTTTTACAATTACATAACAATTATATTATAATTGTAATTTTATTGTATAATATTAACTACTAATTGTAATTAGTAATAAATATAACTTAATTAGATAGTTTAAGGTTTTTTTTTTTGTTTGTTTTTTTTCAGATACGTAATTGATTGGTTATTGGATTGTGATTTTGTACCTGTTGATTTCTCATTTCAAACACCATTAGTTACTATGTACTCCAGTAGGACGTGAACCACCTTCTTAAAAGCCAGAGTGAAACCTGGAAAAGCCCAAATCCTGCCTTGTAGTACAGGCCTCGGTTTATGTGCAGTCATGGTCACACGCAGGCTTGCAGTATGTCCAGCATACACTGAGTAGAAATCAGTAAAACATCCTCACTGGTTTCCCGCTATCACAATGCTAATACATAGTCAAAAAAGTTTATATCATGCAGCAGCTACGTTTGATAAGAAAATAAGTCTGTTTCATCTCTGCATCAAATGTCTGTAATGTGATTTAGTTCCGTTTTTCTAATGCACAGTAACCAGATAAGCTATTGAGTATAGAGGCACACTGATGCAGTGTATGATAACAGAAGAACATCTTTCTCCTCATTAGGCAGCCAAGAAAGGGAAGAAGGCGCTTGGAGACAAGGCCAAAGGTGGTGGAGCTGGGAGGGTCACTGGTCCCGGCTGGGTGAATGGCCACCATCAGGAGAATGGAATGGAGAACATGACCTTGTTTGAGGTGGTTAAAATGGGGAAGAGCGCCACACAGGTGGGTGCACGGATTCTAATTTTCAATCAGTAACAATATGTAGCCTGGTTTAGTGTCTGTGGTTCTCATTTTTTGAATACTTAATCCATAAAGCTTGATTTATATTACTGTATTAAACCTTTGCTATAGCTACTGTATTTCTGAGGGTGGGCATTTCAAGCTTACGACACACTCTATGCAGTGGACTTCATTTCTGTTTATTTTTTAAAGGAGTGCCACACAAGACTTATTGACGACAGCTTTTTTTTTTCTTTACATCTGACCTGATTTCCTTGAACCTTATGCATTGTGGTTAGAAGCAGGTTCTGTTTCTGTTTTTGTTCAGTAGTGGCTACTAAAAAAAAACTAGGTGTATTACTGCTGCCTCCTGGTGGTAATACTGGACAAACAGGTTTTGTTTTGTTTTTTTTAAATTAAAAGATAACCTAATGACTACTCGAATAGTCAAAAATATTACCCACGCCTGTTGTGCATCGATACATTAACTACACATGGCAGCAACTCAATTCACCGAAAGGCAGCATATTGATTAGCACAAAGATAATACCATTAAACAAAATGTAATAGACTGTAGCTTGATGTTAATGCAATAGCTAGTATTCTTTCAACATAGACATTAGTGTAGCTCTGATAATCTGTTTTATGGCTCAGTCATTTCAGGACTCTGCTCTGCTCTGCGTTTTACTAAACGTAACAGTTGTTCAAAATGTAATAGGTCCAAGTCAAACATGATCAGCTCAGTTTCACTCGTAAAGTCAGACCGATGCAGGCTCCTCAGCGTACAAGTGCAAACGGCAATGACAGCCACCATGGCATAAGCTCCTCTTAGTTATGGCTGGATCAGGTGACCCTGAATTCTCCCTTAGTTACTTTGCAATACGTCTAAGCTGCTAGGGGCTTCCCATGATGCAGTATTAAGTGTTTCTTCTTTAATCCCCCCCCCCCCTTTTTTTTTTTTACACTTCTTGTGTGGTTATATACCCACCCTCCCCCCTTAACCATTAGTTATTCATCTTTGGCCATGTTCAACAGTGTGTCTTTGTCCTGTCCCCTCACCCCCGACCTTCCACTTGAGGTTTCTTTCTGTTAAAAGGGAGTTTTTCCTTCCCACTGTCACCACATGTTTGCTCATATGGGGTCTTTTTATTGTTGGGGTTTTCTCTGTATTAACATATGTTTTTTTTTTTACTTTACAATATAAACCGCCTTGACGTGCTTGTTCTTGTGGTGATTTGACATTATATAAATAAAACTGAATTGAATTGCGGGGATTCAGCACAACTATAAATCAAGCTTAATGGATTAAGAGGAGTCAACAAAGCATGCTCTCTAAGGAATGTTTTCAAAGTTATATTTTAGTTAGAAGTGTAAATAATTATGTGATAATTTTGTGAGTGTGCTTCCCTTTCCAGTCTGTGGTTGATGACTGGATTGAGGCATACAAACATGACAGGGACACCACTCTTTTGGACTTAATCAACTTCTTCATTCAGTGCTCTGGCTGTAAAGGTAGTTTTCCTACTTGTATTGTCTAAATGTGCAGCATGTTGGGTGCCTGAAAGCACATTCACACGCTCAATTTTGCTGTATTAGGTGCTGTGAGTGGTGAGATGTTCAGACATATGCAGAACTCGGAAATCATCCGGAAAATGACAGAGGAGTTTGATGAGGTGATGTAGGCTGTGTTTCAATACAACGTATTTTAAAGAACCACACCAGCATGGGAGATGTTTTTAATCTGGCCTGAAACAAATGTAATACTTGGGACCCCAATCTGATTATCTCTGTGCTGTACAGGACAGCGGCGACTATCCATTAACCCTCTCAGGACCACAGTGGAAGAAATTCAGGATAAACTTCTGCGACTTCATTGCGGTTCTGGTGCGACAGTGTCAGTACAGCATCATTTATGACGAGTATATGATGGACACAATCATCTCGCTACTCACCGGCCTGTCTGACTCACAGGTCAGGGCCTTTAGACACACAAGCACACTAGCAGGTCAGTTTTATTGTGGATTTTGTCTCCATCCTGCACGCCCATGCTGCTGTTATCTGACAGCAGTTGTTCCTACATGTATGTGTTTTAAACATTGTTGTCTCTGCCAGCCATGAAGTTGATGACGGCCTTGGTGAACGTGGCTCTGAACCTAAGCATCAATATGGACAACACACAGAGACAGTATGAGGCAGAAAGGAACAAGGTCATTGCTAAGAGGGCCAATGATAGGTTGGAGCTACTGTTACAGAAGCGCAAAGAGGTAAGAAGAAAGATAAGTTGTCAAGCATTCAACCCAGCGTTGATGTTGGAGTGTAATACAGCAACACGTCAGTGGGTGTGAGCGTTGTTTAACTCTGTCATTTAAATTAAAAATTTTCACTCTATATATAAATTGACTGGGGGGGGGGGGCATGCTGCTGATTGTATTTGCCCCTTCACGTGCAGGTATGCCATACAAGTGTAGCCTTTTCTGCCTTTGTGTCTCTGGAGAATAGACTCAGTCACTACTGATTTATTTAAAGCCCCATCCCTAACCAGCTATAACCTAAAATTATGACTTTGTTTACCATTCCGTGGCCTTGTAATTTACTCTGTTTATTTTAGCTCATTATTTTATTGATATTTTTAGCGCAGCCACAGAAACATACTTCTCTCTTTCCAACAGCTGCTTCAGGGTCTTAATGCAGGCAGCCTAACATCGCCTCTTGAAGGCCGAATCCCTGTGACTGCCGCTTTCCCTTCAATGCATGTCGTATTAGTCATGGTTAATTTAGAAAGACATCATGTTCAATCACGGTTTCCTTTTCTCTCACAGTTTGTCAGTGCTGTAATGACACGTTATTGGCCACTGGATTAAAACAGTGTGTTTTTTCACCAACACTTTTCGTTGCCTCTCCGCATCAGTTCAGATGACATCTGGAAATTCTACAGTTAGAAAAAGTTGGGGGCTTTTTAGACTTGTGATTGCATGGGCTGTTATTAAATTCAGAGGAGGGTGGCTGCGCTTAATGGCAACTTACAAAGTGTCAGTTATGACGTTATATGAATCTGACGACACGTCTCCTGGTGAATCGTTTAAAATGAGTGATTTTTACCATTACACATTTTATGATTAGTTACAAAAGACTGTTGAATCTCACTTTGAGATCTTGTGAATGTCTCACAGAAGCGGTATGAAAGATTTAGTGTAAAACTGAACTATTACTGCATAAGGCCACTGATCCAAATCTGAAATGATAAGACTGTATCATTTCAGATGATAAGACAATAAGCACATTGAACAGGTCTGGTTCTTTTTATTTTGAGTTCATTCTACATAAACTGTCCTTTCTAGTTCACAAAATGCATATAAATCCAGTATTTGTGGTTTACAATGGTAACAAATAGTGGATGAAATCTGTAAAAAATCCAAGCATAGAACAATACCAACCGTGATCTTGGACTTTCAGGGAGTTTTTGTTCAATTAATTTCAAAAACCTTCTGTTTATCTTTTAGCTTCAAGAAAATCAAGATGAAATTGAAAACATGATGAATGCAATCTTCAAGGGAGTGTTTGTTCACAGATATCGGTAAGTAAATCCTTAAGCGATAAGGAATTCCCCCAGATTATTATGGTAAATGGCAACCAGACTGTGTGCTGAATGTAAGATTTCATCACGGGCTTCTTATCACTTTTGAGTTTGTACAACAAGAAGCAGACAGAACAGAGTTCATTTAGAGTGTTTTGGCACCCTCTAGTGCAAAATCAATGTTAATACAAGCATGAGTTCATTATTCACAATGAACCTTCTTCAGTGCTGTTTACAGCTGCCAGGTCTGTTAAAGGCCCGTTTACTAAATTTAGTGAATTCTCTTTGTTTTTGCCAGCGATGCCATTGCTGAAATCAGAGCCATTTGTATTGAGGAAATAGGAGTGTGGATGAAGCTGTACAGTGACGCCTTCCTTAATGACAGCTACCTAAAGTATGTTGGCTGGACAATGCATGACAAGGTGAGTTTATGGAAAAAACTTGTGTTATGGAAGAACAAATTAAAGCCCACATCTTAAATCTTAGATTTCTGAGAGTCAGCGTATGTAGTAGTACCAGAGGTGAAACAGTCGGTATAATTGAGATATTGAGATAAGCCTCAATATAATTAATAACAACTTTTAAAAAAATGTACTCGGCAAGTAGGTTATCCCAGTCTATGTATGAAAGTGGCTTCAAACCATATTATTCTCCCTGCTCCTTCTCATGAGAATTTGATGAACTCAGAATCTTCTTTTTCTAGTTTAGGAATATTAGTACCAGCTTATCGTCACTTCATGTCAACAGTCAGTTTTTTGAGGACCACTTTTCTGAAAAAACGCAACGCGTTCGTTCTGTACATAGGTTACCTGTCATGTTTGTACACAACACGTTCAGTTTGTAGCAAACTTTATCCAGAAAATCTCCCATTTGTTAAAGCCTATTACCGTAATTCCCGGACTACAGAGCACACCTGATTAAAAGCCGCATGCTCTAATTTTAGAAAGAAAATCAATTTTGTGCTTGTACAGGCCGCACCGGATTTTAAGCCGTATGCGTTTTACTTGTAATATGAGATATTTACACAGAAATATTACACGTGAGGCTTTTTAACGTTTAATTTAATCCGTAGGGTAACATAAACGTTATGGTAACATACAAAAATACATACTGCAAATGCTTTTTTTCCTCGAACAGCGCCTGTAACACATACGTACGTATCAGTAACACACAAATTACATCGCTTATGTTTTTTTTACGGAACAGTGCACAAACAACCTTACAACGTCTCTTAACAACTGGTAAAAATATATACCGTATATATACTACTTATCTGTTTTATTGGTCTACTGTTACCAGGCAAAATGTTTTTGGCCGCATGATAAAAAATATGCATTAGCCGCATGTCAGTATAAGCCGCAGTGTTCACAGTGTGGGGAAAAAGATGCGGCTTATGACCCGAAAACTACGGTAGTTAAAATTTGAAGTCCAGAGCTCCTGCTACCATTTTCTTTCAGCTAGAGGGCTTTTATTCCAAACACCTCCAATCACTAGACTTATCCAGAGTTTAGATGGGTGCTCCAGTCTTGAGCTTATGCCTTCACTTGGCTCACATTGAAAGCAGGTGGATATTTTATGAGGTGTACTTGCTTTTCTTGTTCAGCCACTTGTGCTGGGTGAGAAAGACGCCTGGTACAGACCTCCTGTTTGGTGGAAATCGTCTGCCTGTGAGAATCCTATTTGATGCTGAAAGACACCCTCATGTCTTGCTGCTATGTCCCATGTTTGTTTTATTATTGCTGGTCCTCATGCATTTTTATTACCTCTACATAGACTTTTCATGTAACTGCATTTCAAAATGTTTGGATTGCAAACAGCTGTCTAAGAGAAATCAATCTAAAACCTGCTTATAACTTCACTTAACTTGCCTCTAGGGGTGCATTATAAGCAATTTTAACTGGAATAGTGGCAGAGTAACACAGGCATTCAGATTTCACGAGTATTTAATGCATTTCTGCTACGACTGCAGCAAGGTGAAGTGCGTCTGAAGTGCCTGACTGCCCTGCAAGGCCTGTTCTACAACAGAGAGCTCAGCACTCGGCTGGAACTCTTCACAAGCCGCTTCAAGGTAAGTAAGCATTACTAGAAATGTAGATGCCTCTTGGATATCATTGCATAGATGTAAATGTTTGATAAAGATAAAATAGTACCATTTGGCCATCATCATACCCGCAACTAATATTATGGAGATCTGACATTTTCTCTCACTGACAGGATCGCATTGTTTCTATGACTCTGGATAAGGAGTATGATGTTGCAGTGCAAGCTATTAAACTTCTGACACTTGTCCTACAGTGAGTAATCTCGCCTCCTCAAATTTCCATTTAATTTTGTGCCACAGCATGTGATTATTAGGACATGTTTTAATTCAACGCGACAGCAGATGTCAACATTTTCTTCAGACAAGTGTGTTATTTTTCTTAGTGTGCATTTATGTTTTCTTCCTAATTCTGAAAGCTATTGTGATTAACATTTTTACAAATCATGTAAATAACAATGATAATTCTCAGCGTTTGTTTTTCTTAATCAAAAATCCAATAATCACAAAGAGTTATTTTTGCTTTTCATGTAACAGGAGTAGTGATGAGGTTCTGACAGCAGAGGACTGTGAGAGTGTTTATCATCTGGTTTACTCGGCACATCGACCCATCGCCATCGCAGCGGGGGAGTTCCTGTTCAAAAAGTATGTGTTTTTCTGCAGATTTGAAAGAGATGTAATTGAATCACCAGCTTGAATGAATGTTATCTATTCAAAATATTTTAGTGCCAGTAATAAAACTGACAGAAACATTCCAGGGATTGGCTTATTGTGTAAACAGGCTCTTTGATTCAGCCTGAGTCTGGTTGGCACTGCATAGCGAGCAACATTCATGGGAAGCACACTAAGCTCCAAGAAAGGAGGGAGAGGAGGAAGGGCTTAAAGGAATATTCCACCCTGCTCTCGGCTCGGAAGGTGGCTCTGAATTTTTTTTGCTGGCTCCTTGTTATTACAAAAGCGAAATAATGCTTGCGTGAAGGCCAGCTTAAGTGTAAACTCAATTAGATTCCATAAAGGAGACACAGGAAATATGCATGAGATATTTGTCCCACCTCCTTTCCTAAAGAGGCTGAAAACGTTCATTTAGCCTGTTTTTCATACGTGTATTAAACTGCTTTTTCTTTGGTTGATTGAAGGTTGTTTAGCCATCGAGGTCCTGAGGAGGAGGGATTACCCAGGAGGGGCAGGCAGAGCCTCAACGGCAGCCTGATCAAGACTACTGTGTTCTTCTTCTTGGAGAGTGAGGTGACCAGGCTTTTATGTCAGCCCTGTGCCCCTGCTTTGCAGAAATGGCAGTTTCAACTGAAACGTGTCAATCATTAATTATTCTTAAGATTGGATTAAATAATTAAATACGAATCAGAACTGTGCATACATCTATTGCAAGGCACTGGAGATTTCTGTTTTTTTGGCTCAAAGAGAATAAAAAAAATAACAGAAATGTATTATCTGTGTTTAAATAGATTATTTCATTTCATTACAATTCACATTCCATTTTTTACAGCTCCATGAACATGGGGCCTACTTAGTGGATAGCCTGTGGGAGTGTGCGTCAGAGCTGCTAAAGGACTGGGAGACTATGATCAGCTTGTTGCTGGATGAGCCAATGCCAGGAGAGGAAGGTAAGGAAGCACTGTCTCAGAACGAGATTTTTAGTGAGGAAAATGAATCTTTTTGCCACTCTATTACTTATTTGTTGTACTTTTACTCTAATTTGTGCTTCTCTTAGAAGGCAAGTCTTTTCATTAGATACTTGGTAACATTCTTTATGGGTTTTTTTTTTTTTTTTAGCTCTAAACGATCGTCAGGAGACAGCCCTGGTTGAAATCATGCTCTGTGCCATTCGGCAGGCTTGCGAATGTCATCCTCCTGTAGGCAGAGGCACGGGGAAGAGGGTGAGTGTCAAGCTGTCATGCTTGAGATAGAAAGGATTAACTTAGCTCCTTGAATGATTTCGTGTTGACTGTGCTGTCGGGGTTTTGTGCATGGAAAAGGTCCTGACTGCAAAAGAAAAGAAAACACAGCTGGATGATCGGACACGAGTCACAGAGATGTTTGCAGTTGCTTTGCCTCTGTTATTGGCAAAGGTGAGTGATTCAGAGTTCTCAGAGTTCATTATTTCATCAGGTTCAATATTCATGAAATAAGCCTGACTGCGTTCCCTTTTGTTTTTGTAGTACTGCGTTGATATTGATAAGGTGACCAATTTGCTACAGATACCAAAGTTCTTTGATCTTGACATCTACACAACTGGGCGGTTAGAAAAGGTTTGCGAGTTGTTTGTTTTAAAGCTTGTTTTACAGCTGAAGTGCATTGTATGTGCTGCTGGTGAAACAATGTTATGTTCTTTCAATTAGCATTTAGACGCACTGTTGCGACAAATCTGGGAAGTCGTGGATAAGCACACAGACACTGAGGTCCTGGAGGCCTGCTCTACCACCTACCACTATCTCTGCAACGAGGAGTTCACCATCTTCAACCGTGTGGACATCGCCCGCTCCCAGCTTCTTGACGAGCTTGTAGACAAGTTTAATAGACTCCTGGAGGACTTCCTGCAAGAGGTAGGTGCTGTAAGGCGTTTATCTGTGTGGATTATTTTAAAGGATGCTCGCAGGAGTAGAGGCAAATATCTGAGATTTCAGCATATGATCTCTTGTTTGTCAGGGTGAAGAACCTGATGAGGATGATGCTTACCAGGTTCTATCCACACTTAAGAAGATCACCACTTTCCACAAGTAAAAGCAGTTCATGGAAACTGTTTCAGTTTTTGAATTGAACACATTACTTGTTAAAAAATCTTACGTTTCTGTTTTCTCATATTGGGTTAAGATGTCAGTGACAGCATGCATGCATATTAAATGTTATAGATTTAATGTACATTTCTGCTTTCAGTGCACACGACCTCACTAAGTGGGATCTCTTCACCAGCAACTACAGGCTACTCAACACAGGTCTACAGAATGGCGATATGCCTGAACAGGTATTACAGTGTCATCCCCAAAATTCTACAAATGGAGTTAATCAGGGTGTTTACATTCCCATATGTTACTTGAGTTACAGGTGATGTGAGGGATAATTTGGAAAGAATCATTGATCATATATACTCACCAGCCACTTTGTTAAATATATCTTGCTAGTACCCAGTTGGACCCCTTTTGTGCTTTCAATTTGTGTCATAGATTGAACAAGGTGCTTTAAGCATACCTCGGAGATTTTGGTCAATATTGCCATGATAGCATCACAGAGATGCTGCACATCTATGATGTGGCTCTCCCCTCCTACCACATCCCAAAGTTGCTCTGTTGGTTTCAGATATGGTGACTGGAGGTCATTTGAGTACAGTGAACTCATTGTCATGTTCAAGAACCCAGTTTGAGGTGGTTTGAGATTTGTGATGTGGTGCTTCAACATGTCATCAGAAGATTGTACACTGTGGTCATCAAGGGATGGACATAGGCAGCAACAATGCTCATGCAGGCTTTAGTGTTTAAATTATGCTCAGTTAATAATAAGGGGCCCAAACTGTGCCCAGAAAGTGTCCCCCACACTTTTATATCACTGCCACCATTATGAACAGTTGATACAAGGCAGAATGGATCCATGATTGCATGTTGTTGACATCAAATTCTGACCCTACCTTCCCAGTGATGTAGCAGAATCGGACAGCCAGCATTTTTCCACTCTTCTGTTGTCTAGTCTTGGTCAGCCTCTGTGAATCGTAGCCCCAATTTCCTGCTTGCAACTTAAAGGGGTGTTGTGGTCTTCTGCTTGCTGTAGTCCATCTACTTCAAGGCTCGATATGTGGTTGAGTTACTGTTGCTTTCTTATCGGCTCCAAACACTCTGGCCATCCTGACCTGGCATCAACAAAGCATTTTGTTGCCCAGAGAACTGCTGTTCAGTGGACATTTACTCTCTCTTTCAAACAATTTTCTATAAGCCCAGAGTCTGAGTCTAGCACTAATGACCGTGCCACATTCAAAGTCACTTAAATTGCCTCTGTTCCTCATTCTTATGCTCCTTTTGAACTTCACTTGGTTGTCATGACCATGTCTACATGCCAAAATATAACGAGTTGATGCTATGTGACTGGCTGATTAGATATTTGTGTTAAGGAGCAGTCGAACAAGTGTACCTAACAAAGTGGTGAATGCGTGACAGAAAATAAAAACAGAAAAAATAGATGATTATATGAATAATTCTTTTGTGTATTTAAAAAGAAATAGCAAGCACAAATGAACCTTGACATGTCTTAATAATTACTGAACATTGAACTCTTTTAAAATTTAGAGTCAAGCTTTCAAAATAAAGTTACGATTAACCAAGTTAGTACAGTTCAAGTAAACTAGAATTACCCTCTGAGTGACCTGTTAAGTTCATGTTAAAATACTGAATGTGCAGTTTATCTATTCTGCTTGATTTTTGTTCCGCTCAGATTGTGGTTCATGCAATGCAGTGCACACATTACATCATCCTGTGGCATCTAGCGAAGGTTTCAGATGGCACTTCAGTAAAGGTACTGTTCACATTTTGGGGATATTTGGCAGAATACATGTAATAACATTTCTGTGCCTACATTTCCCAAATAAATATGATTGGCAGTGTATCACAGTTTGAAAGTATCCTTCCGCCTGTGTCACAGTAAATTCTCTCTGTAGTTACATTTGGACACCATGTATATGCAGATCTAAAGTAGGAGTTACATGTTTTTACTTTGTTTTGCTTACAACACCTCCCAGTCTGATTGCAGTTTTCTGTCAAGCTTTATAAATAGAGTTATACATTTCTTAATGCCTGGGTAATACAGGTACAATGTTACTTTGAAAGGGTTTTACTAACTGAACCTTTACTCCTCTCAGGGTGACATGGTGACCTTGAGAAAGCAAATGCGAGCTTTCTGTTTAATGTGTCAGCGCTACATAAACACCATCAACAACGCAGTCAAAGAGCAGGTGAGGATTTTGATGAGTCAGATAATTTTTATTTATTCATTTTTATTTCCTTTTTTGTTTTTTCAGCGCAACTGAAAATTTCTGTGGTCAGCATTTCCATATATGCTTAAGTGTTGTGTTTATTCCAGGCCTTCACTATACTGTGTGATCTGCTACTGATCTTCAGTCACCAAATTATGTCTTCAGGCCGGGAACAGTTGGAGTCTCTGGTCTATTCGCCAGACTCTTCTTTGCAGGCAGAGCTGCTCAACTTCATCCTGGATCATGTTTTCATTGATCAGGATGATGACAACAGCACAGGTCAGAAAACACTACCCTGTTTTATATGAACCTACCACACTCTGTTTAAAGAAGGAACATGACTTTTTATAAATTTTTCATTTTTTTAGATGGACAACAAGATGATGAAGCCAGTAAAATTGAAGCTCTACATAAGAGGAGAAACCTTCTTGCTGCCTATTGCAAATTAATCATTTACAATGTTGTGGAAATAAACACCGGAGCAGATATATTTAAACAGTACATGAGGGTAGGTCTAAATCCTGTAGAGATCATAACGAAATCATCCAGCCCTGTTGTTTTAGTTAACAGTATTTCTCCTGTTTCTCCTCAGTATTACAACGATTATGGAGATATTATCAAGGAAACAATGAGTAAGACGAGACAAATCGACAAAATCCAGTGTGCAAAGACGCTCATATTGAGCCTGCAAAAGGTATGACATGTGAAACAGATGGATGGTCACTAATGTGTAAAACATACTTGTTGCTGATATTATGATGAGACCAGGTTTGCCGCTGTTCAGGAGACACAGATGAATTGTCTTAACACATAGATAAGGAAGCGCCTTTTGTCTCTGTACTGTCAGTAAGCAGCCAGGCTGTCCTTGAGATCCAGCATCATCATCACTTAGATCATCATACTGCTGGAAGCCCGATAAAGTCTTTTCGGGTCTCCTCAAATAGCGATACCTCACCAAATAGAAGAGATAAAAGAGTCAGTCCCAAAATCCTTTATTTGCATTTTAGTCTGGAAAAAATCTTCTCAGGGTCTTCAGAGGCTTTTAATGAATAAAATCAGACAAACAGTATTTGAAACCTCTTTTGCAGTTGTTCAATGACATGTTGTCTGAACTCGGCTTCAATTTCGACCGCTCATCATCAGCCTTCTGCGGCATAAAAGAGCTCGCCCGACGCTTCTCATTGACGTTTGGTTTGGATCAGCTGAAGACCAGAGAGGCTATTGCCATGTTACATAAGTAAGTCATTTCCCTAACCCAAACATCATTTGCTCTAATGAACAGGAACTTTCATGTGTCATGTCTTGTTTGTTTATTTTAGAGACGGGATTGAGTTTGCCTTTAAAGAGCCAAGTCCCCAAGGAGAAGGAAGTCCACCGCTTAATTTAGCATTTTTGGATATCCTGAGTGAGTTCTCTAGCAAACTAATTCGACAGGACAAGAGGACAGTGTAAGTTTGCGGCACGATGAGTAATGTGAGCATGAAAATGATGAGAACCTCTAAAAAGACTCTAATGTTTACTATCATTTCACTTTTTGCAGTCACATGTACTTGGAGCGATTCATGACATTTCAGATGGCCCTGCAGAGAGAAGACTGCTGGCTGCCTCTCATCTCATACAGGAATTCTCTGCAGGCTGGAGCAGATGACGACACTATGTCTGTAATTAGTGGGATCAGCAGTCGAGGCTCCACTGTCAGGAGTAAGAAATCCAAGCCAGCCACTGCCAGCAAAAGAAAATTGCCTGAAGGTGAGCATTGCTGGTGTACTTTGGTGGACCATTTATTTTATCTACCACAGCAACCGATCTGCAGCATGAGTTCATCTACATCAGGGGTCGGCAACCTTTCTGATTATGAGTGCCATCTAAAATTTCCTCAGAAGTCAATGTGCCATATGACTGCATTAGCAATAAATTGAATAATGCTCTATAGTAACAGTTACACACTATATAGAACAACTTTATAGAATTATAATTGTTCGCAGATGTTGGCAGCTATCAGCGAATAGTCATCAGCTATTTTGAAACAAAAAAGACACTTTTTATCCATAACAGCAAATGAAGTGTACAACAGAAAATGCAAATGCTATTTATGGTTTCCTCACAACAATGATAAGAAAAATAAACTGGGTCAGTATGGTATGTTTGCTAATACAGAGATACACATGTTAATCTGATCTCTGGTCTCCCACTCAGAGACACAGGTCTCCGAGTGTCCAGCATTCAGACGGCTACCTGAGGACACTCTTCATGTGAGAGAAAATCTGCTATTTGTACAACCAAATACTGTCAATAAGGCCTCTGCAATGTTCTGAAGACAGTTAAACTTGTCAGGTAGTGATGTCCAGCAGGTGAAAATGCAAACTCCATTAACGCGCACAGCTATGGATACCAGCTGCGTTCGTAGTTCTGCAAACTTTGACCCCACAGAGTCGAGGTTTTCAGTTCAATCAGCTGCATTTCGATGTTGCATTAACTGGCATTAACTCAGCCAGTTAATCCGAGACAAATCCAGCTGCTCATTAAAGCTTTCTGGTTTGATCAGAAAAGAAAACATTGGTCCATACACCTGAAAGTCCCGAAAATACATTGTGAATTCTGTCTCAGTCTTCGGATGTATACAAGTATTTCCGTGGTGCTGATGCTGCGCTGAGCGAACAGCTCCTGAAGCATTTGAAGTGTTGGAATGTGAAAATTTCAACATCGCTTGAAAAAACTGCCAGCTAGCAACGTCCCTCTCACCAGTGGGCTAAGTAATTTTTTAGCCAATTACAAGTTGAATCTGGTACTTGGGGTTGTTAGCTAAGATACTGTCATTAAGAAGCAGCACAACTAACGTGTCTATGCGAGCTAGTTTGCGATGTGCACCACTGGCACGGCCATTTAGTTTCCATTTAGTTTTTTGATGCACCTTCTCAAATTAATTCGCTGCATGTCGTGCCCAGGGCTGGACTGGGACAAAAAAATCGGCCCAGGCATTTTGAGAAGAGACCGGCCCACCAGGTATTGTAGGAAAAGCCATAAAAACTTTGAATGAAAACAGACGCTGTTGTGACAGTGATGTACAGTCTTATTGGTATATGTATGATTTCTATACATTT
>NW_005187465.1:2781318-2820904 GCF_000239375.1 Pundamilia nyererei | reverse complement strand
GAGTTATTTTTACACATCGGCCAGCATCTGGCCAATTCACCACCTTTCATTGTTTATACTGTTACAAAAAAATAAATAAAATCATCGGCCCATAAAAACCAGAAATCACCATGGGCCCACTGGACAAATGCCCGGTATGCCCAATGGCCAGTCCAGCTATGGTTGTGCCATCAGTTTACCCTGGCACGCGTGCCCAGGATTGCCGACCCCTGATCTACATCAAAACAGCTGCTGGTTAGTAGAGTTGTATTTAAGGTGACAACATTTTCTTTGTATTCCATGACTGTCACAGCAGTTTGTTTGCTGTATTTCTTAAAGTCTGCCTGAGATTGAAATAAGGTCTTTCTGTGAGCGAATACGCCGTCATGAATTTGAATACGGTGCAGTATTCACCTTCAAACGTCACACATAAACATAAAAATGCATCTCTCTCTTAGGCACATGTATTTCTCCTAGGATCCTCTTGCAAAATGTTTCATGTTAATTCTCATCACAGCCTGCCACTTTAATAATAAATCAAACAGCTCACTCATTGTTATGGTCACTGCGTGTGTTCAGTAAAATTCAAGGAGTGTAACAAATGATTTTCTCTGGCAGAAGAGAACAGCAGTAGCAGCAGCGATGCGGTTTGGATGAACCGTGAGCAGAATGTGCAAACGCCAGTGATGATGCATTCACCCCATCTAACTTCCACTGTACTGAGGGATCCAAAGAAAATGAGGCCAGAGGACAGCTTCACAGCCACGTTCACCATGCCAGCAGAGCAGCATCCCCATCAGCCTGTGCCTCCTCAGCAGCAGCAGCCACACCCTCAACACCAGACTACCATTGATTACAAGTAAAAAATATGTGTATTACATTATTGCATACATGTCTGCAGAGGTCTTAGTTGCAGTACCGTATGTAAAGCCACTTTTTTAAAACTGTGGGAATTATGAAGTAATGAACCCTGTTCCACAGTACCCAGGTTACTTGGATGCTGACACAAAGGCAACAAGCTGAAGCCCGTCAGCAGCAAGAGCGGGTTAGCATGCACTACGCCAAGATGAGGAACCACATGCAGCAAGCAATGTAAGAAGTTCAGCACTTAACTGTTTTTGGCCGAACTTTGAGCCAATAAAGAGTCTGACAAAAAGCATTTTTCTGACGTGTTATTTTTTTGTTATGCGTCACAGTCGTCGAGGCTCTGGGCTCATGGAGGATGATGAGGAGCCAATAGTGGAGGATGTGATGATGTCATCTGAAGACCGCTTGGAAGATATCAATGAGGGCATGGATTTTGACACAATGGACATCGATTTGGTAATTAAAAAACTAACAAACAATAGTCTACATTTGTCTAGATGCATGTTTAATAATTCCAGTAAGGAAATCCTAGGAAGTTGATTCTGCTGATTTGGACGTGGCATTTTCAGCGGGAGATGAGTAATGAAACGTTTCTCCCACTGAAAATGTAGCATCCAGATGAACTGAACCAAATTAGAGATAATCTGAATCCTGCATTTCTAGCAGAGTAAGCTGGTCATGCCAGTCCTTCCAATAAATAAATAATAAAAGCAAATGTTGATGTTAAAATAAATAATTTTTTTGACTGTATTTTTTTTTTTTTCATCTTGTGGAGTATTCTTCTAACTGAGTTGTTATCTTTCAGCCGGCATCAAAGAATCGCAGAGAAAGAACCGAACTGAAGCCAGATTACTTTGATCCATCTTCCATCATGGATGATTCGGTAGGAGTATTCCACTTCTTATAATAACTGATTGATTGATTGATTGATCATACTTTATTCATCCCGAGGGAAATGGGTTAAGGCTGCCAGCCGTGCCAGCGCCGTCTTACCCTTCCGACCATACGTACATTACACAAACATCACATGGGGAAGACAGGTCAGAGAGGTATAACATGGAAAAAGCACAACATGAGGAAAGATAAGGAGAAAAAAATAACTCCCCCCAGACTGAGCTCCAACAGGGAGATCAGTTTGAGAACAGAAAAGAAACACCTCTGCACATAGCACATGAAAAAACTCTTAATACACCAAAGAAACACATGACAAGCAACAGGGATGGGTAAAGGGTGAGAGACAGCCAGTGTAGACAGTGCATCCGGGCCTGCAGCATAAGCGCTGGTCTCCTTGATCCACCGTCAGCATCGGAGGGGAATAAGCGTAGAAGACGTTTGGAGGGGGAGTGGGGATGAGTGTACATCTGCCTGTGTATATATGTCTGTGTGCATGTGTGTGTATGTGTCCAGAGTTCAGCTGAGACAGTGTCCTTCGCCCTGCCAGGCTAAGTAAACAGTCTTCCAGCCAACCCAGGTGGCCTTGCATAGAATGGGAAGAACAGTCTAAACACAGTCCGTATCAGGGTGTTGTTGTTCAGCTCCAGCCTTGAGACCGCAGCTGGCGCCGAAGGGGTATCCGCATGAAGTGATGGTGGTTTTTACTTTAGTGCGAACAACTCATATGAATTTCAAAGCTGTTCTAACAGTCCGACACTGGTTTCTCAATCTCCCGTTGGAGAGTCGTGAGCTTCTCCATGATGTTATCAAACTTGCGCTCCGTGATGTTGTCATTCTTGTGCTCAAAGAGCCGATTCTGAGAACTCATGAACGCAGTGCGCTTCTCCAAGATGTGATCCAATTTGCGCTCAGAGGTGTTGTTCCGAGCGAGCCCCTCCAAGATGTAATCCAGTCTTATTCTGAGTATTCACGGCAGCCGTAAGCCTCTCCAAGATCTTATCCGTGCTGCACTCAATGAGCCTATTTTGAGAAACTCACGCCTCGTCCCATCGTTTCAATCCCAGCGGGCAGCCTTGTGGGGGTTTGAACAGCCAGTTCCGCTTTGTTAATTCTTCGATAAGCCAGGGCCAAGCCAGCTCCGATCAGCAAGAAACCTGTTATCACGGTTCCGAATAGGTAGATATCTTCAGCACTCAGGCTCACCCGAGCCCAGACTTCTCGTTGAGAAAAAGGGTGTCAATTGTATTCAGGGACCAGTTGATCAAATCAAATCCATAATTCCTCTTTTAGGTTTTAGAGAACAGACTGTGAGAGAGTGTTCCAGGGAAAAGTAATACAAAAAACACGAGACTAGGCAAGGACACAAGAGGCTAAGCAGGGAAGCTAAGGGGGAGGAGGAGGAGAGGAGAAAAGTGCGACCGCCTTCGTCAAGAGCAAGAGAGCAAAAAACCCCCAAAAAAAACCTGTTTGAGTGAATGGCCAAGTAAGCATGATAGATCAACGTACAGTTCACGCATGCCTAGCCTTATTTGGTAGAAGTCCATTTTCTTGTTATTTATGACAGTTTGATTAAAGAACCCCAAAGGAGGAACAACTTTAGGTGTAAAAACAACCACATATTTCTCATCTGTTCATACTGTACACTCGATATCTGTTTGTTTTTATTTGGTTTTGAATTTCTAACACTGCTTTTTTTCTTTCGCCTTTAGGTTCTCAATGTTTCAATGTTTTAATATGAAAAGGACAGCATGTCGTCGAACTCCTGGGACGGTGAAATGACTCTATAAATGAGAGTGGACTGGACTAGTAGGCTTGTGAGACACCAATGTTTGCCTCTTTAACACTTTGTTAAAACTTAGAAGGAGTGCTTGAGCTTGGATTTGAATTTTATTCTGCTATTTTCACACACCGGATTTTGGTCACACTGCGGCAGAGATGTTTCGGTTTTTGTTCAGTCGCCCTAAAAAAACTTGATGCCAGCTATCACTTGGCTACACTTGTTATAATGTGTGAAGCGGTACAGGTACGGATATTGTGTAGCAGTTTGCATGGTGATGGGACAATAACAGGTCAAAATTCAAGTGAATGATGTATACCTTTAAACTCTTTAAGTAGACGAAAAATGTCTGTAAATACATAGCGGCCAATATACAGGGAGGGTGAACACAATTTCATGAACACCAGAAAATATAATAGGCTTGCAGAATAACACTACTGTTTTGATGCTTGTAGTGTTCAGTTATTGTTGAACACTATAATAACCCTGCACTTGGTCACAGAGGTGGTAATTGTGCTGGATGGTCATTTTTAAGCTTTACATCGAGAAACTATCTTAGGTTTAAATGAACCCCCTCTCTGATGCAATCCGGACATACGCTGAACATATAATGTTTCATAATGGCAGCAGTTATTAAATGGCTACTGCGTTATATTGGAAGGGTGTCAGTGGTATTGTTGTTCACCTTCTGAACTTTTAAACTGTAGATTCTGGCATGGCATGTAGCCATATATCAAAACATGTACACAGTAAGTATAATGTGAACTGGCGTGTCATACTGTTTAAAGGCCTTGCCACAAGTTATATATATACAGCATTCTCAGATTTCTTTGTGATGGTATTTTTTAGAGACATGTGTTCTGCTTTTATACCTTCTAGATAACTTTGATTTATAGATATTTTGTAATGACAATCAAATGTAAATTAATGGTTTCTATTAATCATGTTATTTCACATAGAGATTCAAATGATCCTTTTTAAAGGAAATGATTATGTTACTATAGATGTGGCCAGCTGTATTTTCTTTTCGTCTCTCTGTAGCGAACGGGTACAAACGTACCTCATTGCTCAGATGTAGTAATTTGACAAATTGAGGCTGCATCTAAAATTATTTTTTAATGTTGGAAGAAATCACAATGTTGTAAAACTTTGACTCGACCTCAAATATGTAATCTCTCCTATATATTAACTATTTTTTTCCACTGTATAGTATCTAGTAATATCTAATATTAGAGACATGCCATGATTGCAATCTTTAAAAGAAAGGATTTTTAAAATGGTTGAGAACGATGTGTGTTTGTTTGGTTTTGTTTTGTTTTTTGTATTTGCAGGTGTTCAGAAATAGTTTTTCAAACTGCCAGTTTGGTTGGTTTGCGACTGCTGCGTGTATAAGAGTTATAGAAATATTCTAAATTACAAAGCTTCTAAATTCTTTAGCCAACAATCATAGTATCAGAATTGTATATTATACAGTTACAAATGTGTAATATATTGTGAATCGGTGCTCATTTTATATTTACTGTTTCTTTTTGTGTGAAATTTTGGGGAATTGTCAAAGGAAAAGAATGTAAGTCTTTGACATTAATCTACTAATTTGTAAGTGCACACACAGTGCATTGTTTTTTTTTCTTCTTTGTTTTACCGTGGATTGTTCCGGTATTTCTTCTGTGTATTGGCCTGGCTGGCAGAATCAGACTTTATGAAAGAAGGTGTAATCATATTGTAGCTGAAAATGAACCTTATTTCCTCAGTGTCACTATAATCTGGAGAATCAAATCATCAGGTCTTAACCCTCCTGTTATGTTGACCCAGAACAGAAGAGATGTCATCCACATCACTACAGAAAACCAGAAAATCAAAATTATACAAGAAAATTGTAAAATAATCAATGCCAGTGTTTCTGACACTTTTTGGATGAGTACACATGCCCCGGGTCAAATTGACCCAGGAACATAATTGGTGTTCCTGGAAACCAACATAACAAGAGGGTTAAACATTACCACATACATAATAACTTTTCATGTTAGGCAAATGAGAAAAACACATCTTAGACTTGTCTGTAAATTTACATGACTCATGTCATTTTGGAGCTTTTCTGTTTTGCATCAAACTGCTGAAAATGTGCAAACATCTGTACGTTTATACATATTTAAATATTTGCGTATATTAAATTTGTGTTTATATTCTATTTACAAAGTGCCCATTGCATCCTTTACGGTTTGTATTTATGTATGGAGATGTAACATGAACAGAATAAACCCTCTACAACTGTGTGACGACTTAATAACACAGCAATAAATATGATTTGATATGGTTTTAGAACACCTGTACTGTAACTATAACTGGCTTTTACTGATGAAACATGAGTGCACCGGAGGATTATGGAAATCGCAGCTGTCCTGCAATTTGTTGTTTAGGTAGTTCTTAGAGAAAACGTTACTGGTAGATTTAAATTGGGTTGTTCAAGTGTCACGGGATTTTATTTAACTAAACAAGTTAAAGAGTACAACGTGGAGAATCAAACTTATTCCAAGACTACACGACCATCACCACCACTCCGTGCGAAAACCTCGGACGCACAGCTGTCGATGTCCCACAATGCACCAGTGATCTAGCAGCGGCGGCTAACCACCACATTTGACCCTGTGTGTGCCATGATGATAAACTAGACATCCGGGCTGTGTGCATGGAAGATGGCGACACTTACCCTTCCTAGTGAATGGATCAAAAACTGGGAAAAAACAGGAAAACATGAGTTGTGAGTGCATCTGAATTTCAAGGCAGTGTTGAATTTTGCATCTTTTTACCCGTTGTTTACGAATAAAAACTATCGAGAATGACGTAGCTAGCATTCAAATATAAGGCCGGTCTTTAGGTGTGTTAGCTTGAGCCAAGCAGCTAAAATTTAAAGTGGCTTACAAGTGTCACTTACTTAAAAAAAAACAATACATGTAATTTAGTTCCTGAGTACTGAATACAGTTAATTTGTTAGACTTGTGAAAAGAAGACGTCAATGGCTTTGAACGTCACCGTGGAAGCTAATGCTGTCTGCTAGCAGTAAGGCTAGCTTTACGCTCCCATTTGATTCGCCGTCAATGTGTAAACACTATGGCTGTTAACGCTAAGCGAGCTAGCATACACATAGCATACTCTTCTGTTGCTTCGATATCGCACTATCTAGTAAACTGGAATAAATGTACTTCCAAAGTTCAAGGAATTAGCAGTTATCAACTTCGAGCAGACAACCGAGTATTAGCTGGCGAGAAAACCCCTTGGGCAGCCTGTTATAAACCTTAACACTAAATAATCGTGTGGAGGGAAAACAACGGACATTGACAAAACGCTTTAGCAGATTAGCCGTAACGTTAGCTACAGTAATTGTTTTGTTGAATTCCTTTTCGTATGCTTTAATGTTTAGTCGGGTAAGCCTGGAAGAATAAAGATGACGCTTTTTGATTCAGTTTAACAAAACGTATCATTTGACGATATATATTTTAGGAGATGAATATTTTAATCATAATGTTAACCTAGCTACAGCTAACGTCATACTTTTCTTAGCTGGCGTTAATTTCACCTAGATATTGGTGTAGGATAGTCGCTGTAAGGTTTGCATAGAGACTGTGGACATAGCCAAGGTTATTCATTGATGCACATCTGTGCGCTTGGTACTGTATAAAGACATCTCGATTATCAGAGTCAACTTTATCACTAACATTACATGTTAAACTTAATAATTTAAGCAGTACTGTAAAAGCCTCTCCCAACACCTTGATGTACGGCGACTGTTATCTTAAAATTAGTTTCTTCAGAACAAAAAATACAAGAAAAACGTTGCGTGAATAATAATTTCACGCATTAATGTTGAGTACTGCCATCGCCTGTGAGCTGAGACACAATAGGCTCATCCACAGTACTAGCTACGATTATGTGCTGTAGGCCTTGCATATTTAAGAAAGGCCTGCAGTGGGATGCACCAACTCAAACTCTCGTTCCACTATCTTGTGTCAATAACTGATAGTACTTTAACTGGAAATTGTGCCAAACAGTTGCAACTACGGGGTAACTATTAAAGTATTTCCATCAAGGCAAATTACCCGTTATAGCAAAGCTGAGTACATTGCAGTGAAAGTGTGATTTGGCAGCACAGTGAGATGCCATCCTCTGTAATGACAGGCAGCAAATGAAAATGTGGTTTTCATGTTGATAAGTATCACATTGTTATTACGTAACCAATATTTTTAAGCCATATAATTCATTGATATAAAACATTGTGGACATCTGGATCTACTTTTTTTTAAAATATATTATTTAGTTATGCCAGGTGAGTTGCAATTAACCAGTCCCAGAGACCAGGGTTTAGCTTAAAGTGGTGAAAATGTTGTGTTAGCCTCATTATACAAATAGCAGCTTTGCACATTTGACCTTACAGGCTCTGGCAATCCAAGGTGTCCGCTTGCTGTAACTTTGACTTTTTGTAGCATTTGCATTTCTTGTTCACAGTGTGTTTAGCACCTGACAAGCTGTTATCACTAACAGTTAAGCTGATGGACTGTGCTGCGTTTCTTACAGAGGAAAGGAGCTAGTGTGCTCCAGTGTGTGTAATTGTACCTTTTAATAAATGGGATGTGCCTGGCAGAACGTGCTCTATTAGTCTGCCTTTGTCATCACTACTTCTGATATTTTAAGACCAGTCAAGCTGTCAACTGGGTGAACCGTTAAGTCTTTCAATCCACCAGCTAAGCTATCACAGTCAATTTAAGAGGGAGAAACATGGCACTCAGTAAATACTAACTATAAATCTGTGCGAGCGTTTGGCAACAGAGAAGGTAAGGGTTGTCCCGCCCAAAGATTCAGTCAGTAATCAATCCAGCAAACATAAGAGCCAGTGCTATTGTTATATACAAACACAGCAGTTTCAGCAAAAATACTCGTGTAGTGACAATGTAGGTAATATAATATTTCTTGAGCTACTACATTGATAATTAGGATAAACCTAAAGCTTTTTGTGGTGTAATGTTAAGACTGGATTATGGTGTAAATAAAGGTATAGTGTTATGTGGTTTAGAAATATAACTTGGAGGAAGTGAACGGGATATTACAAGAATAATGTTATGTAGAAATTGTTGGCACTGAACAAACGGATTTAAATAAGTTTTCATGCATCCTGGTTCGTTCATTGAGCTTTATAAGGGTTTTCATCATCATGTTTATGTATCCTAGTTTAATCTAAAAAAGAATTCTCTCATTACTTCATAGTGTACAACTCTGCAAAGACCTTACAGAGAAAGCAGATCATGGAAGTGAAATTAAAGGTGAGTTGAGTGTGACCCTCGTTCCTTTAATACTCTTCTTGTATGCATCTGTCACTGTATTTTAGCTTGCTCCTCATGTACACACGTCCACCTTGGGAATTTTCATAGTTTCCAAAATGAATGCAAAAGGTTTAAAATTATTTAAATTTAAATAATAGGTAGATTTAAAAAAATAAAATCAATGAAACACGGTACTATCCACGTGTAACAATGGCTGGAAGGTAGAAGGGAACTAAGCAGCCCATGTGGAGATTTCTGTTTGGTGTGTGTGCTGACACATGTCACAAAATTTCAGATAACACTGTAATCAAGTGATTTTATGTCCAAAAGGACAAATTTTACTATCACGTTGTGACAGTAAAGGAAATACTTTCCTTGTTTATTCAACTGCATTGAATCACTTACACTAATCTTTGATGTTTTAGTTTATGTTATGAATTATTTCTCAGTTACTTTTTTTATTTTAGTATTACGTAAAACTTTGCGTGTGCTTTTATCTGTTACCCCTACAGACATACAGACTGCCTTATATGAGCTCTGCTGGCAAGTTGTACAGGGGAACCTCAAGTTGGATCTTGTCACCAGCGTCCTTGGGGACATGATGGTACATGTGTTTTTAGCTTGTTGTTTTTACCTCAAGGTTGTTGTTGTTGTTGTTGTTGGGCTTTTTTTTTGTTTTGTGTGTTTTTCTTTTTTTGGGGCGGGGGGGGTCTTATTACCACCTCATGGTTTAACATTATTAACCCAGTAGCAATACATCTCAAATTTTGTTTTTATGTATAAAGTTCTGTATGTCAGGTGTATAAACACTATCGTTTTATTTTGGCACATAATCTGTTCAGTATTTCTGTGTAATTATACGTCTGTTTAAAGATATGATGGTAAATTACAGATACTAAAGAAACAAAATCTACCCACTCACAGGAGTTGTGTTGTTAGAGCTTCTTTGTACCTCGTAACAATAGATTTTGCCAAGCCTTAAACATTTTTACTTATCTTTTGTTTTGGTTTGTTTTCAGGAACTCCGAGAAGACATGCCATCAGTTTTAGCAGATGTGTTCAGTATACTAGGTAACTTTTCTGGTTCTGAGTTTGTTTGTTTGATTGTTTGTTTTAGTACTATGACGACATTATCTGATTTGATATGTTTTTATTGTTTGTTTTTAATGTTTGCTTACTTTCACAGATTTAGAGACTAGTGCACTGGAAGAAAAAAACAAACGTGACCATTACACACAGCTGGTCGGAGCATGTTTGGTAAGTATTACTTTCTTATCAGCTGATAGAACAAATTGTATGCCACTTTCTATTTAAATTTATAGAGGCCTTACTGACTGTCGTGTCTCTAATAACGTACTAAAATGAACTAATTACTTGCCTCTTTTTTAAAAATTTGTTTCCCCCCCAGTTTTGTGTCCCTGAAGCCATTCTGAAAGAGAGGCTGGATCCAGAAACTCTCGAGTCCCTTGGACTTATAAAACAAGCCCATCAGTTCAATCAGAAAATTGTTAAAATCAAGACTAAACTATTGTAAGTATAGAAATGTGATAAAGATGTAGGCATAGATAAGGTGCTTCATAAGTCCTTTCAAGATTTGTGTAACATTTCTTTTTTTCTTTTCAGTTACAAACAGCAAAAGTTTAACCTGCTAAGAGAGGAGAACGAGGGCTACGCCAAACTAATCACTGAGCTAGGCCAAGACCTGTCGGGGAATATTACCAGCCATATTGTTCTGGAGAGCATCAAATCCCTCATAGGTAACAAACTACTTTTTCATTGTCACTGCTTCACACATGGTGCTTCTGTTATCGTTTACACACTTCTTCAGGGTGTTTTTATCTCTCTCTCTGTCACTGATAGCCATGGCTGGAGAGATTATGTTTTCCTGTTGTCTAATAGGATTAAATAATAAAGTAATTACATTTAAAATCCAAATGATCTAAGGTCTGCTTCACTGTAAAATGCTTTGAAAAATCACACTTTCTTGCCATTATTCAGTGTCGTGGCTCTTTGTTTTCAGCATCAGTTTTGTTAACCAGACTTTATAAACTCAGTACTTTTTATTAATGTTCTTCAGTGTCTCTACCACATATTATGCATCAGGATAGTGATGAT
This sequence comes from Pundamilia nyererei, assembly GCF_000239375.1. Taxonomy (NCBI): domain Eukaryota; kingdom Metazoa; phylum Chordata; class Actinopteri; order Cichliformes; family Cichlidae; genus Pundamilia; species Pundamilia nyererei. The sequence goes on along the minus strand of NW_005187465.1, from coordinate 2,809,960 downwards.
TTTAAATTGAATGTGTGGTTACTTTAGTGTATGATAAATTAACAATATTGGATTTCATCAGTCTGAGATCAAAGGAATAGTATTACAAGGCAGTTCAGATACAGAGGGGTGACCTAAAAATAAAAACCTGTATCCTTGTCCCCTACCACAAGGAGGTCCGGTGGCTCTGCTGTTCTGTGTTAACCTTGCATTATAGCAGCAGAATTTGTGGACTAGCTGTTTTAAGTTCTCCTTTTTGGCTGCTTAGTTTTCCTGATTATTTTGCCTGCAGGATGTTTCAACCTAGACCCCAACCGAGTATTGGACATAATTCTGGAGGTGTATGAGAGTCGATCTGACCAAGATGAGTTCTTCCTGTCCCTCATCAAGTCTTACATGTGTGAGCCTCTCACCCTTTGCCACATCCTGGGCTTTAAGTTCAAATTCTACCAGGTGAGAACATCATAAAAATAAAAGAAGCCAGACTGTGTCTAGCAGTATAGTAAATGACCTCAAAGTTATAACCTGTGTTTTAAAATGTCTCCTATAATTGTAATCTCTGAATCATATTTATCACTTCTGTTTTCTTTGTTGATTTATGTTCTTTTTCAGGAGCCCAATGAGGAAACCCCAAAGTCACTTTACCACATTGCTGCTGCTCTCCTTCACTATAACCTGATAGAGCTGGAAGATCTTTACGTACATGTAAGGAAGAGACCTGCAAATCCAGCTAATTACTACATTAGTTATAACATCAACTAAATCTAGGCTTATGGATCATATATGCCTAAATTTACTGTTAGTTCAAATATGTTAATTGTGACTCTTGTGGACAAAGCATCGCCTCTAGACTGAATTTTTGTTTTGTTTTTGTGCTTTCCCAGCTTATGCCACTAGATGCCGCCATCATAGAGGAGCACAAACGAGACATCTCAGAGGCAAAGCAGATAGCTCGCAAGCTGGTCATGGTTGTGTTGCCCTCTGAGAAAAGTGAGGACAAAGAAAAAGACAAAGAGAAGGAAGAGGAGAAAAATGACAAGGTGATGAAGGTTTTTTTTTCTTATTACGGTTGCATGCAGGTCTGTTCAGGATGGATGGAAGTGATGCAATACAAAAAGGAACTGTAGCAGAACTGTCTACTTGGAGCAGAATTACTATAGTTGTGTATTTTACTTAGTTTTACTTCATTTACTTTCCAGAGTGAGTTTTGAGATTTTAGTTTCGTTTTTTTTATTGTTTAAACTGTTCCTTTTTAAGTTTGGTTTTTATTATTTTGAGTGTTTTTGTTATTATGATGCAGACAGTGTCTTACAGAACACTGAAGTTCAGAACATTGCAAAAATGTTTTTATTTTAGTAGTTCTTAAAGTTCACATTATTATTATTATTTTAGTTTTAAGTTGAGTTGTTTTTTTTTTTCAGTTAAAGCGTTTTATTCTACTCAGTTTTAAGCTTTGTTGTAGTTCACTGGATTGAAATAGAGTAACTTTGCTAAGAGAATAACATAAAAAATCTAATTTTATTGTATAAATTGCTTTTTTTAATCATTAAAGGGTTCCTTAGTAGAAAAAAATTTGGAACCTTACTGTACTAACAAGTTTGATAGTTATGGATAAAAGAGATGTCAAAATATCAGTTTCCAAACGAATGTTCTTATTTTTTGATTTCTAAAATATAAAATTCTGACTTTCTCCAAACAAAAGCATTGATTCAGTGTGTGACGGTGTAGGCTAGAGAACAATTGATGCCAGCAAATAAAGAGGCAAGAAGTATGGTGTGCAACTGAAGGCACTAACATCTTAGTGCAGCCTCTTTGTCAGTTTGTTTTGTGACAGCAGCTGTGCTTAGTTCTTGCGTCTGCTTTAATTACATTAGTGAATGTTACTGGACGTTGGCATATTTAACAATAGACAGACACTTAGTTGCTCTTATTTTTTTGTGCTTACAGCCACCTGATAACCAGAAGCTTGGTCTGTTGGAAGCGCTGCTCAGGATCGGAGACTGGCACCATGCCCAGAGTATTATGGACCAGATGCCTTCCTTCTATGCCACTTCTCACAAGGCCATCGCGCTGGCACTCTGCCAGCTTGTGCACCTGACTGTGGAGCCTCTTTACAGAAGGTGCTGATTTCATGTTTCATTTACTGCACACCATGTGTAGTCAGAGCCAAAAGAATGCACAAGTACATCTTATTTTACAGCTGGTTTGAATTTTTCTCAGTTTTATATGTACAAGCCCACTAGGACATGGGACATGGAGAACTGATTTGGGGAAAAATCTGAAATTAAACACAAACTTTGATATGCTCCTCTGTATTTTTTTAGGGCTGGTGTTCCTAAAGGGGCAAGAGGATGTGTAATGCACCCACTAAGGAGCAAGCGGGCCCCTCAGCCTGCAGAGAGCTTTGAGGACCTAAGGAGGGACACATTCAGCATGCTCTGCTACCTGGGCCCTCACCTCTCCCATGACCCTATCCTCTTTGCCAAGATTGTGCGTCTTGGCAAGGCATTCATGAAAGAGGTACACCACAAACCACCCTCTATTTGCTTTCCACATCTGCAATGCAGCCTTCATCTAATTGTGACTGCTATTCTGTGTTTTTCTTGTTTTGTTTTGTTTTGTCTCAGTACCAAAGTGATAACAGGCCTGAGGTGAAAGACAAAATGGTGAGCATAAAGTCACATGGTTGTTACCTATAGAAACACTGATTTATTTATTTATTTATCTATATTTAATGGGTTAATTTTTAGTTTATGTAACTTTGAGAAGCTTATTCATGTTAATGGTATCTTCATTGTAGGACACACTGTTGAGCTGTTTCCTGAGTATTGCAGACCAGGTGCTACTCCCGTCACTCTCTCTGATGGAGTGCAATGCTTGCATGTCTGAGGAGCTGTGGGGTCTCTTCAAACTCTTTCCCTACCAGCATAGGTAAGGACACGCACAGACTCACACTCATTTGCTGCACCATAGTATCACTCACCGCATGTGGTGCTGTGTAATTGTTGGTTCGTAAACCCTCAGGCGTCGCTCAAGGATGGTGTATACTAGCTGCCAAAGAACAACTACCACACACAGTCACACTCAGTTCTTCAAACAATGCTTGGTTATGCAAAGTGAGATTCGTGGCTCTATGTGCAATATACTTTTCTATTCCTCTAAGCAGTGCAAGAATTTTATTTTTAGAGCCTTTGATGGGACATTTTCACACAGCGCTGATAGGCACTGATGCTCCATATTCCCAGAGGATTTGTTTTACTTCTGGTTGTACATGTCAGTTTGTCAGATGATAATACAAACTTGTAGATTACGTATGAAAGTTTCTGCATACTGATCTGTCTTGACAGTGTCAAAATAAATTATTTCCTGTATACTACAAATGGGCAGGTACTGTAGCTCATTTGCCAGTGGGGTTGTCATAGTACTAATGTGCAGATGCATTTAAAAAAAATTTATTAGTGTTATTATTTCAAAAATGACACTGTTAATTATTGGTTTAATTTTGTGAAGCATGTGATACAAATTAGACATTCACGTTGCTGTCTTGACAAGAGCAAATAAGGTGCATAAGAAAATTCCTAAACTGCTCTGAACTGCAAGTTTAATGAACTTAACTCCCTTGAAAGCGTGGTCTGAGTTAGGGCTGGGCCATATCATACCTTTAACGGTAATACCGATATAATGTTGGGCAACGATAAGAAAATATCGCGATAGAATATGGGTAAAACGTGCATGCGCAGTGCCTTTGTTTTCATACGCACATGGCGGAAAAAGCATGGCGGCGACGCAGAATGAGAAGGGCGAAAGCGGATCGTTGAATGAAACGATGAACCAGAACTGGTTTGTAAAAATGCTGCAGCTTCAGTGGTGTGGAACTGGTTTAGCTTTCGTCCGTCAGATACACAACAAAGCACTATTTTTGGTAGTGCATGCTAGCGGGCCGTCGTTATTACCGTGTTGTTTGGAAAATACGGCACACTTAAAATCAATCCTTTGATTTTTCTGAAAATCGACAGTGCCCCTTATAATCCCGTGTGCCTTATGTTTGAATTCTGGTTGTGTTTACTGACCTCGAAACGATTTTATGTGCACGGCGCTCGAAAATCTGTCAAATGTTTTAGTACGACCTTGCTAAGCTACGAAGCCGCAGCGCTTGATGGATTGTCGGAGCATTACGGCTATCGTAGGCAGGCGCCTCGCGGAGTGATACGCACTGTGCTTCAACATAATATTACTGTATTATGTGTGTATAACCTCTTTTGTGGATATTATACATGGTTATGCTGAGAATATGTCGGCCAATTTCCACTGGAAATGCCTTTTGGTTAAACTGTCAGCAAGGAATTTACATTTGCACTGTTAAATCTTTATATAACTTTGATGCAGATTAAAAAAAACATACAAAAAAAAAAACCAGCTGCTTGTTTAAGTGAAAATACATTGATGGGTTTTTTGCACTAATAAAGTTGTGGAGTTGTAAAGTATTTTGTCTAGTGTCAATTATATCGTCAGTTATATCGTTATTGCAGATTTTCAAATGTATATTGTGATAAATATTTTTGGTCATATCGCCCTGCTCTAGTCTGAGTTCTTATAGATGTGAAATTGTAGATTCTTAATATGTCATACACTGCCATTCTTACAGGTGTTTTTAAGTTTTTACCTTTGCTTTCTCATTATGTGTTCTCTAAGGTATCGGTTATATGGGCAATGGAAGAATGAGACATATTCCAGCCATCCATTATTGGTTAAAGTCAAAGCTCAGACCGTGGATAGGGCCAAATACATCATGAAGTAAGTAAAATGTTTTTCTGTGCCTTTGGATCATCTTTTCAACATCTAATATTGTTGAATCTTCAAGTGTTGATCAATCTTTTGTCTGAAATCTTCCAATTTCATATTACCTTTCAATGATGTGTGGTACATTACTAAACTCAGGAACAAATTTTGGATAATAGTTGAATATTAATCACTGTTATCGTTGCATGACACTAAACGAGCAGTAGCAAATGAAAGTTTAGTGTGTGTGTGTGTGTGTGTGTGTGTGTGTGTGTGTGTGTGTGTTTAGTCTTAAAAAGCAATTGTGGAATTTAAAAAATGTTGTTGTTATTATTCGTAGTAATAGTATTATTATTCAAGTTGGACATTTAATAGAAATGCAGAGATTTGTTTGGTTTTTAGTTAACCACTTCAAGTGAAGCTTTTGTTTTAAGCACAGTTAAACATGAGGATGTTGTAGCTAAAGGGGGACTTACTTTTGATGCTGGGCAAGTAATTATCCTAACACTGTCCTGCTACTGGGGAAAAAATAGTAACAGTTCTCTTATTTTAAGATGACAACCGTAAGAACATTTTCCAACTGCTTTGAAACTTATAGAAGTGATAGTTTTTGCTCACAGTGCTCTTTGTGTCGTCTTGTGTTATTAAGTCTTTTCTCTCCCCTGTCCTCCCTTTCTTTTCCTTTTTTTTTTTTTTTTTTTTTTGCTCCACTCTTCAGACGGTTGACCAAAGAGAACGTGAAACAATCTGGAAGGCAGATTGGAAAACTGAGCCATAGTAATCCCACCATCCTCTTTGATTATGTAAGTCCCTTTTATTGCAATTATTTTATTTTACTGTGTGTGTCCACAAACTACAAAGAGCAACCAATCCTGCATTTTTATGGCCGTAAAGAAATACTTCTCTAGACATGTGGCACCTTTTTTTCTTTTCTATTCCATACAGTTGCCAGTAAGATTTCTCTCTGTGTCCTACAGCAGGCTTGGTTTCCGATTACATGGTTTCGAGGAATTGCTCATGTCTAGCGTCCTGCTTGCAAATTCTACATCCATTAACCAAATTTATAGTCACTTGGCAAAAACTAAATGGCAGGAAATGTTTGCATGGAAAAAAGCAAAATGTTTTGAATGAAATTTGTTCATACACATCAGTAGGACATTTTGTTCTGCATCTGGGAGACTGATTTTAACAAATCAGTGCACCTCACAATATAAGACTGCTCAAATGAGCATCTCATCTGTTTCAGTGTGCAGACACAGTTTTTTTTATTTTTTATATGTGACAAATGCTATAAGGTGTGGTGTAATGTGTAATGTCATTTTTCATCCCCCTCCTTTGTTGTTTTATGGCAGATCCTGTCTCAGATCCAATGGTACGACAACCTCATCAGCCCCGTGGTCGACTCCCTGAAATACCTCACATCCCTCAACTACGATGTCTTGGCCTGTATCCTACACTTTTTTTTTTCTCTTTTTTTTGTCCTTTTTTCAGTTTGTTAACAAGTGTGTGTGCGTTTCTGAGTTGTGAGGGAGTTGTCCGTCTGTGTTGTTCCTTTTAACTCTGTCTTCAGATTGCATAATTGAGGCTCTGGCCAATCCTGAGAAGGAAAAGATGAAGCACGATGACACTACCATCTCCTCGTGGCTTCAGAGTGAGTGGCTTCACGGTTTCATTTGCATGAAAAAGAAAAGAAATTGTTTGATATTTTAATGAATATCTAACAAACACCTGTTCTTCTGATACGCCAAGGCCTGGCAAGTCTGTGTGGAGCTGTGTTCAGAAAGTACCCGATTGAGCTGGCTGGCCTCCTTCAATATGTCACCAATCAACTAAAAGCAGGGAAAAGGTGAGTGGTTACAAACTGTTTAGCAGAGACGGCATAGAATTACTAACTTGCGAGTCCAAGGACCATTGGATTTTTTTTCTTTCATATTACTTTGCCTGATAAAATATTTTTTAATAATCATTTCAAATAATAAAAGATACATACTTGCTGTACAACTTGTAATATCACTACTGAGAAATCAGAAAAGATTTAATTAATCCCACTTTTAAAAATATCATAAAATGTCTTTAAGGAGATGAGCATGTGGTTGTTTTTGGCGGTCATTGTCTACTTTGCTTTATATGTTTCTTATTTAAACATATGAGCAACTTCACTCTTTTTACTGCAGTTTTGACCTGTTGATCTTGAAAGAAGTGGTGCAGAAAATGGCTGGCATTGAGATCACCGATGAGATGACCTCGGAACAGTTAGAAGCCATGACGGGAGGCGAGCAACTCAAAGCCGAGGTATGAGACTAATGCAGTCTCGTTAGAAAGAGCTGTAAGATTTCTTGAGCCCGTTGTTTTAATCTCAGCGCAGGTACACGGATTATGAGTCTGATTCTCTTTGCAGGGTGGATACTTCGGCCAGATCAGAAACACTAAAAAGTCGTCTCAGCGTCTGAAGGAGGTGCTTCTGGATCACGAACTAGCACTACCGCTGTGTTTACTCATGGCCCAGCAACGAAACGGCGTGGTTTTCTTGGAGGGTGGAGAGAAACATCTTAAACTTGTTGGACATCTGTATGACCAGGTACTCACCCTCTCACAGTAAAATTAAACAGTTGACTGACCTTGCATTTGACAACTAAATTGAAACACATCTAACAACAAAAACTTAAGAGACTATGTTTTATTTGTTCCTATATATAATTAATAATTTACTTCCTGCAGTGTCATGACACACTAGTGCAGTTTGGTGGTTTTCTGGCCTCCAACCTCAGCACGGAAGACTACATCAAGCGGGTTCCCTCTATTGACATCCTTTGTAACCAGTTCCACACTCCACATGACGCTGCATTCTTCTTGTCTAGGCCAATGTATGCCCATCAGATACTGGTGAGTAGATCACTCTAATTTTTTTCAACATACTGCCTTTGAATTGTCTCAGTCCTTATGGACTTGATTTCCCTCATTGAAACAAAGATTTCAAAAAGTGGGTTTGAAAACTGACTGAACTCGAGTCTTATGAATAAAATGGAAATATTTTAAAAAGTAACTTTGTTGTTTAAGTTTGAAGTTTTAAGACTTTATGGTATATCTGTCTCTTCACAAGTTTAGTTTAGTTTTTTTGCTTGAATTGCTTAAAATGGATATTGTTTATTAACTTGAAAAAATTCAGGGTCCTTTAACTTCATGCTCTCTTCATGCAGTCTAAGTATGATGAGTTGAAGAAGTCAGAAAAAGGTAATCGGCAGCAGCAGAAGGTGCACAAGTATGTGGCGGCCTGCGAACAGGTGATGACACCGGTGCATGAAGCTGTGGTATCGCTCCATCCAGCCAGGGTCTGGGATGATCTCCGCCCTCAGTTCTACGCCACCTTCTGGTCCCTCACCATGTACGACTTGGCCGTGCCACATGCTGCCTACGAGCGTGAGGTCAATAAGCTCAAGGCGCAGATCAAGCAAATCGAGGAGAACCCTGAGATAGTGAGTAGCTTTTTGAGAGTTGTTGCTGGACAGCAGATTGCAGATTTATTACAGAAATGATGTTTTTGATTTTAATCAGTGTCATTTCTAAAGTCTAAGGACTAAGATAATATCTGTGTGAAGTACTTGTAAAATGATTGTGATCAGTAATTGGGTGTATTTATTTAACTGTTTTTTGTTTGATTTATTTCCAATGTAGCCCTTGAATAAGAAAAAGAAGGAGAAGGAACGCTGCACTGCACTGCAGGAAAAACTACAGGAGGAGGAGAAGAAGCAGCTGGAGCATGTCCAAAGAGTTCTACACCGCCTCAAACTGGAGAAAGACAACTGGTTATTGGCCAGTAAGTGATTTAATGTTTGGTGGTATTGATGTATCTTAGTCAGCTTGTGCACAGTCTTTCTAAATAAGAAAAGAAAGTAGTGCATCAATTTTCTTTTGACCCAAAGAGAAAGCTATAAATATAAATTCTGCTGCATTATTTACAAGCATTTCTCGCTAAGCAAACATCCAGCAGCTGCATGGCTGTCAGTTAATGTAATAATGGGGAATAAAGCTGATGTAATGGGATCATTCATGAGAGAAGATATAATGTCCATTGTTTTTCCAACACAAATCTAAATGCTTACTGACAGAATCCACAAAAAATGAGACCATAACAAAGTTCCTGCAGCTCTGCCTGTTCCCTCGCTGCATCTTCTCATCCATCGACGCGGTGTACTGTGCCCGATTCGTTGAGCTTGTCCATCAGCAGAAGACTCCCAACTTCTGCACCCTACTGTGCTACGACCGGGTAAGAGGTTGCGCATGACAACAATATTTAACCTCCACTTTTAGAGCTTCTTAAAGCCAAAGTGCTTTAGAAAGAAAAATAATAAATATTCATAATGTGATTAATAAACTAGGCTCTAATTCATCCCGCTCTGCAGAAGAGAAGGAGTAGAAATAATCCATTAAAATAAAAAGTCTTTATCATTGAGTGGTTCTTCAACCATTCAAGTGAATCATTTTAGGTTGAAGTGATATACTAAGAAGGTTCAGCTGAATGATGATTAGCATAAAAGCTTGAACACTTACCATAATTTGTGTGGGCACTGCCCCTTATTTTCCAATAATATACATGCACATTATAATGTATAGATCATGCTGCCTCAGTCGTTAAGTAAAATCTGTCCACTGTGCCCTTGGCAGGTGTTCTCTGCTATCATTTATACTGTGGCCAGTTGTACGGAGAATGAGTCTCACCGCTATGGACGCTTCCTCTGCTGCATGTTGGAGACGGTGACCCGCTGGCACAGCGACCGTGCCATCTATGAGAAGGTGTCCATGTCTACATGTTCTGTGTACCTGGAAAAATTTCTGCTGCGTGTTGAGCTGGATGTGAATCTTTCTTGTTTTTGTGCGGTCGTAGGAGTGTGCCAATTATCCCGGCTTCCTCACCATCTTCAGAGCCACAGGCTTTGATGGAGGAAACAAAGCAGATCAGCTAGATTATGAAAACTTCCGCCATGTGGTTCATAAATGGCATTACATGCTGACTAAAGTGAGTTGTCTGTTCACCATTACTCTTCTATTATATTCAGTCCAAATGATTTTAAGCATTGCTCTTAATGGTGTGTGTTTAACCATGATCTCACCCTTTCTTTCTCCCCCAACCAGGCATCCGTTCACTGCTTGGAAACAGGAGATTACACGCACATCAGGAACATTTTAATAGTACTTACCAAGATCCTGCCCTGCTACCCGAAGGTCCTGAACCTGGGCCAAGCACTAGAGTGCCGTGTCCACAAGATCTGCCTTGAAGAGAAGGATAAGCGACCAGACCTCTATGCCTTAGCAATGGGGTAACATTGTGTGCTGATCAGCTCTATGTGGAGCTTATAGTTAACATCTATCGCGTGAAGTGGGGTTATGAACTCTTATCAGACATGTAGGAGTGGGAGCTTGTATCTGTAGCTGAGATGATTATGTTAAAATATGGGTTGGTGCACTTGGTTTTTAGCCCTAGAGTGGAGATAGTTGTTAAGTGTTGATAATTGAGCCTTTTAATAGGTGGTAAGGTGACTTTTAATTGGAAGAACCTAATGCCACTGACCCATTAAAGCTACAAAGCAAGTCCATTGTTTTAAGTATGCAGACAGGACAGAACCTGGATTTCTATAAACATTTGAGTAAAAATCCTATATGCAGTGAATGTTGTTCCGTGAACGTTTTCACTGTGTATAGGAAAGAATTGTGTTGGGTATTGGATATGGATCAGCACATACGTGTGTGTGTGTGTGTGTGTGTGTGTGTGCACGCAATCTATGATTAGACATATACAATGGGGCTTATTTTTTTTATTTTACCTGATATTTACCCCTTTCTAAAAGTTTAATTCTTGCACTGCGTGACACTGAGAAGTTCTTTTAGAAGTTTTGTCTCTGCTGTTGCAAACCCTTTATGCGTCTTACAGTTATTCAGGTCGCTTGAAAAGCCAGAAGGTGCACATGGTCCCTGAGAATGAGTTTCATCACAAAGAGCAGCCAGCACGCAGCGCCACACCTGCCAGTCAACAGAACGGCCCCGGCAGCACAGGCAAGCCTGCCACTAACACAAGCAAGACCGAGGAGGGGACTTCAGAGGATGGTGGTGAGTGAAGGATTTTAAAGTGTGACACCTACCACCTTTCTCTTTAATCTGACAAACACTAAATTCTTTGTTGTGTATGTCTATATTACTATTTTCCCACAATGATGCAGCATAAACACTCAGTGCTTCAGTTCCAATATGAAAGCCCGTAATTTTAATAAACCCTGTCCGACTATTTATTTATTTATTTATTTTGGGCAGATCGGGCCAAGGATAAATCTCAGGGGACCACTAAGCCAGTGAACAAAGCCAACAGTGCAGCAGCCAAAGTGACCACCAGCAATGGCAACGGTGCTCTCAACAGGTAGGAGAATAAAACAAAGCTTTAAAAAATCCACCAGTTTCATCGGCTGCTGAAAGTGTGTGCAGTTTGTTTTGTGATACAGCAATGTATAAATAAAATATAATTGAGTGTTGGATTCAGAAGATTTCTCTGTGAAGCATTTTCAATGAAATGGTTTTGAAAAGGAAAAATGTCTCCGCAGCACCAAAGCCGTTAAAGAACGGGACGACAAAGAGAAGAGTGGGAAGGAGAAAAAAGAGAAAAAAGAAAAGACACCCGGCAGCACACCAGAGGCAAAGGCGGAGAACCGTCGGGAAAAGCAGAGAGATGAGAGGGCAGGGAAAGAGGAGCGGGTGGTGCGAGAGGGTAAGGAGAAGACCCCGAAGGCAGACAGGGAGAAAGTGAAGCCAGAGGAGAAGAGTGGAAAAGACGACAAGGTCAAAGCCGGGAACGGGGAGCCCATGGAACCGTCCAGGGAGCGTGATGCTGTCAAGGAGGCCAAGAGCAAGGAGAAAGGAGACAGGAGTGCTGTGGCCGGGTCCCTCAAGTCACCAGGTCCCAGATCTGAGTCGGCTGAATCTGAGAGGGGTAAGAAGCCGTTCCAGTGGTGTTAGACTGCTCATGAAAGTGTGCCGTAACATTTTGACTTCTCTGTCAGGCCTCTTACGAGGTCCGTACACTTCATCTCATTTATTCTTCTACTTCTGCGACAGTTTGTCCACTTGGATGCTGACATGCTTTACATTTGTAAATCACATGAATTCACTTAAGTAAAATTAAATATTTAGATTCAGCATTTTCTTACCTTTTGTAGCATGTTTGTAAGACATTAAATGGATGGCACTAATGCACAAATTAACACCAGTGTCGCTCGGCTTGTCTCTCTCAGATCACAAAAGACGAAAGCTCGACAGTCACGCTTCCCCGTCCCACTCCTCGTCTGTTAAGGTTAGTATGGCTTGAGGAAGGCTGTGCCAGTTTCTTCTCTATCTGCCGGAGCGTTCCCTGCCGTTGCACATTCCAGCAGCCCAGAAGATCAACAAAGGAGAATTGTCGCACACGGAAATCCCAACCATAGCCATGGGAGTTGGAAAGCATTCCATGGACATACGCATGATATTTTGCAGAATTGGGAGAGATCTCCTCAAGGACTTAGCCAAGAAAATATTGTGTATATTGAGTATTTTCATATTGAAATATTTACCTATTTTCATATTAATGAAAGCAATCGGTGTGCCTTGTGAAGAAAGAAATTTTTTAAGCATTTCTATATTCCATGTGGAGTTTTTTGTTTTTTTTGTTTTTGAGAATAATACTCACCTGAAGAAAAAAAAGGCTTGCCAAATAAAGAGCGCTCCATAGGCAATTTCCCCCCCCCCCCATACCCGGAGCAGTGTTTTACTACTTGAAATGATGCCCAAGAGTTTTTTCCCCCCTCCTTTTTTCTGAGCTGTGAAGAGTTCCTGTTTTTTGTGATGTGAAATATTTCGCTAACCCCGCAACGTCCCCCGGATGCAGCACAAAGATGGATGGTGTCCAGCATCTTCCCTGCTGTAGGAGTGCCTCTGCTGCAGCTGAGTCCCTCTTCCACCTCCGCTTGTTGAAACGTCCTTCACGGAGTCTGCACGTCACGAGATGCAAGTCCAGTCAGTCCTGCCGAGCCCCCTCTCCCCCCCTTCAGTGCTATCCCTACGACTTACCAGCCAATGGGATCTTCAGTTGTACTACCTCCTGGCAAGCAATGAGTCGAAAACCAGAGCCACCAGCATCTGAGATCAACGGAGAATGTGAATGTTGCAGTTTTCAATCTACCAAAAATACAGAAGAAAATAAGCCCACCCCTGCAAAGAGAGAGGCAGTGAGGGAGAGAGTGGGCGAAGCCTGAATCGTCTGGAGCGTTGCCCAAACCACTGGAAGCTTGTGATAGGTCTTTAATTTACCCTTCCACCAGAGAAATAGGCTCCATGTGTCTTTTCCATTCCTGAACTGTAAGTGACAGCAACAGTTACCTATGTAGGGATGCAATCAAGCACATAAGAAATTGAGTGATTTGTCTTATATATTTATATACAAACACACACACACACACACACACACACACACACGCGCGCGCGCACACACACACGCACACATACATTACTTTCAGCACTTGCACTTTAGATGTATTGAAAACCAGCTGTGGTGTAGGACTTCTATTTTAGGTCAGACATGTCTGTAGTATTAAGACTAGCAGTTATTTCATATATGCTCAGGGTTTTTCTATTTTAAATATTGCAATTCCAGATGATGACTTCTCCTCTATGTTATAACCTTGTCAAAGCCTTAGTCCTTGAAGGTCAGAGGTCAAGGGAGAAGTGTGCTGTTGGTCCGGCCAGCCCCAACTCCCCACCTCCCCAACCCCTTTTTCCAACTCTCTGCTGCTGTCTGACAACCTCCTCCCAATCCCCCACCCCCTCCCAGCTCATCTGTCATCTCCATTCATCCCTACAGGACAATAGCATCGAACCCAAGGAGTCCACATCCAAGGTTTGAATTAACTCTTCTATTCCTAGCTTTTTGTTCACAAGTCAAAAACGTCTTCAGCTTTTCACATGAAAAAGTGTTTGATATCATGTGATTCGGTCTTTTGTTCTCGCACTTTAAAAAATAAAATAAAAATAGTCGCTCGTGTGAACTGCCAAAGCTGTAATGTGCAGTTTCATGTAGAAAATGTTTTCCTGCTAAACTACACCTGCCACTTGGAAGAAGTGTGCATGTAGCTTACACTAGACTGCATCAGCTAAAGACTGCATTTAGGTGAATTAGACATGACTTGTATTCATTTTCATGATTTTTAGCAGCAACTTTAAGGTATTTTTTTTTTAAAGATGGTTCTAGTCAATTGCTAGAATCATTAGCTTCATTGCCTAAATAATAAGTAAAGTCATTGCAGACCTTAAAAAAACAAAAAACATGAAAAAGCCACAAATACCAAACCGTAATGCCCCTGGTTTTGAGGTTTTTTCTGAAGTTTACCACATCTCTTAACTGACCTACACGACATGCCAGATTTAGTATTCAAGCTGATAATTTTTGAAGAAACACATTTAACCATGACTATTGCTTGAGTTTGTTGAGTTTGTGCACAAGATTCAGACAGTCTGTTTTATTCCTGTGAGTTAAACATGAAAAATGCTGCTATGTTCAGGTTTTGTTGAAGTATCTGGATTGTTCACCTCTTTTTATGTCAGCAAGGGCAAATTAAATACCAGACAATAACATGAAGTCCCAGCTGGCTGTGTCCTTAAAAAATTATAACTAATATATGTAGCATTACACAGTACACTTTTATAATGAAAACCATCAGTTACTGAGTACTATGTGCTGTTATAGGGCCATATTTCTTGTTGGACAGCAATATTTTATCAAGACAAAGTAGATATAAACTCAAGTGTCCCTTCATTTCCAGCTGATTGTAACAGGTTTATATTTTTAATCATAAATATAAAGAATCTGTGAATCTTAAAACTTAATCAACGCAGATTATGTTTTATTAATTAATAGTTATTCATTATAAAGGGTTCAGGATAACATTTTTTCCTACTCTGCCTCTGAGCCAGTAGATTAGACTACCCTCCAACTTCAAATGAAGGTAATTTCATTACTTTGATAGCCTAATGTATTATAACTAATTTATTAGGGGATTTCTGTTTCATATTATAAATCTATATTAGTGGAAAAATGATAACTGAACTAAATGTAGTGGGATATGCTCTGCCCTGTAGGCTCACCCCAGCATGCTCCAGGCATCACTGCTAGAAAGGCACTGCAGCTACCTTTGGGTTCTTCATATTTAAATTATTCAAACATTTTTATGAATGACTTTTATTGACATGTTAATGAGAAAAAACTACTTAATAGTGATGGTACATTTCAGCCAGTTTGCTTCACAAGTTAATCCACCAGTGGAAACCTGGTCAGCTGCTAGCCAATCAACTTGCCTCATCCACGTCATTGTTGGCCGCAGGCCACCAGTGATGCCTGTATTATGTTTATAATGTCAGCCTTTGACTTAAGACTATAAGATGTGTTCGCATGCCTATGTATCTAGATTCATAAGCCCTTTATCAACATTTGTGCTGTAAATCCTGTATTGAAAGACGGTGTAAGACTTTTTAAACTGCTCTGAAAAGTATATTTCATAGCTCTCACTGAAAGCGAATCCCTTGCATATTGTGTCAAACATACCTTTCGGTTTATGTAATAGAACTATCAGACTGAGTGTCAGTCATACTGCAACAAACAAATCACAAACTAACTTGACTTTAAATGAGTTGACAGATGGTTTTTCTCCTTTGGACTCTTTCGTTGTTGTTCTCATAATGACAAACAACTCCACCTTAGTCTAAATGCAGATCTCAGCCCACTCTGAGCCACTGTGAACTCTTTGTTGAACAGTTAGTAGTCACGTGTCACATGACTGAATACCAGTCAGTATTTGGAAGTATGTCATCAATGTAGAGTGATTAGAAAAAGTACAATAGTAAATACTTTTCTACTTGTTTTACCACCATTGTTGGCATATTCCCCCCCTGCAGTGCTGTATTATGTTTAAAGTTATACCAACACTTAACATAAAGGCACTGCTGCCTGTTTGAGTTGTTTTGTTCTATTCATATGTAATTGTTCTTCCAGCACCACATGAACTTCAATTCAGTTGCCCGGTCCAAGAGCAGAGAGAGGGAGATGGAGAAGAAAGACTCAGAGAACACACAAGGCCGATCCAAAGAGAAGAAAGAAGAGCGGAAAGAGCGAAAGAGAGTCAGTGTCTAACCGCCTCATCAACTATGTGAAATGGATTTTTTTCAGATTTAGTTTTCATATTAGAGGGAGAGGCAGTAGCAACAAGGATATAGTTGAAATATTAGTTATTATTAAATCATGTCATTTGTCTATCAGGACCACACTGTCAACGACCGTGAGACGAGCCAAGAAGCCAAACGCAGAAAGGATGAGAATGGGACCAGTAAGCGTTTGTTTTTTGTCTTTATTTTTAAAGAAAATCTGAAGGAGCTCTCAGCCAAACAAGGACAACAAAAAATAAAAATTAATATAAGCCAACATTTTGTTCTTAGATGCCTCCAAAAACAGCAAGAGCACAAGTCCTTCCTGTGACTCCCCGCTGTCGGCCGAGAAAGAGAAGAGCAAAAGATCCAAATCATCCAGTAAAGAGAAGGCCGACTCTGTGAAACCCGAGCGGACGTCCTCTGGCGGCAAGAAGGTCAGACTCAGTCGCTGTCGCGCACTCTCCTGAGCCGTCGACTAAAGGACTTTCTTGTCATTAGGTACTTTTTTTTTTCTGTTTCTTTTTGTGCTGCAGGAGTCCAGACATGACAAAGAGAAGTCTGAAAAGAAAGAGAAGAGGGACAGCAGTGGAGGAAAGGAAGAGAAAAAGCAATATCCTTAAATATAAAGCGACATTTCAGTGTGAAGGTGATTTTAATGAACTCTTCGTAAATTGCCGTCTTTATTTCAGACTGTAAATCCCGACCAGTGTAGATGGAGTTAACTGATTTAGCCAAATACAGTTTTTATCAAGTTAAGTAGCGTTTCAAAGATACTTACAGCTGTTCGCGGCACTGAATTTGTTTTCTATTATGGGATAATTACGTTCATTTTAGTATATTATGTGTCCGTACAAACACTCAGATCCAATAAGGATTGCAGCAGATGCCACATTTCCGCTTACAACCAAGCCCCGCTGGCTTGTTTTTAACTGGCGCTCTTAACCTCTGCATTGAACTGTTTGATTCATCTTATTTGAACATTTAGTGGTCGGCTTATTTCCCCTCTGGCCCAGTGCGCCAGTCTAAACTGATCATGTGACTTCAACTTCATATTTCTAGATGGACATTTCAAAGAGCCAGTGTGCCAGTCCCTTTGCTTATACACCTCATATCAGGCAGGCTTACACACACTTGCAGTTAGTTGTGGGTTTCTTTTGTCGGTGTATTATTTAGAGGACTTTCTCAGCACTGCCACGCACTCATTTAACAACCTTTAACCCCTGGGGAGTCTTAGGGTCGATTTGTGGCTCTAGGTCCGATAGTGTATGCATTTTTCTAAGACCCCCCAGGGGTTAAAGACTTTTCTCGTCACTACATTTTTATGAGCAGCTGTTTCATCTTTGAGCATTTCACCGTTTCCTTAACAGTCGTACTCATAAATCCTCTGACAAGCACAGATAATGTGCACTAATTAGTGAAGGTAAGACACATACAGTTTCTTTGTAAGTGGCTTTAACCGTTGCTCTGTGTCTCATGGTTTGTTCTCTTCCTCTTCGATCCACGTGCTGCAGCGGAACTGGAGAAGCTGTGCTTTTATCTGCGAGACATCTGCAACTCCATCTGTTGTTAACCCATATTCTTCTTCTTCTTTTTTTTTTTTTTTTGGCCTGATTGGCTTTTTTAGCTTTTTTTCTTTTTGTAAAAATTCCACCTCAAGTCTTGTTAGTTCTACTCATCTAAACTTACAGATCACCTCATTATTTTTCCATTTCAAACAACGGTAAACCAGCGGAAACTTTTTTTTTTTCTTGGTGAATTTGTATCCGTTTTTTGTTTTGTTGTTTGTTTTTTGTTTATTATTATTATTATTATTATTTGATATGGGCGCAACATGCTGCCGTAATCACAGTGTTATTATCCTAATTAGAAATGTGGTTACTGTATGAAATGATTTCTTGGTTGCATCTGGTCATAGATTCAATAATCTTATGCTTGAAAATGTCTACTTTTTTGTACAGTGTCGGGCTTTTGCTTTTTGCTTGTTTTATTGGAGTTAACATGCTTTCCATGCTCACTTACCTCATATCCTTTTGAGATACGTAGATACTTTTATTTATTTATCTCCACCTTTTAACCCGAGTAAGACGGTAGATGTGAGTAAAATGATACAAAGAACCAGTTTGTATATTGTGTACAATAATAAAGAGGGTAACATGAAATTCACATCATGTTATTTCTGTACTTCTTGTTTTTTTTTAAATGTCCCATACAGCTCTTTTGTGTTTTTGGTTTTTTTCCCCCCTCGTGTTAAACAGGTTTTTACATAATTTATAAAAATGTCAGTTTGACGTTGATTCAAATGTAGAATTGTAAAGGAAAAAAATCACACACACAAAATCTGATACTCTGTACTCCAAATACGGCTGTTTCAAAATGACTTTTGGAGATTTTATCTGCTGTACTCAATGAGTGTAAGCTTTTTCTCTTTTTTTTTCTTTTTCTTTTTTTTAAACGACAACAAAAACAATAAATAATAGTTTTCCTAGTGTGTCAGTTTGATATTGTGTCTATCTTCCCTTCTTTTCTTTGCCATGAATGTAAGGACATGCATAAGGAGGATTATCTGCAAGCCAGTCACTCAGCTGGGTGGGGGGGGGGATAAAACAAACATCTTAATTTACAGTATTATACTTTGAAATAGTCAAGTGTATAAAGAATTGACTTTAGATTTTAATTTTTTAAGCTACTTCACACTGACCTATTGATCATTTAAGCATAAAAAGGTACAATTCAAGGGATGAACCAGTGATATGTCTACATTAACAGACAGCTTAGCAAAGCTGTCAAAGGATGGTGTGCCTAAAGATACTATTTATCTTTAGGCACACCATCCATCTGTTGCATTTCTTTTAGTCCATCCATGAACACAATTTGGAAGACAAAATAATTATTTGCACCAACAATGTGATTCTCAAAGAGCTTTTAGCCAGCTGGACAAGTGAAGGATCTCTGAATCAAAACATATCTGCAGATGAACAATATCTGAAAGTCATGACCTAAAGAAGTAGGAATTTGTTTTTTGTTTTTTTAAAGCCTCAAAAATGTTCTTAATGGAAGAGCGGCTGTCAGGAGGCCATTCTTACAGAAGGAAAACAACAATCTGAGGTAATAACAAAAGAGCTGGACTGAAATATCAGTGGCAACAGATCTGATGGAGTGACGAATTACTTTTGTATTGTCTGACAGTATACAGTGCCTAAATAAAGTTGTATTGAATGCTTCAAATTCTGAATATATACAGAAGAGGTCAGGAGAAACGTGCAACAGTGACTACAGCCATTTGTAACACGTGGCGGAAGCTTTGATGTGGTTTATGCTGCATTTTAGTCAGTGGTGTTGAGGATCTTGTCAAAAATGATGCAATACCATCTGGAAAGTGCAGAAGAGAATTGGGGCAACTGGGGGAAAAAACTGAAAAAAGACATGCCCAATTTTGTCTTTTAGCAGTGGCCGTAACCCTATTCCACAGTATTGACACACATATGTGTGCATGTTTCAATAAACTGCTGCACCTACTTGCCATTTTCCAACACTAAAACAAATAAGATTTTTTTTTGTAGTGTAATCTGAAGGATTCAAAAGATAAAAGTCACACGTAAATATAAACCTGCTTTTATTAAGGAAATGTAATAAAATCCTTTGTACATGACCCCTCCACAGAGGTTCACTGTGTCCATACATGCAACTCTCATGGTTGAGGTACTGTTACAAATGAACTGGAAAAACTAAACCAAATCAGATGTCATTAACAGACACTAACTAAACCAGGGTCAATTTCGATCTGCAGTTTGTTTAGAACTATTACCAAATTCACATGCACTTTTTTCTGGGGAATAAAAGGATGAGAAAGTCTGATATACTAAACAAATGTAGGCATACATTGTTTGTAGTGGTTGTAGGTTCTTTTCCCCCCCCCCCACTATTCAGTATATAAAAATTTCACTTATACAAACAGACAAATGTTTCATTCGTTGCTCTTCCCTCAATGTACAGTTTCACCCCTCTGCATAATGCATAGACACAGAAAGCTTTTCACGACCAAAGAAGCTATGGTGTGTTATCATTTACCAACAAAAAAGAGATGTTGAGAATCACAGCTGCAGATACTGCGCTTACATGAGAACAGCTTCTAAAGTGTGTACAAAGTGTAAACCATAAGCTCAGTTAAACCATTTGAATGTTCGGTTTACATAAAAAGGGGTCACCTTCCTAGCCTCTAAAGTATTTATGAATCTTTTGATTTCAACAATATGGCATTAAGTGATCAAACACGGGCCTCATTTCAATAAAAGAATCGTTTCTTTTCAAAGAGTGGCAGCTGAAAGAAATGCACAAAGTCGATTCAAAACAAGCATCTAAAACAGATTCAGTCGTATGTGACGTCCAGCTGGCTTTGAAAATGACACCACCTAAGCTGTTTAAGATGACCACTAATTTCACATTATTGATATTTTCCGAGTAAAAACCTGGATTCACTATTGTCAGTTAAATTGATCTTAACCCTAGTGTTCAATGCTTGTCCTAGATATTCTGATACACTGAAAAAAAGCCTTATAGTAAAACAAGAAAATGACTTTACTTCACTAAATATAACATTTATCCAACTTAAGAGTTCACCACAAAAATATGTCTGTAAAGGATTCAAATGACTAAATAAGTAATCCAGGATTTTGATTTCAAATCATGGCTTTTTTTTTCTTTCTTCTTCTTCTTTAAAATAGAAAACAACTGAAATTACAACAGTTTGTTTGTCATTTGAAACAATGTTTTGCCCTACTTCCACAGATTTTTTTTATTTATTTATTTTTTATTTTCAAGTGAATTAAATTTTTAAATTGCATTGCCATGATGCAGAAATGCTCCATAAGGCACTACGAGAGGCAAATCCCATGTTTCCAGAAGCAAAAGTCCTGTTGCAACATTGCCCTCTGTTAGTGTGATGGGTTCATAACCCAAAATGAGCACTTGTTGACTTGTAGGCTTGTGTCCAAGTTGGTGACAAAGAAGGCCGTTGCCTCCAGGACGCCAACCACGGAGTGTCGGGGTCACACAGAGTGGCAGTTTCCATCCAGGATCACCGGCGGGAATCGAAACAATTCACCTGTGTGAAGCCAAAAGATGTGCAAAAGAGAGTCAAATGAAAAACTGCCGTGTGTGGGTATTTCATTTCAGCTTATTTGATTCAAAAGCCAAGATTCCCCTGCTGCTTCACAAAAGTGAGTTAACTACAGAAAATTATTACTTCAGGCTCATCAGATCTGAGGGCATCAAACCAGCTGCAGTAGGTTAGGTAAACTTGATAAAATGTTCAATTTACTTTAGATACTAAGCTTGGTAATCAACAATCAGCTACAGATTAGAGTCAAGCAGAGTGAAATATTATGAAAAGAAAGGTGAGACTGAATTGAATGTGTGTTAAAGACAGACTGTATATAAAGGAGGGATGCAGCTAATCAGCAGCAGTGTTGGGATGTTTCTTAAAAAGCTGCTGAATTACTCATTACTCGTTACTTTTCTTAAAAGTAATGCAGTATGCTACCTAAGTACCACCTTGAAAGTAATTCATTACACTACCCGTTACATGTAAAATGACCTGAATCTTACTTTCAAAATTACCACTTAACAATATAAACCTACACTGCCACACCAACACAAATCTCTACTCCTATGAAGACACACATACGTCCATCCATCCATGTCCTTCTGCTTATCAAAGGCCGGGTCACGGGTGCAGCAGCCTAAGCAGAGAAGCCCAGACCTCCGTCTCCCCAGCCACCTCCTCCAGCTTGTCCAGGGGAACACCAAGGCGTTCCCAGGCCAGCCGAGAGATATAATCTCTCCAGCGTGGGTCTGCTCCAGGGCCTCCTCCCGGTGGTACATGCCCGCAACACCTTACCCAGGAGGCGCTCAGGAGGCATCCTTATCAGATGCCTGAACCACCTCAACTGGCTCCTTTCGATGTGGAGGAGGGGAGTACTCTGAGCCCCTCCCGGATGGCTGAACTTCTCACCCTATCTCTAAGGGAGAGGCCAGCCACCCTTCGGAAGAAGCTCATTTCTGCCACTTTTAGTCGGCACCCACAGCTCGTGACCATAGGTGAGGATGGGGACATAGATCGACCGGTACATCGAAAGCTTCCCTGTTACACTCAGCACAACTTCACCACAATGGACCGGTACAGCGTCCACATCACTGCAGCCGCTGCACCAATCCATCTGTCGATCTCCCGCTCCCTTCTCCCGTCACTCGTGAACAAGACCCCGAGATACTTAAACTCCTCCACTTGGGGCAGGAGCTCATCCCTGACTTGGAGTGGGCACTCCGTCCTTTTTTGGACCGAGGACCATGGCCTCAGATTTGGAGGTGCTGTTTTTCATTCCCACTGCTTCACACTCGGCTGCGAACCGTTCCAGTCCGAGCTGGAAGCCATTACCCGATGAAGCCAACAGAACCACATCATCCACAAAAAGCAGAGATGAGATTCTGAGACCAACCAAGGGAAAGCTTTCCGCCACTTGGCTACGCCGAGAAATTCTGTCCATAAAAACTACGATCAGAATTGGCGACAAAGGGCAGCCCTGGCGGAGCCCAAACAACGACACGCATACGATTTTATTTTATTTTTTACAAGCCGACAACACAAAACGAATATGAAAACCAGCCCAAAAAGACACATTGTTTCCACTGTAGAAACAAACAGTAGGTAGAAACGGCCGTTACAAGCCTGACTGCTCATCACTGCTGCACCTGCTGAAGTTCAGGCTCTGGCTGCTGAGTGGGGTTAACATGTACTCAGCTTTAATATCACTGACAGACGAAACTGAGGAACACGGCAGACTCACACACTCCATTTTGACTTTGCTTTGCAGGAGCATTCACCCCCTGCTGGCCACTAATGTAAGTTTAGGAAGATTCACTTTTCAGACTTGGAAGCGTCCATCTTTTATATACAGTCTATGGTTCAAAAGGTTTCCAACTTCTTATTTTTCAAAAAAAACCCCAAAAAAACCTCGAAGCAAGTTTAAAAGTTGAGAATCATCTGAAGACAAAACTTTAACATTTCACTTATATGTGACTTCAGTACATTTCTAAACAGGTTACGGTCACAGTAAAAGACATACCCTTTAGATTTTCACACTCTCTGTCCCATAGACGTTGTAGCCTTCACGGTACGTGGCAAAATTCTGGGTGTTTGCAGGAGGGGCCGGCTTAAAGTTTTGGGCATTCTTTGCCAGCTTCAGTCTTTTGGTTTCTTGCCGTGACTTATAGCAGAACTCTATCAAAGCCACGGTCATAGCCAGGCCAAGCCCTCCAACTAGAATATAGAAGACTCCTGCCACGTTGCTCAGGCTTAGTGCACTTGTCTTGTCCTGGGGAAGGTAAAGACCTCCGTTAAGACTTCTTTTAACTGGCACTTTGAGGCTGACCTCATACACACTAACATAAAAACCTACACTATATTTGCACCCTGCTGCGCTATGACTACACAGAAACTGTGAGGAGGCTGCTAAATCTGTCTACAAATCCCTCTGAGGTATGGCTACCTAAAAATGAGAAAAGTTGGAGCAACTTAAATCTGTCTAGGTTCTAGTCTCAAGTTATTTGTGCTCTAAGTGGCTGTGAAGGTGAATGTAGAGAGACTTGCTATCTTTTGCCTGTTTTATGGTCTCTTTACGAGGCCACGTCTAGCGGAAGGCGGTCGTGGTCGTACAGGTCTACAATCCTCAGATCACTATCATAGCTGTTAAACTTAGCCTCAAAAACACTGCATATGTAACAATCAAGGTGGCAAGCTGTAAAGGTGAATTGAACCATTTTGCTGCTATTAAAAAAAGCCTAATATTGAAATTCATTTGTATGTGAGTTTTAACATATATTGTATAGTTCTAAAAAAAAAAAAAAAGGTAAATTCTGCTTTTTTCTTGACCTAAAAAGTACTTCTAGGATATAAATCTCTTAATTTTAATACATTTTTAACAAAACGTTCCTTACTCTGACACTCCATCTTTGAGACATGACTATTCAATACCATTTGACCACTTTAGAGCTCAGATGGTATTTAAAGGTCAGTTTGGACTTTGTCAGAATAAGGATGCCTTTGGGAAATCCAGAGAAACTATTTCACATACCAATGAATAAGATCAGCAATAAACTACAAGTCTGGGTGAAAAACAGCAGTATAATGGTTTCAATTCAAAACTTTATGGTATGAATTTTAAAAAAAAACGTGTGTGTTCTCATGCAAAAAAAATTTAATTTTTTTTTTTAAAAATTGAGAATTCTCCTCAAACAAAGAAGTTAATGTAATGAGCTGTGTTCAAAGTGTAGGTGTGTGTTGCACTGCGGTATGTGTAGGGCAAACCTAGTTTTGAATGTTTTCCATGTGTTGTTGTGTGCTTTCGATGTTTGCGTATGAACATTTAGATCAAAATGCATTTTAGCAATCAGTGTAAAAAGACCTGCAGCGACTGACCTTACTTCCAGAGTCCTTGGTTCCACATTCACCCTTATCGTACCACCATTTGTTTTTCAGCTTGTCTAAGATGCCTTGTTCACTGAGTTTCAATACTGCAAGGTTTACAGGAGTTCTTCACGTGGGAAATAACATAAATAACATTGTATTATGTTATTTTATGTTATTCAACTTTTTTAAAAACTACTTTATACTGTACAAAGCGATAGAGTAGGGTCCTGGCCAACATATCACAGATAGCAAGCAACACTGCAGTATATAGATAAAAATATGACTTTCATGATCCATGGCTAACCTAGCATGCCAGACCCCACCTATATCGCTTTGAGTAATCGGCACACACTGATCACAAGAAGAAGAAAAAAAAGATTTAAACTTGCAGAATAAAGCAGCTGCTGCATAGCTTTCAGGGAATGAAAGAAAACAGAGGCAGTAATTGCTGAGGGCACATTATTATCTTTTTGTTGTTGTTGTTGCTATGGGCAGCCTTTTTGAAGTTCAGCAAGGTGGATCTAACAGGAACCCTTTCCTGACTAACAGCAGTCCAATTCTATAAACAGCTATTAGGAGGCTAATGTCTCACAAAATCACCCCCTTTTAACTCAGAGTGACCAATCACATGAGAGGAAATTATAGAGGGATCATGAAACGATCTTGATTTATTTGTTTGCTTTGAGACTCGCTGACTCCAAAGGTCAGAGTCGTGATTTGCAGGGATTTTTTGTGGAAGACATTATGCTGCATTTCCTCGACTGCTAGATTTCCAGGCTTGTTTCCTTTCAGAAAATAAAGATCAGTGTATGCAATCCATCATCATCATCCAATATATTGCTCTCACCACTGTATGTGTGCGTGTGTGTTTTCCCTCTTGTCAAATACGGCTTGTGTTTTGCAATAATACATAAAAAATAAATGAATATTAAAAGAACAAAAGGGCAGGGGGCAAGGGATCTGTAGTCCTGATCTCCAAGAAGAGCACTTTGAAGGGCAAAGTTGAGACTAGTTTGTTTGAGCGTTGAACACTACAGAGACAAACAGCAGACGCTAGACGCATGATTATAAATGCAATCGAGTCAGAGCCAATTTAACGTCGGCAGTTAGGCAGAGTTTAATATTTTCCTCTGAAGCAGAATAATCAGGAATCATCCTAACATTTATATTTATAATTGTATTATCTAGAAGAAGCTTTACAGACACTATGAGGATGAACAACAAACCAAAGAAATCAACTTAAGAGCAGGCACAACTGCTACCAACTTAAATGATTTTCATCATAACTGTTTAAGGGCACCTCATTCTGCACAATACGAACACACTTTTTATGAAGCAACATCTAGTGGTTTGTATGTTGATTTTCTGGCTGTATTTATTCTCCACTTTGGTGCACTAAGAGAGGCCACAGCAGAGGTTACAGTGGTAAATGTAATTAGCATAACCCGGCGAGCTGGTTAGGATAATGACTGGTTGTTATTGGCTAACATCTACCCTGCCTCGTGGCATTCTGGGTAGAATGATCTACTCCACTGAGCTGCTTAAAAAAAATCTGTTTGTTATAAATTATGAACATGATTTTTCATCCAGTAGGGGGAAAACATCACAAGGTGGACTGCAACAGCCTGCTGCTGGTCATCACATAAAGAGGTTCAAGCTCACCACCAGGTGGTGACCATGTGCTTTTAAACAACAGCCACTGCCCAGACTCACAGTTTAGAAATGCAAATGTATTTTCTGAATCTTTCCTATATGAATAAACCTAAACACAAAACGGATGCATCCATATCCAGCCTCTGCACAGAAGCACATTATTGAAGCAGCTGGAGGCACAGGCTTTTTTGGGCTATTTTATTGTGCTTGGGTTTGTAAATAGTTTGCCCCAGAGACACACAGTTGGCTGCATTGTGGTGTGTACTGCTAAATAACTCAACCTGTCATTTACTGTCAGAGAGACAAACACTGGGAGCTGTCCCAAACCTCTGAAGTAATAGCATTTCACGGCTCGCTCCACTGAGAGCGAACCCTAAACAGTTAAAAAGGGTGATCTATCAAACTGATTCACATTAAAGCAAACAGAGATCCAAATGGTCCAAATTAAACCGAAAGCCAAAAATACATCGCTGCCAGCAGTACTCACTGGGTTTAGTAATATGCTATAAAGGAAAATATGAGCAGCACTGCAGAATTAGGTACTTATATTTTAAACAGATATTATTTTTATATTAATTTTTTTTTTTATACAAACATTTATATTGTCAACAGTTTCACTAATTCAATTGAATGGTGACCCATTTTATACACTATGTCACAAATGTGTTTCAGCAGATTTCCGATCATTATGTTTACAGACCAGCTTCCTGTTATGGGAGCCTGCAGAAAGTGAGGATCGAAGGACACACTGATATCTGCTTGAAGCTATTAGAACTGTGCATTATATACCATTTCACCACTTTCTGCCAGTTATCTCCCTTATTTGTATTTATAATTCTTAATACAAAAGATTGTGCAGCCCACCTACATACTTGACAGCTTTCAACTCTCTGATTTGCTTAAATGTTAAAAAATGCGACAGTACTGTTACATGTCTTAATCGTTCAACAGCTGGCATGCTATAAATACTCAAAAATGTTATTTTAACGTGAAAAAAACAAAAACCCAATATGGTTCATTGTTATAGTCCACAGATGCCTGTTTTTATCTCACTTTTGATTGCCTAATTATTTAAAAGGGAAATTAATGATGCATCCGCTGTCAATTAGATTTCATTGAAATCTGTGATTATTAGGCATAATTTCCTCCAGGAATCTTAACAAATGTATGTGTAAACAGCCTAAATCTGTCTGCAGAGCCACATGTGAAATCTGTAGCTGACTTATGAAATAGGATTTTCATTGGATCAGTCCTTAAAAGAAGTATAAGCCCAACCCCCGTGACAAAGTGCGGGACTGAAAAAGAATATAACGAACACCTGTACAGGCTGTTGCAATGGAATACAACATCTTACATTTGTGAAGCTAAATAATTAATCTCCAGCGTCAGTGTGCCTCCATCAAAGAGGTGTGGGTTCACCTCTTTTGCTTATGCTTGGTTCTGTGCTAAGACATGTGGAATTTAAAATTTCACAAGTTTTAGTGCTTTGTAGGCTTTGATACAAATTTGCACAGGTGATTCTTTTACTGTGTGGTTTAAGTGACCTCACAACTTTACCTTTCACACTCTCTGCAGGACAGGAATACAGAAAAGAGGGGAAAACATTCAAGACAGCAAAGAAGAACATAAAAAACTCATGCAAAATCACTCAATACCAAAATAACCCACAGGAACAAATATAAAAGGTTTAAATTAGTTCAGCTTCACTGAATAAATTTAGAATATCTCAGAGTAGAAAAACATGAAAACATTTTAAAATATATGTGATATGTAGTCTATACATATACATGTATGTGCTGAATTTCATTTGAGGACTCCCAGTGATAACAGCAGTGGTCTTCACATACAATATATCTCCATATTATTGCTGAATTGCCAACACTGGTGTTTCTGAAAGTGAAACAAGGACAAAGAAATGTGGCAGTCCGGAGTGATACTGTTGCACTGATCAGCTGCTCTCTTTCTAACCGGACATAAAGGGACAGAGGACAGTTGCCAGTGAGAGGAGACGGTTTCTTTGCGTTACCCCCTCTGGCAATATCCATATCCTGCTCACTCAGGAATGGGACGACCAGAGTCAGTAACAGGAAAGTTCGTCCTGTCTCTTCTCTCATAATATGTCAAGTGTACTGTGGTCATGATGCAAGCTGAAGAGCAGAGGCAGAGATGGATCCAGAGTCTAGATCCTGGTGTCTAAAACAAAAGATCAGGGGCCTCATTTATGGAAAGTTTGTACAACTGATTTGATTAAGGGGGGAAATATATATATATATGTCATCAGTGTCAATATTTGAAAGACACTGATGTGCAAAGAAAGGTTGCAGCTCCTCTGCAAAGTTTGAAGTGATGTAAGTTAGTATGCGCGTGCACACAGTATGAAAAAGCAAGACATGCTTTACAGTAATAATTAGCTAATGTCCTCTATTATCATTTCTCTTTTTTGTTTTAACTTAACAGAGAAAGTGAGACTACATAACCTTTCAAAGACAGTGTAATGAGCTTTGAATTACATCTAGTGTGAGTTTTATCATGTCATTGGCGTAACTTTGTGCTGAA
>NW_005187465.1:2755531-2781241 GCF_000239375.1 Pundamilia nyererei | reverse complement strand
CTGGTAATACCTGAAATGAGTAAAGAAAATCAACAGTCTATTTATGCAAGATAATTCAAGATAATTCATAATTTTATTGGGGGAGTTGTATTGGTTGGGTCTGATTATTGGGGGGGAGGGGGGGAGGCGTAACCTCCATAACCCCCCCGGAAATTACGCCCCTGTGATAAATCCAGCATGTCATTGTCCTGTATGTGAGTAACTCTTATGGTTATAATAATGGGCTATTAAGGAAACGTTGCATAGTCTCACTTTCAGGGCTGAATGCATCTTCACAAAATTCACAGTTACACTTTTTAGCTATTACAAAACAGTAACTTGGTGAGAAGATGTAAGCACAAATCAAATCCTCTTGCACAAATGGAGCCCCTGGTCATATCTTACACTCTACCGTTGAAGGGTTTGCCAGGTCAGGATGGCCAGGGAAAGTTCTTTGACTGGCCTTTGATCAAGACCAAGCAAAGGTTTCTGTCAGTCTTACTCTGGATTTCAGTGAGAGGATGTCGGACAAAAAAAAAAAAGGTTTGGATCATTAGTCGTCACTCTGTCATTAGAATTCTCACGTTTGCCTGCAATGCTTAGTCCCCTCAAGACAACGCTGTTTCCTGTGCCTGCCCTAGCGGTTCAAGCAGCAGATTGGAGAGTGCACGTACATTTTATTCACTCTTTCTAGCGTTAGTTTTAAAGAACATTCATGTTGGTCTGTAGATATAAAAAACAGAAGAAAAATTAAAGTTTCCATCTTTCATAACCACAGACCAAAAACTACTCTGTCACGAGCACAGCTTTACCCACTGCCTTTCCTACCTCCTGCGTCACATACCTCTGGTTTAGCTCACATTTTTTTTCCTCCTCCATTAGCCAAGCAAAGGGTTCCCAGTTGATCACTGTTGCATAATAAATAATAGTAAAGCCACAGGTAATGACGAGTAACTTCTAAACACGTGATTGGCCCCAAATGCTACACTCCGTGACGACAGCCTTGCCGATTACTCTGTTCTAGGATACCCGACTTTGGTGACATTGAGGCTGACCTTAGAGTCACCTCCCCCGCTGCCGCACTCTCCCTTGTCGTACCACCATTTGTTTTTCAATTTGTCCAAGAGGCCTTGCTCATTCAGTTTTAACACTGCCAGGTTAACAGCATTTCTTGAAACGATAAAACATAACTTGTAAGAAAATGAACAGGTCCGTGAGAAATCTAATATAGAATATTAGTAAGAAATAGTGATAAATATCAATGGTTCATAGGGGGAGCACGGGAGGGACAAATTGGTAAAGAATTTCACTGGTGTGGAAGGGTAAGAAGCATTTTTACAGCAAAGAAAACGTTAAATATTAGAGAGGTGGCATGGAGGGTTACATTTGTAACTGAAGTGTGCGGGATGGGGACATTCTGTCATTGATCATTTAGAAACAAGAACATCTAGCATGCAGCTTAACATTCATCACAACTGACAGACCAGCATTGTAACTAGCAAATTAATTCAAGAAATATTTTTAAAAGGAAAAGAAAGGGGGAAAAGAGAGGAGGGGGGGGGCACCACAGAAAGGAGAAGAAAGGAAAGGTGAGAAGGAGAAGAGACAACACAAACGAGAGGATGGAGGGAAAGTGGCACGTGCGCAAGAAACAGGAGAAAACAACAGACACAAACCAGATACGTGGGACAGGAAATCAAAAATGGCTCAATGTGTGTGATTCAATTCAGATAACTCATAACATGTTTCACTCGGAGATGCACTTGGGGAAAAAAACAAAGGGCTTAAGAAGAAGAGGATGAGAAAAGGAAACATCAGGGTAGGTGGAATACTATAACAACATGGAGGATATTGTTATAATATCCCACCCACCTTAATGCAGAGCCTTTTGGTGTGGCCACACCGTAGCCCTTAGAGTCGAGGTTGCCGCCCACTTTCATGGTGTCGCATGGCTTCCGCTGCTCTATGTACTCATTCATAGTGGATTCGAGAAGAAAGGCAAACTTGCCCTTCGACTTTCGTACCCGGGAAACCCCGTCTGGTGTTGTCTTGGCAAACACTGAGGGTTCGGCAGATTTCATGTACGACCACATTTTCTCATAAACTGCTATTTTGGAGCGCTGCATTCAGGGGAACAGAGAGAGAAGAGAGAGACAGTTAAGGTCAAGGTGCACAGTAACAACCATGAAAACAATCGCATGAAGCTGCTGGGAGTCCGAGTTACATGATAATATTGATACAGGTCTGGACTTTAAGTGTGGAGCCGGAGCCGCAAGGATGTTATCGGGATTTGTGCAAAATAACCGAGGTGTGGCAAGAGGCTGAAACTTCTGTTTCCCACACGTTTCTCATACTTTATTAGAACTCTGTCATCCAACTATAAAAAACAGCCAAGATATCAAAAACATTATATTGTCAACATTTTCCCCCTCAGACACCTATTAGAGTTATTAGCTGCTGTATTTAGGGGGGAAGACTCAAAAATGTAACGCTTTATTCTGGTCCGAGCTGCTAAATGAACAATTAGTGCCACCAAATATACTCTCAAGGCACCTCTGATGGTCTCTAATTAACAGGTTACACCTCAGTTTTCAATATGTACTCATGACAAGACTGTCAACAGTCACAAAGTGGCTGAGGGAAAGTTACAAGTAGTGAGTACGTGCAAGAGATTGACAGGTAAAATTGAATTGATTAAAACTAAACTCCCCCCATCCAAACAAAAACAAAACAAAACACTGGAATGAAGAAACGAGCCATTTCAGCCAAAGGACAGCAGCATGTGGATGTGTGTGCAAACACTAAAGACGGTTGATGCCAGGAGTTGCGGCCAGTTTTCAAAGGCTGGAGGGGTCCAGGTGAGCTGTGTTAGCTGACGACCCTCCTATGCCGGCCAACTGCCCTCTAATATAGGCTAGGACCGCCTCCAAGACAGCGGGAGGGAAGTCACGCTCACACAGCTCCCTGCTCCAGCTCTATATTTAGTGCACAGACATGAGTAGTATCAATATTTTCATCTAACGCTCAGCAAGAAAGTAAGTGTATTTTCCAAAACTCCTAACTAGCTCGGCTCTGAATCGCAGGGAAGATAGCTGCTGCTGTGGTTATTTTCAGCAGCAGGTGTTTTGAGCTGTTACCACACCTGCTGTGACCTCACAGATCTCATCGCGTACTGAGCGCTGCACTAACAGACATGTGCTGCTTGTAATTCAGAGTGGATTTACCCTTTAAGTGCAAACGGTGCTGCAGAGGTAGTGGGCTCCTTGCCAGCAGCCTGAAGTCTGACAACCTGGCAGCTCAGCAGAAGTAACATGCAGCACATGTTTGGTATCAGTATCGATAAGCAGGAGTGACCTCCGCCACAGTTTATGTTCCTGCCAGCAGGTCACAGCTCATCACAGTCGCCGCCATCACGGTTGAGATTTTATTCAAATCAATCTGTTTGTACATCGATGCATGGATTGAATTTGACGCTACTGTGCATATGTAGCTGTTTAGGTCATGAGCTACTGCATCAAGCAGCAGCTAAAAATATACTGAAAACTTAAGAACAGAGAGTTATTTTGCATGTTCACCTGTAAAACAGCCAATCTTTATTCCCTTTGGCTTACAGCACTTTATTATTTATTTATTTATTACTTTATTATTTATGGAGTATTATTGTTATATATATGTTAATAGCAGGGTGTGTGTCATATAATAGCTGCAAAGATAAAAGGTTAGAAAATGATGCATTAAAAAAAATCCACACAAGCTGCTTTTTATGTACCGTTTTTGAATTTTAGTGTGTGGAGTTTGCATGTGTGGATTCTCTCCAGATACTCCGGCTTCCTCCCACAGTTCAAAGACATGCAGTCAGTGGAGTTAGGGTAACTGTTGATAGTTAATGTCCCATAGGTGTGAATGTGAGTCTGAATTATTGTGTTATTGTTCAGAGGGTATCTCGCCTCCCACCCTATAGAAGCTGTGATGAGGCTCCACACACTCCACAAACTTAGTTGCAAACACTATGTATGCATGCAACACATTGTGCATGTGTTTTGATTTTGGAGCCTGCTTTACGTTGATGTGTTTAAGGTCAAGAAGGAACTGCATCAGTCCACCTGCACTTAAAAGAAGCTACAGAAGCTACAAAAATCTTTTTGAACTCCTTTTAAATCTCTAAAATGACTGGTTGAGTCAGGCATCTGAACAGCTCCCCCCCCCTTTTAATTATTCTTTTTTAATACCTGAAAAATCAGCAGGTTGTCTTTTTTGTTGTTTTGGCTTTAGTGTTCAGTATGGATCAGTATGCATCCACACCAATTGTACCGCAAACACAGAAATAACACGAGTTGTGACTCACCAGGAAAACAAAAAAGGGGAAAAAAGCCTTTCTAGTACTTCTTCTTCACATGCTGTGCATGGGTGATCTGAAATACACTCTTCTTTGACAGTGTCAAGAACTCCTTTTGTAATGGCATCTTTTTTAACTTATTTGACCCGCTAACTTCAAGTCTGACGGCTTCACCTCTGTGGCCCAGTCAGCTGCCAGCTGGAGCAGCTACAGACATGCACAGCACGGCCCTACTCTGACACTCAGTACGCTGCTAAAAATGGCCAGCGAGAGGCTGATCGCTGGGCACCAGGGAGTAGGAGTACACAGCTGTCTACAATAGAGAGGAGAGGGGAAAAAAAACGAGGCTACATTAAACTGGGCTAATGCGACCTGCACTTGGCTGTGAGAGATGAATCTCAGAGGGAACTTTGGCTTGAACTCATATTTATTAACAGCGTCTGTGCGACCGGTTTGTTCCAGATTGTATGTTCAGTAGTCATGTGAGTCAGTCTTCCATTATTTCTATTAGGTGAGAGTAAATGAAAACATCAGAGTGAACTGACAAACTGTGTCAGCTCGGCAACGTGTACGGCAACATAAATAATTCACCAGATATGTAATGGATTGTGGGCTCGGGCTAGTAAGTGAATCATTCTTGACATATGCACGATTTCAGTTCAGTGGAGTGTTCATGTAAACACTGTTAGCATGACAATAATAGCTGATGACAGGTCTGACCATAGTGAGCAAACTGCAATTCTTCTCTGGGTTGCATGTAAATGTATGCTTGTCAGAAGTAGGCCGGTCATCTGTGCGGAAATCTGTGAAACTCCTCACGCTGTCAAACTGATATAAGCGCTGCGAAATCTTCTCACCACGGTGGCTTAACTGAGACAAATTATTCTCAATTAATTACTGGTGTAACCACAACATCGAGAATATGACAAGCTGGTCACGTCCTCTGGCCAGTGAGAAATTTGGGTTTACTGCCCGTCATCCATTCTGAAAATGAAGTAGTCCTTCTTCCAGCAACCAGTTTATCTTTCAGCAGCTGACAGAGCTAAGAGTGACTCATGGCCCTGAGCGTGTCTGACACGCTGCTGGCATCTCAAAACGAAGACAACGGGCCAAAGCAAAGCATGTGCACTCTTTTTGGTGTTTTTATACAGTGGCGTTCAATATTTAGTTACATGCATGGTTAAGGATATAATTACAACTCATTTACTGTATGTTCATGATCAGTGGAAATAAATTAAGAAAGCAACCAAACAGAAGCATGGCTCATTTAGCACAAAGCTGTTATTAAAATGATCTTTAATATTGCTTCGCTCATGCGCTCGTTTCCCCACTCTAACATCTGATCACTGTACACAACACAGTGAAATGCAACAAGCTAAATTTAGTTGGTTCAGTTTACCATACTCTGTAAACTGTTGCACACTGGAGAGTGAAGCTCAGGACAGATTATGTGCAAAAATTAATCACAAAATATCCCAATACCTATAATATATAGCAGATTTTAATCATTTCTGTAAAGCTAACAGTGGTTTCTCAAATCTGGCCACCTGAGCCTTGTGCCAAGAGTCAATCCTCTTAAACCTCTACGTTAAAATTTCAGAACTTCACAACAATAATAAACATATTTACACCTCATATATAGAGTGGCTTTGATCTCTCGCTATACAGCCAGCAGCTGTACAGGGAGGTAATACTTCTTATGGTTTAACTTGTTAAATTGAGAGATCATTTTGCAACTGAATGGGGTCAAGTTGGCGATTACATGAAATCTGCTTTTGGTAATATGGTGATTAATTGTGACAAATCTGCAATAATTGCAACTCTGTTGCTGTCTGCATAGAAAGAAATTCCCATTAAGTACTTCCATTCAGAGTCGAGCCAAAAATTTATAGATTTGACACTGAAATTCATAAATTTCTCCACAAATGGTGATGTAGTGAAAAATGGCATGGCAGCTACTTTCTACTTTCTAATTTTATTTATATAGCGTCAAATCACAACAACAGTCGCTTCAAGGCGCTGTTTATTGTAAGGTAGACCCTACGATAATACATACAGAGAAAAAAACTCAACAATCATATGAGCCCCTATGAGCAAGCACTTTGGCGACAGTGGGAAGGAAAAACTCCCTTTTAACAGGAAGAAACCTCTGGCAACAATACTTTTATAAAGGATTATAACTAGAATGCAACCACTGAATTGCAAAGAGATGCACTAATCAGCACAGGATGACTGATTGCAGCATGTTAGCAATCTATCCACCTTTGTAGATTAGACAATTATTTGTAAACATTCGCCAATCTGTCTCAGAGAGACTGACTGATTGGAGACAGGTTATGTCCCACAGACAGTTCAGTACCTTGTTAAACAAGCTTGCTATAATCAGCATAAAAAAACAACACTATCATTCAATTATGGTCTCTTTTGTGAACAGTTGTTCACAAACCAGTCTGTGACATTACATATGGTTTTAATGCTTTAATGAACTTTAACGATACTAGTAATTTTTTTTAGGTTTGGAGAGAACCAAGCTGTACAGTAGCTGTCTATTCATACTAAGCTAGCTTCCTAATTAGTCCACAAGTAGCAAATAGGTGTAGTTCCAAAAATGTCTCCAAAAATGTTTTTACTTATCTTTTTAAATATTATACATATTTATACAACTCCATATACAATGGAAGGTTTAAATGGCAGAATGGCAGAAAGAAAGACACAAAATAGATATGAGAAATTTGCATCTATTTTAAATAAAACTACCTCTGCAATGCTTTAAAAAGCTGAGGGGCTTGACAAAAAACCTTTCTGAGGACCAGAACAAATAATTAAAGCGTATGTTTAATTATTAGCATACTGGTTATCATCATATATTATGAGCCCTAAGGAGCATGTATTATCTGTATTAAGTGATACATCCTCTTTGATGATCAGGCTGAAATGCATTGATAGCTTCTATTAATCATTAGTGTCTAATCTCCAGATTTCAAAAACCTTTCATCAGAAACGCTCCTCTGCGTTGGCATTTCCAGTTTGTATGCAGAAAGAGCCCATATTTTTCACTCAAGACAAAGTCACTACATGTCTGTCAATTATCTCCTCAGGAGCACCTTTGATAAATCACATCCTGTCTAATACATCACAGATTAGAGCATCTACAGAGAGGAACTGCTGCTTATGGTGCTGCCTTCAATGCAATGACTCACCAGGAAGCCACTAAAATATTCAATTTAATATCTATTTGTAAAAAATGTCTCATTCAACAGATGTGAATGAGATATTTTTTTAAGGCTGTAATATACTGCAGAATGATAAGCAAATAAGGCAAATAGACAACTGCTTCTGTTTTCCAGCCATCTATTTACTTCCGCTTATCCAAGTCAGGGTTGTGGAGGCGCTGGAGCCTATCCCAGCTGTCACAGGGCAAGAGGCGTGTCACAAGTGTATCACAGAGCTAACACACTCTCATCCAAATTAGAATCCCCAGCTGACCTAACATGCATGTCTTTGGACTAGAGGAGGAAGCTTGAAATGCGACACTGAAAGACTCCAATCGGCTGGTGGAACTGAACTGAGCGCAGATATGGATAATAGGAACAACTTAAAACTGGCAAACTCAACTCCACCACACTTCTGTCTGTCTATAGCTATAACAACAGCCTTGTACAAGCGGAGTTTGGATATAACCCAGTAAAATTAAACTGAATTTCTGACAGATAAGTGACTTGCTGTTTTGTTTTGCATTTTTATCGAAAACCAAATCCTTCTAAATTTCCCAAACAGACGAGTCGAGACTTTATCATTTCCCAGTCGGCCTCAACTTTTTGGGACGAAGATTTCCTTTGCACTATGACACTCTTCTAAACAGGCCCATTTTTCATACTTTCATTTAATGCAGGAGACATCAAGTTACAGACCTCCTTGGCACCGATCATACTGACTGCTCCATTTCAGTGCTTTCAGACCTCGGGTTAGTTTTGCACAGCAGATCGAGCTATTCTGCTTGAACACCTTTGTAAACCTCTTGGGTCAGATATTACACTTGGTTAGATCCCTGCAAAACCCTTCCCTCACTGGAGTTAAACACGATAAACAAAAGCAATGCTCTTTCATCCCGAAGTTAAAATATAATCAGAATCTTTTCTTCTTTTGTCTGCGATTGTTTTCTGCATGCATGCTTTAATTTGATTATGCTTGGACTGACTCTGTCCTAACAAGAAAGCCCTCCAGCCAGCAGCAAATAACCCAACCCGACACAGAGAAACATGCTGTATTTATGCTGTCTGTAAATCTCAGAAGAGATTGTAGGATGTGGTTTCATAACTGTGAAATGATGCCGTCTGAAGCATCCCGATCACTCTCGAGTCTAAAGGGAGAGCTGGGTTTGTATATACCGAAATGTCTCAGACTCACTCCAAGCAATCACACCAAGAGAACGACTGGGACTAAAAATAGACACAGCTCAGAGCTGGACATCGGATGTGAATGACATTTCCATTTCCAAGGAATAGAGCGTCTATTGTGAGATTGCAGTTTTGTGACAGAGGCCAGCAAATTGGAATTATAATGACATTTTCTAGTTTCTCTTTAAAGTTTTTCCAAAGTTTCAAAGACAGACAAAAACGTGTTGGATACTCAGACTGAACAATCACTTCATTTAACTACATCTTCCTGAGGACATCTAAGATCTGGCAGCGATTAAGAAGCTAAGACAGAGCTACATCTACACAATCAGATACATCAGTTTCAAAATGATGATAGCATTAATTAACATGCAGGCTTTTAAATTACCTTACCTGCTTTTCTAAACGATAAACACTAACCAGTTGCCTGATCTGTTTCTTTTTATAAGGCGTTTATTTTTGTACTTCTTCTTTTTGCTTCTGAAGCACTTTTGAGTAAATTAGCGAAGACACAGTGAGGCTAATCAAAGTCTGATTAATGGCACTGCAGATGGCCGCACGAGGAAGCATTACTGTCCCAGTTTCATAGCTGAATTATTCCTTTTGCCAAAAAGCTGGGAAAAATTATTTTGATAACCAAAGTTAATTTTGTGGACAAAATGGATTTGTGAACAGGCTGATAACAGGCGCTGCCTCTGAAGCCTAATGCCATCATTTAGTTCAGTGGCAGTCACAAGCGGACTGGTGCTCCTCTCTGAAAGAAATATGAGCTCAGCATAGTTATTCATTTCAGGGCAGCACTTTTAAATCGATAAACAAAAGAAACGCATGCAACTGTCACGCAGCTGTTTGTGTTTTTACTAATGTTTAATTTCTTTTAGGTTTTAAAATGAATTAATTAGATGTAGTTATACAGTTGGTCTGGTTTCAGTAGTTTGAAAGTGCTGCATCAAGAAAAAGTAGTTTAAGGGTTTTTTTTTAGTAATGAGTCTTTGGATTGATTTATTTACCTGGCAGGTAATGGCTCAAAACACACAGCACAGCTATAGGGGCTTATTCACCTAAAAAGAGGTCAGTTTATACAGTGCAGCAGCAGGATAGCGACAGGCATTTGAGACACTCACCCTAAAGAACTCCTTAGTGGAGCCGGAGTCTAAAGTCCCATAGGCGATCTCTGTCTGCTTGGCCAGATCCTCGGCACTCTCAATGGGAGAAACCATCCTCTCCACGGTGAGGAAGGCAGCCAGGTTGGCCGTGTAGGAAGAGATTATGATGAGGGTGAAAAACCACCACACTCCTCCCACGATACGGCCGGACAGAGACCTGAGAGGAGGAAAAAAAGGAAAAGGGAAAAAAGAGCAGAGGTAGACACAGGAAATCAGCATGCTCACATCAACACGTTGGGGAGGAAGGAACCTCGCAGTTCAACCCCGGGTACGTAATTTCAAATTTGACTATTCTCTCTGGTCCTCTGCTTTAACGATCACACACATACTGACTCGGCTGCTCTCAGATGAACTCTCATTCCTCTGTTTAAATGAGGACGCACTTCAATCGCAGTGAATCCCTGCATTGCAGATGCGCTGCTCTGGATTTCTTTTAATTTATTGTTTTCTTAGTTCGTTTTTATATTTTTGTTCTTGTGTATTCACGGTCACTTCACCAGACCTACAGTGTGTTTCAGAGATGCTGTGTGAGGACTCTACCAGTGTTATCTGAAAATTGCTCATAAATGGAGTTAATCCTGAAAAGAAAATCACAGTAAGATCAATTTCCATAAGAGATTAGTTGGTTAAAATGTGGTTGAACCAGATTTAAAGCTTTAGCCACAAAAATGCCCTAGAGGCAACAGAAGGTGTGATTAAGGATTGGAAATCAGAGAATACATTTCCTCTTGTTAGAGTAGCCTGGGAACTGCTGGTCTGTGTCGGAGCTATAAGGAATAATTTAGCAAAAATTACAGCATCAGCAGTTTTAATTCAAAAACTGCATGTACTTTGAAGCCAACATAAAATCCCTC
Source organism: Pundamilia nyererei (assembly GCF_000239375.1). NCBI lineage: Eukaryota > Metazoa > Chordata > Actinopteri > Cichliformes > Cichlidae > Pundamilia > Pundamilia nyererei. The sequence goes on along the minus strand of NW_005187465.1, from coordinate 2,770,509 downwards.
ATTTGCTGCTTAATTGATTTTTTTCCCCCAGTGAGGTGTTAGAGACTGAGAAATCTGCAAATTCCAGGTTTTCAGGAGTGGTGCCTTCTCTGCTTTTTTCTTTAAACATAACATTAAAAAACTCAGAGTTAAAAGTCCAATAAAATAAAAACAAGAACATATTTGACATATCACCCGTTTAATTATTCCATGAAACGTTGGGAAAATCTGTGAGAACCTTTGGTCAAATTAGTTTGCTTTAGCTCTTCAACCAGCTTCTCTACAATCTTCCAAAGTCAAATAAGAGGAAGTATCAGAACAAGAATCCTTGAAGAAGTCAGAGATGCCAGAACAGTGATGAGTAAACGGATGGATGGATGAGTGAATGAGTAGAGGGTATGACTGGATGGCCATGGAACTGATATCATTTCCACACAATATACCCTATATGCACCAAGTTGATGACCGTAAAATGGGACATGCAGCAAAAACACGGTAGCCCTCCAAGAGTCAAGAGGAAATCAAGTCCCTACTTTAAATGAAATGTAATGACCCCTGTGCATTTTACAGCCCTCAGCATGGTGGATATAAGTTATTTTGTGGATGCAAAGCATTGCTGCCAGCATGCAGCTTCAAAACACAAAGATGACGAGTTGATGATGGTTTCTTGCTCATATAGAAATGGGAGGAAAGTGCAGTGAAGTGGAGCACGAGGTTAGGTGGACAGCCCTAATAGTGAAGCTCAAAATAACCTATATGCACCAATGCATGATGGGAACGCATGTATGGGACTATAAAATGCAACGAGAGATGACAAGGACATCGGAGATGTGGTGGAGTGAACACAACAAACCAACCTTGGTGAGATATCGCATCCTTGCTGCATGAAGGCACCCAGGGAGAACCACAGGCTATTAAAAATCCCAAAGTCGTTTGGAGGGTCAGGGGGGCTCTGAGGGTCTTTGGCCTCATCGTTTTCGTCCAGATGCCACTCATAAGGGCTGAAACGGCTCACCAGGAAGAGCACCACACTCACACCGATATAAGCAAAAACTATACACATCCAAATCTCATAGGCCAGTGGATCCAAGAAGGAGAACACCCCAGGCTTGGACTTCTGGGGCTTCTTAATCATAATGGAGATGCCCAAGCTCATGAAGGGTTTAGAGAAGTCTATCACTTCTTCTCGAACCAACGTTATAGTTAGTGGTGCCACAGCTATGTCAGCTCTCTGTGAAAATGGAAGGAGGCACAGAGGGATTTAGTCTAACAGAAAAGAAATAATAACCAAACAAAGTGTTAAATTCTGTAAAAGAGTAAATATTGATAAACCTCAAACCAACTCAAACTCCCAGCACATTCACAGAGTAAACAGAATGAACATTGTGAAATGGCACAGCTTAGTATATACTGAATTGCAGACCTGTGATAAAGCCCTTCAGAGGGGATCTGCCATTTAAAAATGAGTCACTCAGCATTTGTTAATGTCTTTGTCTCGATCCAAATCTCCTCCATGAATCAAGCGGAGGGTTGGAAGACAGAGGTGGATGAGCTTATGTAAGCAGTTCATGAAATGTGAATCAGCCTGTTAAATTCACCTCCAACAGATCCTCTGCTTTGCCTTTCAGGCTCATCAGTTAGTATGAGAAACAAATGCTGACAAATGTCTGCAGTGACTGGAACAGAATAGACTGCTGCTTCAATATTGCTTTTCTGGTCTTACTGACCGCGCTGTGTAATGTAATCCACATTAAAGAAAACTGAACACAAAGGATTTTTGTCGCTGATAAATTCAGGAGGGGTCTTAGGCAAAAGCAGCTGCCTATTGTTCATTGTGAATTTACGTCCCAGCAGTTAATTGGCAGCAATATAAAATTAGTGTTGATGCACAAATTTAGATGAGGCCTTGTCACGGCTCGTTCAATTAAAATAGATGGCAATCTCTGTCGGTCCAGCTATTAATACTGCTGTAGACATAACGGCAGAAACTACAGGTGTCAGATTGTGAATCAGGCACTGAATCACCGTCTGCATGCATATCTTTTTACATTTGCAGTCAACCGTGTGAGATGTTTTAGCATCGTTCGTTCAGCAGCTGAGGCCTCATAAAAGATGCAAATTGTCTTGTTCAAGCCAGTTCGGCTGTGAGTGATCCACGAGACACATGACAAACTCAGTTGAGTGGATTCTACAGGAGAAGGAGGGATTTCTAAAACTGAGTCACTCTCCAGATAAATATGTTTATTTTTCTTTGTTTTAAATTTATTCTTATGTACCGTATTTTCCACACTATAAGGCGCACTTAAAATCTTTTAATTTTCTCAAAAATCAACAGTGCCCCTTATAATCCAGTGCGACTTATGTATGAATTCTGGTTGTGATTACTGACCTCGAATTGATTTTATGCGGTTCATAGCGCACAAAAATCTGTCATAAATATGTTAGTACGACTTCGGTAAGCTACGACGCTGCACCACTTGATGGATTGTCGGAGCATTACGGCTACCGTAGTCAGAAGCCTCACCTCGCGGAGTAATCTGGGTCCAAAACTCAGTTCACTTCAGGTCCTAAAGTCAAACGAACACTGCGGCATCATTGAGAGTTAAAAACTGTCTAAATTCTTTCATCTTTAATAAAATGATCAGCGTTACTGCTTTACCAGGTGTAACAATTAAGTTTAACATCCAGGCATCCATGAAAACATTAAATTTAACAGAATTACAAGTTAGCATGAAGTTAGCTCGCTAGTTTCCACCTAAACATGATATAGCATGTTCTGACTGAGAGAGTTCTGAAAGAATTAAAACGTACAGCTCTGCTTTCACTTCCAACATAAATGAAGACAGAAAACTAAACAGTAGTGACTTTTGTAGGGTTACTGAAGTTGGGCTAGCTGGTATATAATGATGTGCTACGTCAGTGGTCCCCAACCTTTTTTGCGCCACTGACCGGTTTATGCCCGACAATATTTTCATGGAATGGCCTTTAAGGTGTCGCAGATAAATACAACAAAATAAAACTAGTACCGGTACCGAAAAAAAGAAAATTTATTCATAACACACGTGAAAAGACCCAGGAAAACCGAGTAAACGATAAAAACAATTACAAAATAACGCTGAAAACCGATAAAAACCCTGAAAACTATACATTTCACACCTGAGCCTCAACTCTTGCGGCCCGGTACCAAACGACTCACGGACCGGTACCGGTCCGAGGCAAAGGGGTTGGGGACCGCTGTGCTACGTGATTGCTAGCGATATAGCTGTTAGCATAGCATAAACACAGTAAAGCTGGAGGATGAACGCTAACTTTTTTCCACTTGATAAAAGTCACATGAGGGTTCTCGATGGTTAGGGACAAATGCAATCGCATGGCAGGATGCTGTAAACGGACCAAACTTCAGTCAGGAGAACAACTGAGAAAATCCATCCACAATACGAGGTTAGTCATTAATATACTGCAACAACATGGGAATAGAGCAGCTGCGAGAGAATTAAACATAATGAATCAATGGTATGGAAGTGGAGGAAGCAAGAAGAATGAGTTGACTAAAGTTTGACTTATCTGTTTTGTTTCGCTTAATGCGCCTTATAATCCGGTGCTCCTTATGTATGAAAACAGACCTGTTCATCGACAGTGCGCCTTATAATCCGAAAAATACGGAAGTGTAAAACTGTTTTCTATGACATATGACTGAAGCTTTAAGGGATTAATTGGCTATAGACAAACTTACTTTGGTCAAGAAAAAAACTTGGTTAATCTGATAAAACTGGATGTTTTACTATGTGCTTTGTGTGACGAGCTGAGTCACAAACAATGACAAAAGACGGACAGTTTACAGAAACACAGGCAGGCTGACACTTACCCCATAGACTAGTTCACCCACCATCCCGTTCCACGTCTTGGTCTCTGGATCTCTGGCTCCATACTTCCCGTCGGGCACTATTGACAGCTTATACTTTATCCCCACATGTTTTGCAATTTCAGAAGCTAAATCGACACAGTAGCCTTCATATCTGTCATTCCCCTCCATCTGCATATAGTTTTTCTTGTACATCACATATGGAGCTTCCTGTTAATTAGACATAATTTTGAGTTCATGGTAAAGCAAGATCACATCCACAGTGACCAAACCATATGGGTCACATGAGGCCTTTATTGGTACTGCTGCATGCACACGTGCAGGGCACCAACAGATGAGGGGAACATATGAATAAAGACAAACACAGGTTAAACACATGTACAGGCACGTAAGTGGAGGACTGAAGGGGTGGGGTGGGTGGCAGGGGGGACTAGGCCGACTGCACCGACGGGAGAAGCAAAGCATCTATAACTGAGTGCAAAGTGCAAAGCAGGATGTCGGGCCTCCCTCATGCTAACCTGATCCAGAAAAATCTAAATCTGCAGAAATGGGCAATAGGTGGGGGGTTGCGTGTGCTTTGCATCAGCGAAGGCACAGGGGGCAGGACGAGCTGAATGGAGCACTTTTCCAGTTCATAAAGTAAACGTCAGTGGCAGCAGAGAGATTAAAGACATCAAACACATGGAGATTACCTCATTTTATCGAACAACTTTTTAAAAAAAAAAAAAGGTCTGAATCACACCACAAAAGTAGTTTAAAGCTGGTTCAAATTGCTTTTTTTATTTGTTCCGTTACGACAATAAAATAATCTGCTCATCGCCTCGATTATGCTAATATGCTTTGCCTCTGTGCCTTGATTGTTGTATCATTCCTCCAATATGTAACATCCAAAACATGTTTGCCATTAAAGATGAACCAGTGTCACCTTGGGGGGGATATTAAGCAAAGCTGTACTTACTTTGTCGTATGGCATGCACATGTTTTCAGAGGTTATTCAGCTTAATAGAACAGAATAAATGCAATTTCTTCACGGGAGACTGTTGGCTTTTTCTGATGTTTTTGGAGCATTCAACAGCATGGCTCCTGTTGAACTTTAGACTTCCACATCCCTTTCGCTCCGCAGTCTTCGGTGTTATGGTGAGACAAAAAATGAAAGAACTGCACCCCAACAAAGCGAGGTAGTCCTTTCATTAAACGTTTTCTTTAATGTCATGGGAAGTAATAAAAACATGAAGTTAATGAGATGACTGCGATGCCTCTAAAAACAATAATTGGTTTCTGTTCAAATCAAAATCATGTCTGGCAGAGAGAAAAAATAATGCAATGGCACTACGCTTCTTCATTTCTTCCCTCGCTCTAAACAACACTTTACTTCCAGTCTAGGTAAGATGAGTATGAGTTTCCAGACACTGAAATGGGAATGCGTGACTATTTCATTCTGAATTTGCCTAAGATGCAACCATAATAGGCAAAGTCAGAAAGACAGAGAGGCCATGGTTTTAAATGTAAGATAAGGCGCACCTTATCTTACATTTAAAAATGGCTGATGATCACTAAACTGCAGCTACTGCCTGCAACTGATCTAACTGACCTCACCCCTGCTTACTCCTGGAGCGCTCTCATCCTCATTCAAATTTTTTAACTAAGTAAATTTTAGACAAGGGATAAACAGCCAAAGGTTGCAGCCATTGGCTGTTTACATCCTCCTTGTATGCAGATCATTTCATGTCTCTGGTCCAGCGTCACTGACAATTTACTTAATGAGAGGGAAACATTTTTACTTACGTATGCACTGAATGAGAACACGATGTGTATAGTTATCATTACCAAAGCCGTTATTGTGATGTCACTACTACAACAGCCCACTGTAATATAAAAAAACCAAAATGCTTTGGCACCCACACGGATACAGTTGAAACACTCTGTGTGAATCGACTGTTTCAACATGTAGTGAGTGGATGGAAAGCAACTGAAAATAAAATAATTCTACCCTCCCAGGACAGATTGCAACAAAGGACACCTTGACCTTGAGTGGCAGAAATCTTAAGGTGAAACATTTAAAACCACTTGAGTGTGTACCATAATAGTAGTGACCACAATTGTTCGGTTTTCCACAGAAGAGGACTCGTTGGTGACCTGCTGATCCATTATATATACAAATTTTTCGTACTCATTCCAGTAGCCGATCTGAAAACAACACAGAGGTCCGCAGTTATTTACGAGAAGCAGAAAGACATTTTCACAGTAGACCCTCCGAGTTCACGTGAGCTGGTCAGCTCTATCTGTACGGCTGGAGACGGTGTCGGTTGCTCCTGATATATGATTTAATAAAAAGCTCATAGTGGTTCTCCTCACTTCACCTGGGCTACACTTCAGCAGAGTAGGAGTAATCTATTCCTGGCTCAGCAAATGTTCTCTTATATAACAAGAAAGCAGCACCCATAGAGCACTGGAGGACTGATAAAATTAATACCAGCAAGAAAAACCTAATAATCTAAAAATGCCTTATCTAGCCAATGCAGTCGATTTTTTTTCTCTTTCTATTAATACTACATAAAAGACACACATTATGATCTAACACAAACAAAGCCTGGCTTGTTGCTGCTCAACCTGAGATGATTCCAGTAGCTGTATTATGTTTATTTCTGCTAGACTCTGATTTATTCAGCCAAGAAGAACTCTCCCATTTCTGGAAGCTATAATGCGCAGTACTCACTCTCTTGTCACTGTAGATTGTCTCACACTGTGATTGGATGGGGGGGTCTGTGATGTATGTTGTCTTGTGAACTGAGCTGTGTGGACATTATGGGGCCACTCCTTTTCGGTGCCAGCTTTGTGGGGGTTTCAGTGTCACAGAGCTACCGCAGCTCTTACGGGTGTCACGTGTAAGGGTGTGTGTGTGTTCAGACATTATTGTTTTTGGTTCAGTAGTGTATTACTTACTAATGTGGAGTTGTATCACAGTGTAACGAAATTGTTACGATTCAGAAAGGTAGTCAGAAATCAAAAAAATCTTGGCGTTAATAGTTTTTTTTTTTTTAAAAACAAAAACGCGTAAAACACAATCTTTTCACCTTCAGGCTCAGGGTGGATGTGTGGGCGTGATTTGCTCCAGTGCCTGTACCTTACAAACTAATGGGGACATAGACAGTGTCCTGCCAGAAGTAGAGAAGAACAGGTCCCAATCTTTTAGCATCTAAACTAACAAACATTGACAAGCGCTACAGCTGACAACTTAACTAGCTAACTGGCTTTTCCAAGTGAGTGCACTCCCTCACAGCAGTTCCTTTAGCAAGCCAAAGGCCAAGGCACAAGAGAAGACATGTGTCCATGCATGTAGGGTAAATGGACACGTTGTAGCTAAATGCTAATGTGTGCTGCAGCTCTTACCTCTTAGCTGTTTCTGTCCATGTCAAAAACTTTGGATCTTCTTCCTTATGCACAATTTTTTGTTTCAAAACAGTACAAAGTACAAATCTTTTTACACTGAGCCTGTAGGTGTTATGCTACTAATGTGTATTTCACTGTCATAGTTCTAATTACATACAAGTAAATGTTGCTGCTTAACCCACTAACATCATGTTAGGGGTTTCCTGTAAAAACACTCCATATGACTTATTTGAAAGGGTGGTGTGGTGGTTAGCATTTTAGCAGTTAGCAATCTGTGTGGAGTTTGCATGTTTTCCCTGTGTCTGCACTGGTTCTGTCCAGGTACTCTGGCTCCCTCCCACAGTCCAAAGACATCCGTGGGGCTGATTGGTGACTCTAAATTAATTGTAGGTGTGAATGTGAGCATGAATGCTTGTCTCTCACCCTAGGACAGCAGGGACCGGCTCCAGCCTGAATTGGATAACCAGAAGTAAATCGATGGATAGATGATTATTTGAGAGAATTTCTTAAATTAAAATAACAAGACCTGAACACTAGTTTAAAAACTTGCATTTAAATATCCATGAATATATGTCTAAACAGTATGTTTGTGAGTATACTCAATTATTATTAAATTCTCTGTAAGTGTGAGGTGATCACAATTATTCATCCATTCTCCAAAACTTCAAGCTTCCATCTGCATGGCTTGGCTGCTTCTTGGTGGATATATTCCAGATCAAACTCTCAGAGGGAGCGGGAGCTTACATGATTTGAGTTGGATCAGAAAGCCCGGGCTACTGGCAGCTTCTGTCCAAATCAGTATCAGCCCTAACTTATGTAGTGCCAATATGCCCAGAGAAGAAAATCCCTCAAAACAGGTATGCTTCAAATTTACTATGCTTGTGTAGTTGTATGCAAAGCACATAGCATGGGTCTGTATCATAAACTCAACCTGCAAAAAGTATTTAATTATAGATTTTTAAATTATGACATCCAAACCTTAGTGCCCACTTACCTTCCTGGGGCCGCTTGGTTTCATCTCGTACACGTCGATTGTGTAATTAGATCGTCGACCAAATGTGTCAAACTGGATGTTTCCTGTCATACCTTGTACTTGGACCTGCCAGGCACCAAGAAAAGCATCATACCACCTGTTCCTAACATACAGCATGTATAAACCACATGGTAACGTGTGTCATACGGCTGTGATATAAGGCTCTGCTTCACCTTTTGGTCTCATTTTTAATCAGTTAAATCACTTTAAATAAGGATCCAGTTTATTAGGTCAGACTAACTTGGAGCACCAGAAGCAGTTTTCTTATAATTGTTTGCTCACGTTGCAGTATGTAAGGAATGGGTGTATTTACAGAATAACACAGTTCTAGTACGCTTAAAGGAATTAAATATAGTGTAAAAGGCAAAAATCTTTAGCCAGCCCTCATTTCTTGGGTATTTTTTCTTTTTTTTAAACCAACCTGAAACTTGACATATGTTGTCATGGTGTGCAGTGTGTACTTAAACAAATTTGAGAAAAGTGGAGGCGAAAAGAACAAGTGGCAGACATCTATGGCTCATTAACTAAATCTAAAAAATCATATTCTAAGACATAAGCAAAAAAGATGTAACATAAGACCTGTGTGTTCATCTACTTTTCACTAAAAGCCTCAGTGGAAAGCTTGTTAGAACTGTATAAACTTATACAAAATATAAATAAATGAGGGGTGGCTCAATACATTTTCACAGTTCTATAATATTTTAATGGCTAAGTGCTGGAGCATTTGTTTATTAAATTGTGAAAAAAAATTATAACGTATTTCTAGCAAGTAATGGCATAAAAAACTATATTTGTAGCCTGTAGTTTATAGAGGCAAAACATTTAGGGATCTTTCACAGAAAAAGAAAACATGGGAGGGAAAAAAATACCTAAATAATAAAAACTTTGGAAACATTACTAAGTAGAAAGTGAGAATAAGCAAACATATAACTATAAAGTAAATAAAATAAGCAGTGAGACAGTGCAGGCTCTCAGTCCTACCATTTTGAGGGCTCTCTCTATGTCGATGCCTTGGCTCCAGGGCACTGCAGGGTTGGCGAGGCAGTCGCCCGCACTCCCCCTACGTGACACGTCCACTCGTTGCCGCCGAAGATACCGGAAGGCCTCCGCGATCACGAGGATGGCATCGTGGGTGAGTGCTGATGTGTACTGAGTCAAAGGCCAGAAGAAATCCCAGTGATGCACCAGTGACATCACACAGACCCAACATAACACTGAGCTGCCGTCAGAGCAAGGTTACCACAGAGCGCTGCTCGTGTAAAACAAGCGAGACGAACTGAATCCCTGAAATGATTCGCACTGACATATTTTCTCTGATTGAAGCTAAGTTACTACCCTGAAACTCAGAAGATGAATAGCGACGGCAGCCTTTGAAGATGTTAAATAAAAATGCAACTGCGGCATCGGCAGCTTCGCCTCACTGACCTTCAGCGGAGTGTTTTTGGCTTCTGGGAATTCTCTTTCATCCAGGCGCTCCCAGCGCTGGAGGAACTGCTGGACGATGGGGCTGTCTGGGCTGATGATCTGGAAGCCTGTGATGTTGGCTCCACCAGAAAAGACCCTGTCCAGACTCATGTTGGAAAAACCCTGAGAGCAAAGAGCACAACTTGGTGGTAGTGGAGAAAAGGATCATTAGGAGAACAGGGAAAAAAAGATGAGAGATTTAAATCTGCTTTAGCTTATCCACGCTGAGTAACTTCATCGATTTAATTGCACCATTCAGTTTTAAGTCTAACACAACTATATATTGAGAGAACCAAGTTTGACTGTGCTCCTGAGATGTATCCACTGAGAACATTGCACTTCTTTGCACAGCGTTGCATCACACACAAGCACTTCTGCTACGAGTTGTGTTGTGCTGTTTCAAGTTGCGAGCTCTCACCAGGTTGGCGAGGATATAGTGGTATCCTCTGCTGTTTTTTCCCGAGGTCACCACCTACAAATTTGCAGAAGAAGACACGGAGTGAGTCAGATTCCCTTCCAACAACACTGAGAACATTAAGAAACACGAAGACTCAGATATGACAAAGACCTCCAATTGCACAAGAGCTGACAGAAAGAGAAAGAGAGAAGAAAGTGACATTCGGGAGTGCAAGAGGGAGCATGCGAGCGCGTACATTTGTGTGCGTTTGCATGAAACGCACACATAGTGGGGAGAAACTGTGATGACAGCACTTGTTCCTTTCCATTAACTTCAACATGTAAAATAAGGTCAAGGCTTCGGCAAACCTCCGTCTCTCTTTTCTTGCAGCTGCCTCTGCTCTGCAGTCTGCCGCTTCCTGCTCCGCCTGTCTCAGTTGTGCACTAGACTTAATTAAACCCAAAATGTTGTACGGCACCTGTCGGAGCCAGCCGACACAGAGAGAGCTGCATCCGCCGATCTCTTTAAACTTCTTCGCAGGCTCAATCTCGCTCCCTCTCGCAGGCGCTCACTCCCTCCATATATTCTGATTCGCCATCGAGTGTGAGGCTTCAAAAAGATACTGCGGGGGTGGAGAGTTGCTTTTTTTCCCTGTCTTTTCACTTTCTACACTCCTCCACAGTTTCGATAAGTATACTCAGCCACTGAAATCATCTAAATGTTAAATGTCCAGAGTGATAGTGATATCACACTGAAGAGATTTCACAAAGGACTCGGATAAAGATGAGGAATATTACAACTTCACCAAAAAAAGGAGAGCATCTCATTGGTGGATTTCTACTCATAGTACTACTCATAGACTAATTATGTAGCGTTTTACTCAGAGGCTCCTATTTTGTTTGTTTTTTTATTTTTTTATCTTTATTTAACCAAAAGTGAGATTCTTTTGAAAGCAACAGGACTAGGACTAGATAGCATTATTAAGCATGCTTTTATTTTATGGCAGGGAACACCAAAACTCCCAGAGATTAGCAGCACAAGTATGGACCACATAGCTGTGTTTTCATCAACACCTGTGTACTATAAAAACCTGTTTAATGTCTCATAATATTCCCCATGATGCTGCAAGACTGGCCCTCTAACAAGCTTATGGCATTTCAACATTAAATCAAAATTTTGTTTTCCAGAAAAGCAAAACAATTTCAACTCCTGATCCAGTTCCCTCAAAAGGAAAAACATTCCTTGAAGCTTTGCAGCTCGCTGTCTTTCAAATGGTCTCGAATAGCTTTTCATTTTCCCGCACGTGAGAGAGAGCCAGAGTGACCCGAGTGTGGCGAGCACTTAATGAAGCTGCAGCGCCTGGAGTGACTGGCTACGACTCTCGTTTGTCACGCACAAGGCAGGCGGCGCAGGACCTCACACTTCTGTGCAAGCTTTTAGTCTGGACAGCGGGCCAAAACGGTGAGAAACAGATGCGTTTAGAAATGTACCTGGCTTAGTGTGAACATGGCTGCGCCCAAAGCACTGCATAGCTGCTAGAACAGAATCAGGTGTAAACGTTCACTGCTTACTGCAGCGCGGCGTGTAGGCAATAACTGGAGGTGTGAATGATATACTGAATTCAAAGCACTCTGAAGTCGGTTCATAGTGCATGCTTCATACTGTACTAAGTAGCACCTTCACTGCTGACTGCTACAGTCTTTTACAGCCATGATTCAAATATTAAGGTTGTGTTGGAAAGCAAATGCTTTTTTTATATGTTGCATCGTAGTTAATAAAAGCTTTTTTTGATATACTTTCATGCACATTTGGTTTATAGATTCATCACCTAGCTTTCATACCTGATGAAGTTTTGATTTGCAAGAGGAGAAAAAGAAAATGTGTTTACCACCTGCCTCAGCAGTCATTGCTGTAGGATGGCAGCGAACCAAGGGAAGGACAGCTATACTAAAGTTCTGACTGAACAGTTTCTGAAAACAGAGTGACTCTAGAAGATAACTCAAATATTATGGTTCATGATCAGAGTGATTATGCCCTTTACTATTATTACTCTTTGATGTAGTTGCATTAATATTCATTATAGAAATGATCATGAGGACAAACATAACAATTCTCTGCAGGTTTTTACATGTGCTGTCAAGCCCTCCAATATAGTTTACAAGGATATTTTCATTACTGTCTATTTTCATTTTCATGTATCATGCGCACTACAGACGTTCTTGTAATTTGATTCGATTTGCCACGGGATCTGCTCCCCCCTCTGTCGGCGGAGATGTTCTGGAAAAGAAAAGGAAAGAAAGAAAGGGGAAAAAAGCAGCTGGGCATAACAAATAATTTTAGGATCACGATGCTCCAGTTTCACGATCCCCTGGGATAATCGCTTTTTGTGTATATGTGAAACCACCGGGAGCCTGGATGAGGTCAGGCACTACCATCGCTGAGAACAGCAACACTTTTAGTGTCACAGGACTTATACTTTCCTCTGTGTCACAATTCATTTCTTACACAACAGCCTCCTCAAACAGCAAAGGGAAAACAAGACCTGAAGCCTAAAAGCAAGAAGAAAACCTGCAGCACTGATTGTTCTGACTGTCTTGTGAATTTTTAATGCTCTTTGAATGGGAAGGACAGTCTACGTGTCATGCCCTCCCAACTGTTTTCTACAGTAAATGTTCCTGTCTGGGAGAGAACAGCCTCGTGCATCTGCCACGATGCTATCCATGAAAGCTGATTCATAATATATCAGATTAATTTTGCAAATGGGAAACCTTTGCGCACAAAATATGTCATGTTCTGACTGTGGAAACAAAAACTGCCACTTATATGTTGTTAACATAAAGGCGCTGGTGTGGCAAGGAAATGTTTTCAAGAGTGGGTCCCCATTTACTTGGACAAGTGAGCAAAATAAGACGATACAGAGGGTCTGAAAAGTGACGCCAATGCTACAGAGCTGCTTTTGCAGTTACAAAGAAGTTCAGTTGTACACAAATGGAAAAAATGCCCTCCAGGACCCTTAATCCATGACCTCAGTAACACTTACTTAGAGAGTTTATGGACTCAATCACTACTTCAGATGTTAATAAATACAATATGTATTACATAAAATAAACTTAATTCTGGTTTTTATACCAGCGCTGGTATTGGTATTGTTACACAGGTACATTTACACTCCAGCTCTCCAAAAACCCAGCTGATGATGATTCATCTCATAAGTCATGGCACACTTCTCTGTGCTATATAAGCTGCCTTCATAGGTTAAAAGCATCAGCATCGTTTTTGGTATCTGCAGCACTGCCCTCGTTTTTACTTAGTAACGTATTGTCAAAATTTGCAGTATTGCACAGCACTACTGGCTGCTGACGGTAGATTCAGATCTATCAGACAGATGGAAGACGGAATTATATTGAACTACTAGTTAACTGGCATCAATTTTGTAAGGCTCTTCTTTAAGTTGAGCTCTCATTCCACAACTGATGTCCAATCTTAGCAGTTAGACGCTGGCATATCAGCAGGATATCTCTAAGTGCAAATATGAACCGATTTTTAAAGTGCGTTGTTAAAAATAAAACACAATGCATCATCTTCCAACCCACGCCGGTGCATTACAATCAAATGAATCATAGCAAACAGACAGATAAACTCAGCACGCAGTCTCATGTTGCATCCACACATTAGTATTCACCTCCTGGTTGAGGGCATAATCAGAAATGTGGGTTCGTCTCACTGCACTGTGGAGGAGACAAACTGTGACTCCAGAATACAGATAGAGACTGAGTGGTTGTTTCAGGTCTCAATTATATTTGTTTGTCTGCCCTCAGGGCTCCTCGGGTTCGCATGTGTGGATGAGCAGGTCTGTGCTTTGCTTTCTGCGGCTTGCCTGAGCTGGGCCGAGCTGCAGGGCCATCAGCCTAAAAATTCCTTGGAGAATTCCCTTTAATTAAGCAGGCTGGAGCCATCCAGTCCTGCACTGAGCTGGATGACTGCCCAACAGCCTTCAAGCCTCTTTTCCCACTGATGGAGACTTCTTCTTCTTCTTTTTTTTACAGTGATTTGTCATCTACCTTCTTCAGAACCACAAGTTCTGTCCTCTTACACTAGACGACTAATTACTGCTATGCTACTCAAAAGAGGGCAAAATGTGAGGAGGGATTTAACTGTCACAGAAGCGTGCATGGACTTACCTGTTTACAGTCTGTTTAAGCTGCTGATTCTTTCATTTGTAGTAGCCAACAGCTACACATTTCTAAACTTCACACAGCCGTCTTATTGAGTGCCAGTTTGAACAAAACAAAAGATGTCTATGAAGTTCTAATGCTCTCACTATCCTCTCTGCAGCTGAGCACCTGCCAACTCTACCATTTCCATGTGTCTGATGTTGTTTTTCGTTTGCTTAGCTTTTAACTTACACTTCTCTGGGGTCTCTTTTTGGAGGCACGGGCTACAAAGAGGCCTTCTACAAAAACTTGCTCTGTTACACTCTCTGTTTTCCTTTTTCAGAAGCCATGTTTCCTTTTTGCAGTCAAACTTTGGAAAAAGAAAATGAAGGCACAGATAGCTCGCTTGTTGTGGTTATTTGAAGGGCATTACAGTTCAAGTTGGGACATCACACACTTTTCATGCCGCTCTTTCATATTTGTATTTGTCGCTCAAGTTGAAGGTTCATAAAGTAGACCTCAATGATAAAGTAAGAAAGGCCAGTAAAAGAAAGAGGAGAAAGGATAATACACTAAAGGTGCTTTGTCCTTGTGTGTAATATAGACACACACACTCTCACACACACACACACACACACACACACACACACACACACACACACACACACACACACACACACACACACACACACACACACA
>NW_005187465.1:2717361-2755511 GCF_000239375.1 Pundamilia nyererei | reverse complement strand
ACACACACACACACACACACACACACACACACACACACACACACACACACACACACACACACACACACCTATGTCTTAGCTTGTCTCTGTGTTAGACAAGCTCTCCTGTAATGTCTTTAAATAGCTCGTCTTTGGATTTTGGCTACATTTTGTTCTCTTCTCTGTTTAGATGACCTCACTCTGCTTCAATAATGTTAAAGTCCAGGATCTCCATTGTGTGTTTTCTATCCAGGTATGCTTTCACTGCGCAGACAGTGTGTTTATGATCACTGTCATTCTGAAAAATCAAGCTGTTGCCAAGATGTCCAACCCCACTGGCTGAAATGAGCCTGCACTGTGTATCACAAATGGTTGCAGATACTCACTGTTGTACCTCTCTTCCGACCTCCTGAGGACTAACTGACAACAATCTGAACCAGAAATATAGAACTTCATCTCTCCATCAGACCTGTTGCTTCTGATTTTAAGTTCTTGTGTAATTTGGCACAACTCGGCTTTTCTCCTTGTTTCGCTTCCTTGAAAGCCTGTCTTCCACTGAGACCATTTCTGCAGAGGCTTTTGTGAAAAGTAGATCGATCAACTGAAAGCCCAGATGCATCTCTGACTTTTTTTTCCTGTTTCTCAAGGACATGACTTTTAGATACTGTAGATAAGCCTGCCACTTATCCATTTTCCTCACTGCATATCATTCTGAAAGATGTTTTTCCTTTTGGGAATTGCCTCTCTGATGCAAAAATGCAATTTTATGTCTGTTAGATTGTTTTATCTTTGGCTCTTTTGCAGTGTCACCTAAAGAAACAGGGACAAATTATATGTTTTTGCAACAGGCTGTTAGTTACAAAGTGCCTAAAGAAACTACAATTTAAAATGGGTTCTTTGGTGTCTGCTATCTGTAGACACAACACCAGTTCATCCCTTGAATTAGGTGCTATTTATACTTGAATGAATTCAGCGGTCAGTGGTAAGGGACAAAGAAAATCCTCTGAAAGTGGTCATGTACAAGACTGGACTGAAAATGGCTAAAAAAAGCAGCCAATACCCAAAGAAAAACTTTTCAAGATCTTCAGCAAGCCTGGAGAACTATTTCTTAAGAGCACTTTAAAAAAATTATAAGAAAGTCTGGCTCCTTGTAAACAAAATATAGAGAAGCAATGTTTGGTTTGAGACTTTTGCACAGCCCTATTTATATACATATAGATATAAAAAGATATAAAATCTCTGAGACAAGCTGTCTTACCAAGCACTGATGCACAGGCTGTGAGCCGCAACCAGCAACCTGCTGACTGTTGCCTCACACTTATAGACTGAGTGGGGGACGAGTGTTTGCTGTTTGTCGGTTGGGATGTCAGGAACTCGTGTCTGCTGCATCAGCGTTTTCTGTCAAATAACTTTTAAATACTTATTGGCGCAGGACAGCTTTCTTTTAAATTTCAGTGTATTTTTGTCAGCGACTGAAATACAATTTATTATATTCCTAAAACTGCTCTTTATGTTTTGTATTTCAGTTGCCATATTTTCAGGTTTATTTCTTTTTATTTCTTGTGCTTGCATTTTTATCCCGACTGTGTATTTTACTGTGTATAATATTAGTTTGTTGTAATGCACTGTAATTATTTCCTGAGTTAGCATAGCCCGAGGTCATCTTATCACTCTTAAAGCTGCTTTTTATTATAAATCCAATAACAGCAGTCTAGACATTTTGCCATAATGTTCCCTCCATATGTGTCTCGCTCACTTTTCACAGACTCCTTTAAATTAAACATACGCATTGTACGTTCATTGTAAATAATAGTGCACTGACTGTATCTCACAATCAGGCAATCTGTGCATCTTTTCAGTGTCTTTACCTTCCAATTAAAAAGGGCTTTGAGGCAACTGCTGTTGTTTTTTGGTGCTATAGAATTGAATTGAACTGAACTGAGTCTTTAAAGGATAAAGCAGACATACAAAACACATTTCCTATATCTGAAGTATTAGTAAAACCAGTGCTTTGCAGTACTTTCATTTCTTCGTTCTTACGGGTGTACTTGCTAACCATCCTGGCATAATACTGCTCCCAACTGACTCCACGGCCTGGCCAAAATCAGCACTGGTTGACTTGAAAATATTCCCTCTAATTAAATTTTTTTCCCCCAAGAACCTTGTATTCAAAAGTGTGTGGAGCGTGGAAGTGTGGAAAGAGGCCCCCTGTGATCAAGGTGTGGTAAAATTGTCCTATCATTAGGTTATAGATACACCTACAGTTACATTTTTAGAGATGTACAGGGGCCCTCACATATACTAATGTGCCACAAACAGGACTTTAATATCACCATCCATATAAATGGTCCACCTTGTACATTGTTTGACATAGGCTTGTCAGTATCAGTCACACTGTTATGATTTTTGCCTATGCTATCTGACATGTCCTGCCCCACCATTAGCTGGTCAGGATTTTAGCTATAAATATCAATACCTTTAACAGCAATTCCCAACAAAGCAACAGCCAAAACTGCAATTTCCCTGATTATATAATAATGACCCTATATATAGCATAATCTCATTTAACCTCCTAGGACCTGGCGCCCACATATGTGGACATCACATTTTGGGATGTCTAGACCAAAATAATACATTTTGCTCTACAAGGGCCTGATATCCGGTTACAAGGACATTATATTGATACTGTTCTATGGAAATTTAAAAAAATGTCCTCCTATGTGGATCTCATTTCTCTCAGAAACAAAAAATCAGGTAAAAAAAACCACAAAAAAAAAACCGTGCCCAAATATCAAAGAGAAATTAAAAATGCATGCCATTGAAGAGTTCAGGTCTTAGGAAGTTAAATAAAGCATGCTTCATTCTCCTACTCACAGGGTGTGGAATTCCAGTGCACCTCTGGGTGTTCAGCACTTCTCCCATTTCCCTCCACAGCACCAGACAGGGAGAGTCACACTACATGGCTCAATTCCCACAAGCTCTCTGCCTTTCCAGTCTTTTTATCTCTCCCTCTGACTCTTCCTCTGTCTGTCAGCTGTGCAGGAGGAGGCTGGAGGTGATGGGTCCTCTCTTAGAGCGATAACAAATCCACTGTGCTTCTATTATTGATGAGAAGCCTTAGAGGTGTTTATCGCTCCGTCTTTACTTTACTGAAGAGATGAGCAAACTGATACTTTTACAGGTGGTGAGAGAGCCAGCAGAAGACCAAAACTCCCACAGCACATTTATCAACAAATAAAGCCTAGAAGAACTGAAACTGCCTCCTTGACTACAGCATCTACCGAACAGCAGATGTTTGCAAATAAAATGTATTAATGATGAGTTTTATAATATCCTGACAGAAGGCATCAAAAGATTTGAATCATAATTCTTCTGATTACTGCCTCGCAGATTAAAAACTAAATCATGTCCACAACGATTGTTTCCTGATGCATGAGTGATCGCAGTTGTGTTTGCTCACTCCTGCCTTTGTGAAAGATCTTCCCTCAGGCTAGGAGGGTAGGCTATTTATAGTAGGCTCATTGTTGTTGCTGTTATGGGACAGTGTGTCCTACTTACACTGGGAGCTGATATTACATTAAAGCAAGTGTTGATGTCACAGCTCGTATAAGGAATCATTCTCAAGAGACACGGGCCTGCCTTGCCACTCTTATGCATCTGGAGAGATACGTGTCTGACAGATGCTGCCGACAAGGCAACGATTCACATTAAGCCACCGCAGAAGAGAGGTTATGATTGGATCGGTCAGATCTGACACAGAGTGACCACCTTTGTATGACTGGATACGTTGAATCTAATACGGAAGCAATTTGAGAACACTTGAAGAAACCCTGGATCTAAATTTGAAGGGCAGGGAAAAGCAAACTTCTCTTGATTAATGAAAATGTTCAGCACTGTCACTAAAAATAATCCCCCGCATCAGAGGAAATGAAGACAGATCTGCAGTGAAGGTCAGAGTAAAACTCATAAGGCCTGCAATAATGAGGATCATTATGTAGAGGGCAGAAGCCTTTATACACAAATATCTCAGCGAAGAACAGAAGGCTAAGATGTGCCCAGGATTAATGGTTTAAATGCACACAGCACGCACGCACACGCAGACTACACTTGTGGGCTTAATGGCTTTTGTAACTCTGCTGTGCAGCTGTGTGCAGCGTCTGGAAAAAAACAATACAACTTTCTGCTGTCAAATTGGTCACTGTTAATCCTTGTGTCTAAAACAGCAGCGTTTGCCAGTAAACACAAAAACGAGCCATGTGACGGTTCAAAAACAGGCTCACATGATCAGATTCTTACATTTAGTAAGAATTTAAGTTTAGACAATCAAAACTACTCGATGACTTCATGATTAGCAAAAAAATCTGCTTCACGGTCAAAGAAACTGTATGCAGGTAAATGATGGGACATGAACACATGTGCTCTGTATGCCTGAATCTTTCCAAGCCTGTTTTCCTGCAGTGAACAGCTCCGTCTGGAGTGAGGAGCCCGTTTGAGTACGGTGGACTCTTCAAGTTCAAGTCATAAAAGGATGGACATTATTATGGTCAGCTATGATAGAGGCCAAAATCATGATCAGTTAAACAAAGTGTTAAGAAATTATCTGCATTTACACCACACAAGGCAGGATGCATCCATTTTTCCAATCCATTTACATTTTTCCAATCTTCTGTTTTCTAAATCCATTTTCATTTGGTAAATCAACAGTTTCTGAAAGCCTGTTTTGTCCCAATAATCAAGCCACATTCAGAGTCTCTTTAAACCACCTTTCTTCACCATTCCAATGCCAGGTTTGAACTACAACGGGTCATCTTAAACATGTTTACATGCCTAAATAAGTTACTGCCATATGATTGGCTGATTCTCTCCCAGCTATCATAGGGCGAGAGGTAGGATGTACCCTGGAAGGTCGCCAGTTTGTCGCAGGGCTAACACAGAGGGACAGGCAGTTTTGTTTATATAACTCCAAATTACAACAGCAGTCACCTCAAAGCACTTCATAGTGTAAAGTAAAGACACTACAATAATACAGCGAAAACCCAACAACGAGACAACTCGCTATGACCAAGCACTTGGTGAGGAAAGAAAATCTTCAAAACAATAGTGCAAATTAATGCCAAACACTACTGTAGCTACATCTTCCTTTTGAATACAGTCTATGGGGCAAACTCATCTAATTTTGGCACACCTCATAAACAGACTACAGTGTCTCACTTGAAAGGAAAAAGCTTTAAAAGTAATAAGTGTGCAGTGCAGTCGACAGCTACTCAGTGTTAGCATTACCTTCAGTCTGAGCCTGTGGAGATAACATCAGCAATACTCTACTATTTAGCTTCACGTACCTCAAGAAGGCGTACGCTTAAAAAATCATTTGCAAAATCTAATGTACTCACATGTGCACCAAACTAATCCCCCAAATGAACACTAATGATCTTCTGAGTAGATAGGAAAATTCTCAGTTAACACTCATTTAATACGTTTCTGACAATGAAATATTCTCTATGGTGCAGTCAGAGAGAGCAGCACACATTAGCAAACACTGAACCTGAATCAAGATTCGTGTGGGAAAACTGTAGCCGATGATCACCTAGGAAACAAGGATGAGAGAACTTTTTAATTCCTCCACGTGAATTAAGCCCAAGTGACCTCAAACAACGTGCATACACACACACGTGCGTGCACAGACACACACACAAAACAACAAATAACAAGCCTTAATTTAATGTACCGCCTTGCCTGTTTTAAAATCAGTTCTAAATGACAGTGTCAAGATCTGAGGCGATCTTCACACGTGCCAAGTGTTTAGGGTAATAATGAAAAAGGAATGAAAAGTGGGGAGTGGACCAAGCGAGGAGAAATGGCGTATTTTACTGGCAGTGTAGCATGAAGTGGCGCTTGCAGCAAAAAGTGGGAAATAGCATGTTTCCTCTTTTAGAAACAATGGAACAAGCCGAATCATGAGGCTGGGGGAAGAGTATATTTCTGAGGCAATCTTAGATTTACTTCCTGATATTCGAGGAAAAGAGATTTGTTTATTTTTTTTAAGCAAGGCTGAATTAGCACTTTGCAAACTGAATACCTGCTCCAGTATCAAGTTGATCCTGTCCACCTCACAGTCGATGAGGAAGCGTTTCTCCTGCCGGCGGTCCATCTCCTCGATGATGCGCCTGTACTCTGTGGGGTCCACAATGTTCCCCACCGAGCGAGCTGTCACCTGCCAGTTATTGGCTACAGCAGACTCCATGATGGCTTGGAGGATTGCAAACCCTGGGGGAACAGAGGGGAGAGAGCTCCATCACACAACTGTCTTTTTGGATTTCAGAGCACACAAGAAGGAAAACGTGCTCAGAATCCCAAACTCCCTGTGCGCTGAAAAAAACAAAAACAAGGATATTGTGGCTTCCAGCAATGGTTTGTAACCGTTTATTGTCATACAGAATGTAAACTATTAACTGATAATGCATTGTCAACATGTTTAAACAGTACCAATCATCTTGTAGGCACCGCTTGCAGGGAGGAAAATAAACGTGAGAGAAAATAGCGTGAAGTAAGTAAACGAAGAGGCGCGCTTCAGAGTAAAAACTGAGCTGTACTGGGGCGGCAGTCAAACAGTCTTCTGATACTGAAATATGAACAGCTGCTCGAGTGGATGGCTAGAAGAAGATCTAGGGGAGAGGGGGGGGGGGTTGTTTGATTTGCCTTTTTTTTTACCAGTCTAAATTCTGACAAACGCTCAACACATTTCGCGTAAAGGTAGTAAGAAAAGCTAAAATTTGAGCCGAAATTAGAGATGCTTGGGAGCTCTTTCTTTACACTGCATATGAATTAAACAGACATGCTCCTGTAATTAGGCCTTTCCGGAACGTGCAGGTACAAGATTAATGAGTCTCTTCAGAATTAATATCAGGAACGGCTGCCAAATGTTTGAAAGGATCGTAAAAGAAATATTTGACAGACAAAGCAGATTCAAGAGGCTCCACAAAGAATTCCCACAACCGATTAGCTTAAGGCTGCAGCTCTTATAACAAAGATAGATGCATTATAGAGCATAATTAACCATTAACTGGGAAATGATTGAGCTGTCCCACGCTGCCTTAGCAGTTTGTCATGGGAGGTCATCATTGCTATCTCTTCCCTGGTAGACTGAGGAGTTTAAAGTTGCAGAAAGGACAAACGATATGGAAGAGAAATGTCTGTGTTTCTGCGTATTATAATTCACCCATGAAAGTTGCAATGCAACAGTTTTATATTTTATATTTCTTTAAAAAAAAATCAGGGGTCGCAACAATAAGATATGAAACATGTACCTTAGCAGATGCAGTGAAATAGACTTCCCAAAGGATCCAGAAAGCACAATTGGCAGAGCTTACTGCACCCCGGGATGAATCAGTAGCTGAGGCACATGAAAGAAAGACGCTGAGCTAAGAGTAAGTTGGCTGAGCGGTGACACATTAAAAGCATAGACTGTATATAAAAGAAAAGCCACATTGTTATAATGGAGTGTGGTGGTTTACTAAGGAGATTAAGGACTGGTGGTCAGCAGTCATGACAGGGTGCAAAGGGAGTTTCTAAATCAGCTGAAAAAAACATCAGTGAGTGAGTGACATGGAAATAGAGCATACAGCTGTGTGTTAGCTTCAGAAACAACATGTTTTAGCCAGTTTTTGTGAGTAGAGGGTACAAATCTTAAACCTGAAACACTGTAGTGAAACAGTACACCTTGTTAATAAGATCCCTACTACTAAGCTATGGTGTGGTATTAGTAAATCTGGATTAATAATTGAGGAGATTGAAAGAAAGTATAGGTAATACAAGCTTATTTTGGTTACAGTGGTGCAAGATCTTTTTAAACAGGCTTGTTTGGATGATTGAGGCGAGGTTAAATAAAGTGAGTCATTGCTGCATGCTGCCTTTTTGAACGGATCAATTTGTTGCCAAGCAATCTGAGAGCCCATCAACACATTTGCAGGACGGTTGCAGCAGCTGATTTTTCAAAGCTTCCTGTGCAGCCGAGTCCAGGCCAAGACTTCCTGTTTCATCTGCCATTCATCAGTCACTGTTTACAAAATACAGATACATATTTAAACGAGAAGCACTCCAACAGCGCAAACCTCCGCCAGGGCAGCTCACTCTTTGGGCAGTATTTACTTTTAAGATAATACTACTGGATCTATTCATTTTGTTTTTCTATGTTCTTTTAAGTGTACTTAAAATCTACTCAATCTATTGACCTTAAAAGAAAGATCAGAGGACAAATTTTAAATAATATTTTAAATCTTTATAGCGATATGCTGACATGTTTTTTTTGTCAATTTTTGACCACTAAAGTTGATCTTGAAGACCTTATGGGCGAATGTAAGCATATTTTAGCTGTTAACGTGACCCGTGATCTACACTCTAATAATGTAATTATTCAAAAATGATCAGGTGATGGTTTTAAAACTGCTTTTCCACAAATAATGCCCCTGTTTTGCTCTTCACATGAGCAGTTTCCCCGCATGTAACCTAAGCCTGCTCAAGCATGACTTGTCAACACATGAACTCCAAACGCAAACCAGGAAGCTTCCTGTAACAAAATCTTGGCCCTTGCCTACACACTAGCTATCCAGTGACGGTTCATCTCTGTAACAGCAGAACACAAACTGGCTTTGTTTAGATATTTATATAATTCAAAGTTGAAATATTCTTTCTAAATCACTCAAGAATCTCACTCAGTATATTTAAAATATTTTATACATCTTTTGCTATAGGTAGGAAGACAGGTGACCTTTGAAAAGCCCAAGCTGAAAGACTATGAATAAAGTAAAGATTTGCATCTCTTCATTCTTTAAAGAACAGTACACAGGACACGTCAAAAATGCATTATGGCAGAAGCTTATTACATACTGTACTGAGTCACAACTAATGGGCAGGGAAAAAAGTGCTGTTTAAGTCAGAGCAGGAACACTTCAGCTGACTGGACTAAATGCACCACATGCTGTTGCCCTTTTCTTTCACAGAAGGGATGAAACTGTTGATTCTAGGAAATGATAGATATTATTACGGGTGCTGAATAAGCTGGTGTGAAATGTGTTTATGTAAATACAAGTGAGTTTCACAGCTTCTCTGCAGGAAGCAGGAATTACAAAAGCTAAATGAAAACTGGTTTTACTCTGTATCTCTGTACGCAGCCTCTCTGCAGCACAAACCACAGTGCATTCAACATCAGGGATACTCGAACTGTTATATCATCTGTGTGCATGTTTAAACATGTCAGCGCTCTTTAACACTTTAGGTAATTTGTGGTTGGGCTACATGTTCATTTGTAGAGCTACAGGGATCGTAAGATAGTTTACCATGGAGGTTCTTTGAATATTAAACATGGACTTTTAATATTAAAGATTCTTGAATAATTCACTTGTTTTTGCCATTACACCTGAATTTTTAAAGCCAGCACCATGGAGAAATATCATTTGCTTGAAGTTACTTAAATTTGACCTTCACAGCCCAGAAAGATGAATGTGTGACGTTGGTACTAGAAGTCTGTTTTCACATTTATTGTTTATCCAGTGAAGCAAAGTTTCTCAGTCCACCCCCTAATCTGAGTTTAAAAGATTAAGATGCAAATATGACTCTTTAAAGTCAAACTATAGTTTCCAAATTAGTCTGTGAGGTGATTATGATCCAAGAAGAAGAAAAAACGTTTTTCTGCACACTGCAATCTCAACAGGATGTCTCTATGAAAACTGCAAAAACTCCAGATGCAGACAAATCCCAGCTACTCTATGCAGACACTGTAGGGGTTGGTAAAAACTTGTTTTCTTGTACAGCAGCTCAAATTAACAAATGACAGGGAGTCCCACCATAGTTCTTCTTTTCAGGAGTAACAGCTGAGCCGTTCTCACTGCCAAAATGCTTTTGAGTTTCACTGAAATGTACAAGCTTTTCAAATACCTTCCTCTTTGATAATAATGACCTTTTTTCATGATTTCAAATATACAGTATATTATGTTTCCACAGCTGAAGAAATATACCAGTGTATTGTTTTTTAATCACTAAAAGGCATCAAAGTTAGTTTACTTCGCATCTGAGACAATAGGCAATATTCTGGGGCTTACTGTGGAACCAGATGCGTGCTGGTCACTGTTTATGATGACAGTGATGTTCTCCATGTGGACCGTTTGTCAATCAGAACTGCTCAAACACAACATGTCAGTAGTAAGGAGACCACGAGTGGCAATCATTTGCATTTGCATATAGATTTTATATTTCCATGCAGCGATTTGTCTACAGAGATTCATGCCTGTGTACAAAGTACAAAGGAAATGTGAGCGATGAATGAAGAGTAACTGTAAATAATAATGCAGCAATTAACATGCCATTAAATCTCCAAACTCATAAAGGTACAAGAATATTTTCTTACTAAAGAGAGGTAGAGAGGTTTCAAAAGGTTTGTAAAGTGGAGAATTGAATTTTTGGGTCCACTAACACCATTTATAGATTTATCTTTAGCAAATAATCCAGAATACAGATTTGACACCGCCTTTCAAAGGCAGCACTCACTTGTAATGTATAATTTAATCAGAAGTATTGTTGCTTGCATTTCCAACAACAATAACTAGTGGTCCTTATCTGGATCTACCACAGGTTCTTCAGCTTTCTGTTGGGAACATGTAAACTCATGTTCTCAACAGGCCTCCGAAATATTCAGAGCACAGCGACTGGGCTGACACGTTCGCCCTCGCCCTCCCTTCCCCTGCTGGTGACCTTCACAGTGAAGTGCACAGCAGACAGCACTCAGACCAGGTATGGCCTTTAAAGACAAGTGGCTCTCGCTGGGTGCCATCACGTTAGCCACTCTGGCTTCTAAAGAGGCCACCGCGACGTGTGCTCACATGTCTGACGCCGGGCGAGGTTAAGGAATTCGAAAGAGGCATCGTGTCTCGATGCATTGTAAAGACTCTGATGACTGATAAGAGACTGCTGAGCTGACCTCAGTCTGAGCCCAACACTGCTACTGCCTTTATCTGGATGTTTTTTTTATCAGCTCACATATATATCAAAACTAAAATCTAGCACATTATATCACCGCTGGCAGAAGGGAAATGAAAAGGCAGAAGCTGAGTGTCAGCTCTCCTCCCACAGCACTGAACGCCATAAGCTGGGATATGCATGACATTTTGAAACGTGTTAGTAGCTGCTCAAGAAAAAGGATTTGGGGGGATTTACAAACGATTCCCTTGAGAGTTTCATTTTCTCACACTAAAACTAAGCTGGATAGTTGGGGTTTAAACATTTTATGAGCTGCTTGATGTTTAAGCTATTGAGTATACTTAACAATTAAAGATATGTATAAATAAAGAGGAAGTCCCGAACCGAAGGAATTCAATGATGTGACATTCGGTGCACTCTAGCTTTAAAAACCACAGTGCAAAAAGGAAATCTGAGCAACAAAGGACACCTAAGTCTCTTGGTGAGTATTAACACTGGTGTGATTTATCAGGCGGCGCACAAATGACAGAGTTTTGGTTGACTTTGTAAACAGATGGTACATTTTAAAACAGTCAGCAGGAAGGACGACCATCAAGGGCATTTTACAGAGTCAATTATTCAGCCCTGACCTGAAGAATAATACATATTCAACATCGGGAGCATACTGCCACAAGCCTATTTATAGAGCAAAAAAAAAATCCTTCTTCCACAAAAACACCAAAACAGCCTTAGTTAGTTAAATATCTCTCCTGTGGCCCCATTGGTGTTATCCTGCTAGAAGCAGCCATCAGAAGATGAGTGCACCGTGGTCATAAAAGAAAGGACATGGTCTCAGGGAGGCTGTGGTGATTAAATAATGCTCTATGCCAAAAAACCACAGATACAAGGCAGGATGGAGCCATTCTTCCATGTTGTTTAGACTAAATTCTGACCCGACCATCTCAATGTTGCAGAAGATATAGAGACACAGAAAAAACGACAATGTTTTTCCAATTTTCTATGTCTGAACTATACCATTAGCTTTATCTTTTTAACTGAGAGGAGTGGCACTTGGTGGTGTGGTCCTCAGCTCCTATAGCCCATCTGCTTCAAGGTTCAATGTGGTGCATTCAGAGATGCTCAGTGGATATTTTCCCTTTTTCAGACAATAGAGATGGTTGTGTGGGAGAATCCCTGTAGATCAGCAGTTTCAGAAATACTAAATCATGCAGTGTTTAAAGACCCTTAAATCACCTTGCTCAGTCTGAATTTTAGCAGTTAGTACATCAACCAGAGTTATCAGGTTGATGTAAACAAGACTCCAAAAAATGCAATTAGACAATCACTGTGATTATTGTTAGTGTCATTCTTTTGTACAATCATTGCCAATTAATGTTACTTTAAACTCACATGGGTTACTAGTAGGAAGCCCACAGAGAATTATTGCACAGCTTTGTGTAGTAGCTAGCACTTAGCTGTTTAAGAGGATAAACCTTTCATCAGCTCCCAGCTGAAATCAGCTTTAACAGACGTCAGATGACAAAGGTTCTCCTGAAGAGATGATGCGAGCCCGACCTGCTACATGTTGACATTAGTACCAGTTTATAAACAGCACGTAACTTAGGCAGAGCAGCAAAACAATGATCCAATAACATGAAACGTGAGCTGTCGATGTGCAAAGCAGCGCCGCTACATGCTGTCAGGCCACCATGCCATGAGTACAGTACGGATATTTATGCTCAAGTCTACAAACACAAAAAATTTAGACATTTCACTTTGAGGTTTGTTGACAAATGTAGTGAAAGAAATGCTTGAAGGTGAGGGGAGCTGTTTAAGCAGGCAGCACAAAGTAAAGTTGGCCTGTATGTGAGTTAAACCTGAATAGATGAGCTTAATAGCAAACACAGCACCATCGGGATGTAGCCCTGAAAAAAACAAAGCAGGATAGTCAAGTACAATCACTGGTTCACTTTAAATCTCTCTGTAGTTAAGAGAAGT
The DNA here is from genome assembly GCF_000239375.1 of Pundamilia nyererei. Lineage (NCBI taxonomy): Eukaryota > Metazoa > Chordata > Actinopteri > Cichliformes > Cichlidae > Pundamilia > Pundamilia nyererei. Next base: position 2,742,587 of record NW_005187465.1, on the reverse strand, counting down.
GTTTTTCTAGATTAGGACATTTACCAAATATGTTACTTCCTCTGTGAGACACAGCCGCTAAAACGAGCCTGACTGAGGCTCTGCTGACACCTGGCCATGTATTCTTCTTGTCTGTCTCGGGCAGCGGCTCATATGATGGCTGAGCGTGGTGTGCAGTCTCAACTGTGACTCAGTCGTCCCTCCCCCTCCCCGAGGAAGGTGACCTCTTTAAAATTCTCTTGCAGTCATCTGAACCGCGCCGTTGTCACGGGAGGCCCAAAGCTGAGCGCGACACCGAGGGGGAACTCAGACAAAGCCACTGAACCCACTTCTGAGAAATCTCTAAAAATCTCAAAGCTTATATGTGGCTCTACAAAGAAGACTGCTTTCAGTGGGCAGTGCTCACAGAGCCAGTGAAATAAAAAGGATTAAAGCTGCCAAATGACAGTAAAAGGACACTTTTGAGCACAATTAGCCTAACAACGCCTACTCCAACTGCAGTCCAACATAGATAACAGCTCCCTCTTCCAAATTAGCTGAACTGCAAAGAGCCCTGCACCCCCACACCGCCCACTCCTGCCAAATCCCTGATCAGACCTAATCAAACAGATTATTTCTTATCTAATGACAGCTGCAAAGTTGCTAACAGAACGTCGAGCATTTCTCCTGTTTGCTTTCATCTTTTATGTAAGTTGAATTCACACGTCATTGAATAATTCACAAATTTTTGTTGCGCTTGAAGATGATTCAGGTTCTAAAGCACTAAAAATGTAATATAAAAGACAGCCGGAGTGAGAAAACTAACACAAACACAAAGTGCAGATATTTAAACCACACACAAAGAAATGGATGGCCCATTAGCGAGAGCTGCACTAACAGCCTTGTCTTTTTCTCTCTTAGGCAAAATAAAAATGGCGTTTTCTCTTGGGCAAACATGGAAACGCACATCACATCAATCTCTTTCATAATGCAAAAAGACTACTGTTGTAATGGCCTTGCGTTATCCTGAAAGCAAGTGTCCCTGAAATAGACGAAAGGCATTTGAGCGACACAGAGACAAGAATCGAGGAATAAGCAGAGCAGCTGCCTGATAAAGCAGAGGGGCTCTCTATTAGTCACCTGGTTTCTTATTTGTCCGTGTAAGGTGGTAAGGCTAGAGCAGATTACATATGACAAATTGGATGTGACAGAAAAAGATGGGAGGAAGCTCCAAATTCGATGAAGTCAAAAGCGTTCGGTGCATCTGACAGCATTTCTGACAGCGCTTGTCCCTCTGACACGGGAGAAACACAAAGGCTTTGCTGACTCCTCTGTTCCTTCTCTCACAGCTCCATACACTTTTATTTCTTTCCCACTCATTTGAAGACGAGGCTATTCCTTCATCTGTGAGCAGCTGAGATAACAATGTTGAATTGCGGAGGGAAGAAAAATCTGTATTTTTGCCCAAATATGCTTCTGAGCTGCTCACCCTGTTTCCTCCCTGAGCCGGCAGGAGTGAACAGACAACGAAAGCAGGATAAGTGGAATCACACCTGGTCTTTAAGGTACTGATTTCTCTCTGATTCAAGAGGCAGAGAAGTAGAAGTAAGCACTGATTATGTATTGCCATCAGTAACAGATATGATAAATATGACTGATCGAGCTTCAGGTTGCATACTAACAAAATTTCAAGGGTTTATAAAACAAACGTGTGAGAGCAGTGTTAGCAAAGGCAGTTTTGTTACATGTATGGTGTTTGTTTGTGCAGTGCTAGACTTTTATTTCCTGACAAATTTCACTGTTGTTCACAGCACCCTGTTATGCAAGTGCACACTGTGACATCACAAAGCAGTAGACCGCTGTTAGAAGCATGTTCATCACGGGTTACTGAACCCCAACCTTATCTATTTGTGTTATTACCCCTCAAAAAAAACAGTCTTTGTCACAACAAAATGCGCAACCCTGTGACAAAATAACAGTACAAACACAATGTTTGAGTTTTGGGGGGAATATCCCACAGCTAATTAGGTTAAGCGGCAACAAATTAGTAACATGACTGGATACTAGTCAGTCATATTATGAGATTTCATAATATGATAATATCATTACAACATTCAGAGAACTCCAAGAAACATCTATATGGTTGGGGCAAAGTCAGAAAACACTGTACTGAATGTCACAATTCTGTAGTGGAAGTCATTATTTAGCTTCAGAAACTAAAGTCAGCATCAACAAAAGCAAGTTAGAACTCATAAACAAGCGTAAACAGCATCTAGAAACATCGGCGCCTTCTCTGGGTGCTCACCTAAGATCGATGGGAACATGGTCCTGTGATCTGTTGTGAAATGAACATAACAGAACACGTTTATAAGGTGGTACAGGTTCATAAATGGTACAAACAGGCCATTTTAGGCCTTTCAACGGTGGTAGCTAAGAAAAACGATGACATCATAAATCTGATGTAGGTATTAGATAGGTAAGAACCTTCAGGGGCATATGATACTTTATGTATTATAAGATTTCCCACATACTATATACAACAAATAGAGCCGTTATTAATTCATGTTTTTCTTAATATAACGAGAACATCTGCTAAAAAATCGAGTTTATTTGTCCGGCTTGTGTAAAGGCATCTGTAGACAGCTGATATTCTAATTTGCTCGCATGTTTATTGCTGAAACAGTATGAAATATAAAGAGATGGACAACAGAAGAATGGATGAAGCTAACATGACACAGTACAACTTTTATTACAGAGGGGATGAGGAGCTGTCCAAGGTCTTGCATCAGCAGGACCTTGGACAGCTCCTGGATTAACATCACAAAGTACAGAACTCTTTCTTCTTACACTAGAAAATTCACTGCTTTCACTAACTGCAAGTACATGAAATATATATCTATGGATGTAAAACTAAAACCCTTTCCTAACGTCTCTTACAAGTATCCATCCTTGCCACTTTAGCAGTTTGTAGCCGCTAGACTGATACAGTCACGGCTTTGTCGACACATCCTGGCAGACGTGGCAGAGTGGTTTGTCAGTGATGCTCACAGAGAGTGATTTGTAATGAGCAGTGCAACTCCATTTTTCAAGCAAGGAACAAAGATTTAAAGTGACGCAACGGCTTCTAGTTACGTAATGACTTTCTCAGGGTTACTGTAGCTACAGTAGTTAGCTACAGTCTGAGTACTGCAAGTCTGTCAGGCCGTCTGTTCAGAAGCGATCTCTTTATATTTGAAAGCAACAATGTCCGCTGCATAAGGCAGCGTCTAAAACCCCAAACTCACCTGTGGTGAGAAATGAAAGCAACACATTTATACATTTTCCTCCTAAACAGGCGAACTCCCCAAAATGTTTAATACACCGAATGAATAATTCACGTACTTCAGTTTTTGTGGGTATAAAAGAGTCGACGCTGCAGTACTGAGCAGAAAGTCTGCAGCTTACATTTCCATCGGTGTTGTTTTCAAGCTGCGCTGCCTCTGCATGCGTGGATGTGCAAGGATCAATTGGTGCCATTTTGGGCGTCTGGCAGAGCGGATTGAGTGCTTGAAAACAGAGGAGGTTCGGTTCAGGCAGAAACACTCAGACACAGCCAACGCCTCAGCTGTGTCTTCCCAGTGAATGCACAACGCCCTTTGAGGTTTTCACCAATGAGGTCACCGCCCAGTACACACACACATACATGCACCACGCATGTAGCATCCAAACTGCCTTTCCAGATAAATACCAGCCTTAGCTGTAAATCTAAAGGAAATTGAGTCCACGCAATCTAAAGCTTTTTCGACACTCACTCTGCGAAGCCACATTTACGAGCAAGCTGCAAAAGAAAAGGAAAAAAGCGCTGTTCAAGTTTAAACAATCCGTTATATTAATGTTATAAATTGCTATTATGATTTCAGAGATCCTATCTGACAGAGGAGATTCTTACAGTGTTAGCCTTTTTTTATCTGCATGTCTTTGTTTTTCAGCGCCCTCTAAAACAAACAGCCTCACAGAAGAGCACGATATTCTGCCACACGTGTGCCTCACTTTCACATTCACTACGAGGCCTAATAGAGTCCTTGAACGGGGGAGAAAAGAAGCTCTCTTGAAGTAGAAAAGCTTGACTGATGAATCTCTGCTTCAGTCCCAATATTATTGTCTGGCAGCAAAACAGTGGTTACTCACAGATGCGGGAGGGGGGTCTACACCTATTGATATGTGTCCATCTCAAAGTGAAGCTGCAGTAAGGTGTTCACAGAGTGGAACAGCTGCGTGGCGCGGTCCTCTCCCGCTCTCCCATTCTTTGTTAATGAGCCTGTGTGCCGGGCTGCTGAGTGAAGCTCTTTAGCAGTGCGCAATTAATCAGATGTTTCCTTGCAGAGAAGAAACCAAGCAGACATTCAGCAGCAGGGCAGTGTGATTACACATCGAAGGCAAATTGTCCCCGCCGTCTACATTTGTCACAGCGGCAGGAGGAGAGAGCCGCGGTTAATGTTGTTAGATGCTACTTCTTCATTTTGATGGCCGCATAAAGAAATTAAGATCCAGTTTGCATTATGCAGAGTTCATGAATCAAGAGAATGATAGTCAACAATGAGCATTAGATTGCACTGAAGCACTGTACTTAATTACAGTTCTGAGGTACCTTATTTGGTTATGTCTGTTTCAGGATCAGTGATTCCAAAACAATATCACAGGCTGCGGAATACATAAAAATGGAAATAGGGTAGATCAGCTACACCCTGTATCTAACTGAAATGGATTAGGTGCCTTCGCGGATGTGCAATTTATCCATTCCATGTGCACTAATGCACCCCTTTACCATCACAGAGCCTGGCTTTAGGACTGGCACTAATAGCTGGACAGTGTGATTTCTCTATTATCTCGTGTGCTCATGAGTTCCAAAAAGAATTTCAAATTTTGGTTTGTCAAAAAAAAAAGTTTTCTACTTTGCTTCGGTCGATTTTAAATGACCTCAGGCCCAGAGAGAGTGGAAGCCTTTCTAATTGTTGCTTTTGGATTTTTTCTTTTTCCAATGAGAAGAAGACTCTTCCATTTTTCGATGCAGTGAAGAACTGTGTTTACTGATTCTTGAAAGTGATTTTCAGTACAGTCACCAATACAGACTCTGTTTTTAATGCAGGCTTTCCTAATTTCTGGCCTTCTCCCTTGCATATAAAGAGTCTCTGAATAATTTAATGGCATTGCGTATCCTATTTTTATACATTGTGCAGTCGGATATAAAGTAAAGTTATTTTTAAGTTATTAAACTATTTATCAGTGTAGCCTTTTACAGATTGAGAACCCATCGCCATCTTTATTTCTGAAAGCCTTTCTGTGATGCATTATGGCCTTTGGATATGTTTTTATGTATTTGTATTGTTTATGTGGTTTTTTAAAATATTTTTTATATCTTATATTTAACAATCAAAGTTGAACTGTATCTCTGCTGACATTATCTAATGTCTTCTTAGAGCTAAACAGTTGGGACCATTACAAAAACTGCTGCTTAAGGCATTTAGACAGCAAAACAAAGATTCCTCTGACTTAAAATCAGCTATTAGAAACACATTTTATAGCTGATATTTTCGTAGTAATACATTTTTGGCTCATCAGCACATTATACAAATTTTGTAAAGTGTAATAACTTTGACAAACACCACCCAGCAACTCTTTTTAACTGGCATGAAATACTTATTGCGCTTTATGATGAATATGCAATTTATTGTAAATAAGCCAAACATGAGAAAACATGGTGAGGAGCTTCTCTCTGCGGCCAGTTGGTAACATCCAGATGTTCATCAGTTCAAAAGATCTTTGCTTGCCAGCAGCCATTAGTCTATTTAATGAGGACAATTCAGAGCCAGTACATCCAGGATAAATAGGTGATGCTGCACTGTAGCAAATAAACTTGTACGTAATGACTCGTGTGCATAAAAGTGTGTAGTCTGTTTTCCGCTTTGTTGTGCTCCTCCTGGTGCTGCGAGGCTTGCTTCATTTCTCCTTTTGTATCAGTTCAGTTTATGAAGAAATCACTTCATCGAAGGAGACGTGGGTTGCATGAAACAGTAAGAGACGCCAGTAAAAAAAATAAATAAATAAAGAGAGACTCCAATCGTGCTTTAGACTTATTGTGCATATGTCAGTTAAACTAGTTTAGATCAGCACAGCACTGCTGTCACAGGAAGGCATCTCCAACATGAAAGTGAAGCCGAACCTATTTGATATTAATAGCTTTCAAAATTTGAAATTTTAATATATTATGAATGGCTACAGTGAGTGGTTTCCCTGGGCATTTTTATTTTCTGTTACATTTAAAATCCCATCATACAGATATAGCTTTGATGAGTAGTTATGCCCTCGGGCTGCAATGATTAAAAAAAAAAACCCAGCAAATCTACTTTTAACAAATGTATGCTCTTTTTGCATTCGATAATCAAGTTGATCAAGAAAGACTAGTTTTGGTATGAAATGCTTAAATTATTATTAAATCTATTAGCTCAATCAAAATGACTTTTTTTTTTGGAGGGTAAAAACTCACTTAACTCACCAACAAAGTAAGCATTAGAAGATTAGAAGGAAAAGCTGTAGCAATGGCTAACAACTGCACACTACACATGAAGTCCCAATCCTGACTGCAGGCAAAAGGTGTCTTCATGACTAGAGGCTTGGTCCCATTACTAATCTGAGATTATGCGACCAGGATGGAGGTCAGTTGTTGAAGTATTTTTGCATAGTAGACACACAAAACTAGTACTCATGTCAACTTGTGTTTGAAATAGAGAAAATTGACTGACTAAGAACCAAAAGCAGCACCACCTTGGATCTGCAGCCAGTTTCACAATAAGGTTTTTTTTTTTTAAATATAATTGCTACTGATAAATGTTTGTGCATTCTTATTTTAGCCTGTTCAAAGTTGTCCCAACAGGAAACTGGTCATGCAGACGTGAAGAGTGACTCAATTCTCGGCAGGTGAGAAAACTTTGAATTTTCTCTGCACAGCTCATCATTTGAACAATAGCATCAAGCTAAAAATAGCTACAGTTTCCTTGCTAGCACAGAGGCTGCACTGATGGTGTCGAAGCTTTATCAATCTGACATGAAGTTTAATAAAATACAACTTTAGCAACCAAACTATAAGCATAATTCACCAAACATAGAAGAACTCATTATAATAGTACACAAGCAGTTTATGGAGACAGGACTGAACATTACAGTTAGCAGGGTTGTCCTCCAAAGGTCTCCAAAGTTAGCCTAGCCGATTGGATGAGGTACCCCGTGTTGAGCTAAGTTGTTAATAAAAAAAGTTTCTTTCTGTTTTTTTTAAATTAAAAATTACACAAAAAGAGACAGCAAAGACTGTATGACCAAATTAACAAAGGAACACAACAAATTCTACAATTCGGTCACGTGTATAGAATATAAGTCTAATAATTTTACCCCAAATACACTTCTTTTCAAAAAAATAGCTGGCTTTTTTATTATGAAATGTTTAAACAGTCAGACAAGTATACACAGGGCAGGGCTACACCATTCATTAATATTATTAATATTCACTTACCATAGACAGGAGCAACAATTTTGAGAGGCTAATAGAACATCCCAGCACTGTTTTAATGGCTGCAATTTGTAAGTTGACTTGAGGCTGTTAAGGTGTGCCCCATATAAATCCTGCCAGTTCAAGGACTTTACCCTAGGGTCTGCTACTAGCTTATCCAAGCCACTCTACAACCACTGCAACAGTCATGAAAAAGTTTCACAAGGACATAAAATTCTATGTGTGCAAGATATGCTTGATCTGTTTTAAGGTGAAACCTACTAACTTCATATACATCATGTTGCTATATTATTTCTGCATGTGGGTCCAGAAGCATAAATGTAATTAATTTGAGGCTGGTGAGTACTACAGTCGCTTTTTAAAGAACCAAAAAGGCAGAAAAACATGATCTCTTAGAAAACAAATAGTTGCCAACATACATCCAACTGTCTTACATTTGTCCATACAACTCTTATATTCACCGTTATTTATGGTGGTTGTCCAATAAGTACAAAAATTCCAGGTGGGGAGAAACTGTGTGAAAAAATGTCTTGTATTTCTTCATAATTATGCTTAAAGTGATTAAATAAAGTGCTTGATCTGAGCTGTGGGGAAAATCTAATTTAAAAGACATTCCCCATTTATAGCTGCCCCTAAGATGCCTTTGCTTTTGCTCTAATAAAAGGCTGTGTCTTGTTAACAGACATAACACATATCACTGTAAAATGCCTCTGCAGCATATTACTGTCATATTGCCCCACAAACCATCCAAAGCTATTCACACAAGCATCTCTTGAGTGCCCCCTGCCAATCCCTCTTAGGGCCCTAAATAGAGGCCCTCTTTTTATAATGAAGATTAAAGTGACATTTGGATGAGTGGTGGCTATATTGCTCCACAGCCTTGATGGGAAGAGCAGGATGGGACCTCGAGCCAAAATAGGATGGCTAACTAGTCTCTCAACAAACACAAGCTGTGCAGCTTGTGGAAATCCATCCTAAACTGTAGTGTTTACACTGTGTGGTGCTGTGGAAATGAGCAAAGTATTACAGATGGTGGCCCATCAGCCTCAGCACAGCAGGTGAAAGAGGCCAACAAAGTCAAGCGGAGCTCTAAAGGCCAAATTGGGATACAGTTCTGAGAAGGTTGATTTTGCCATGGAGAGGTTACAAACTCATTAATCACTTTTTTCTCATCCACAATCGTCGCAGAAGCTGATGGTTGTCCAATCATCAGCTTCTGCGATCAGATTCATCACCGAGCGGTGGATCAGACACCTGAGCTGGAAATATATAAACGTGAGGCAGGGGGAAGCGAAAAAGGAGTGCACTCCTGTCCTAGAAATTCTCTGTGTCAGTTTAAAAATACTTGGATGCACAGCTCTTGAACAGTTTGGCACATTTAAGAGCAGACACTGAAGCTGGAAAACGGCATCTCCTGCATCTTCTAATTTATTTGCAATGGACGATTTGAAAATACGTTTGACTTGACACTGTGCTCTGTAGCTTTACTGTGACAGCAAGTCTGCGATCAGTTTATGGTCCAGTTTGTACAGACAGATTGTGACTGCATGCTACCTCTCGGGGGACCCAAGTCTGCAAATAGTTGGCCCACATGAGGGGAGCGAGAGGGCATAAAACACATGCAGAAGTTGGAGGGTGTTGTGCTCCGTCTTTAAATAATCCAATTAGAGCTAAATGATAATCAGCGAGTGCCTAGGATTAGAGACTCGGGCGGCTGCAGTCATAGTACTGCAGCAGAATCAGCAGCACCTGTGAATGACTCATTTCTCGGAAGCAAGAAACTATTGAGCGCCTCTGTGAGCAGGATTCAGCCGCACACTGAAGCAATTTGAGATCATTACTGACAAAGATTAAAATGTATCAAACCACTTAGAATGAGGATTGGGGATAGGGGATTTACATATTAAAGACAAATCTTATAGCCTGTATAATAACGTGTTTGCCTGAGCAGGGATGGCGACAACTTAATCCACTTTCTCCTGCAGTGAGACGTTCTACTCCTAAACGTTGCTGAAGCTTGTGGCATTTGCAAAGGTGTACACAAGCATGCTTTCCCGGCCATAACCGCTCTCACCTCTGTCAGTGTCGTAAAGGTAGACGAACTTCTCCCACTTGTAATGGTCCAGCAGGCTGAGAACAGCTCCTCGCAAACTGGGCCTCATCTGGATGACAAACTGCACGTCGGCGTCGATGGGAAAGCTGGGAGTAATGAAGGAGGTGTGCAGTGCCCCGCAGAAGGAGGTCAGCGTGTTCATGGACTTCCTGTCGTAGAAGCCGAAGATGGCGTAAACTCCTCGGGAGAACTGGGAGCAGACTAGTGCAAAGGACAAAGAACAGGTTCAGGTCATGGACTCAAACAAAGATTTATGCCAAGTTCCTCCTAATTTCAGAAGAGATGTCAATAATCGCTGTGACATACTGAAAGTTAAAGCTGCTGAGTCCCTGTGCAGAAATTTAAAAAAAAATTCAATGTAAGGTTGAGATGAGAGGGAATTCTTTATGCTGTTAATCTTGCAAGTGAAGCAGCGGCTATCTGAATAAATGGGCCTCACGCGGGATGCCTGCTCCCTATGGCAATGCTCTGCTGCCCGGTGCCCTTCACTTATCCTTGCTGTAAATGCAACTGCTTGGGTAATCAACTAGAAATAATGGGGAAGTCAGTGCACTGGCCACAGCTCTTAATGGACAAATATCCTGACACATGAGCGTCCAAATGTTCGAGCGCTGGGCTGTGCTGCCGCTGTATAAAAGATTTACAACAAGGCCTATCTGTTGCCATCTGTGGGCCTATGGAAATGAGCCGCGGCCACAAACACTAAACAGACACCGAGTCTTACAAGGTGTTAAGTATTTCATTTTATTTGTGTATAATAAACTGGTTCAGTGCCACCAAGGAGGATTAAATCAGAGGCAGCCGTCCTAATATTAGTAATGACTGAAGGAAATGTTGGTCAGTGCAGCAGACCTACTCTTATATTTCTGACCCTCTGCTCCGCACAGGTCACAACGCTGCTCAGTGAAGCTGCACAGAAACACTAATAAGTATTAAATGAGGCTAGAAATGTTTGGATTTTAGCATTACAGTTACAGAATAGAGTATTATCAATAAAGTGTAAATTTCTCTTATTTCATTTTGAGTTTCTGTACAAAATGAAGGAACAAAGAGGTTATTCTTTAAATAGAAAATCAAGTCACATACATATTGTTCAGTAATTTGCATCAAAAACAAGACATCTAAAGGTGTGCATATTTCCCTGTCAACCCCTGCATTCAGCCTCTGTCTGTCTCTTTAAGGCCTCCCTCCCAGTGAGCACCCTATCTGTTCTTACTGGGCAGCTTGCTCTGCCCCACAGCAGACTTCCACTAGTCAGATTTCACTGTCAAATGCTTAAATACACATGCATATCTTGAGGTCCAGCTCCCATCTAAAATATGCCTGTGGACAAGGCCAACAACCATATATAGCAACAACCTCTGCAACAGAGGTCACGTAAGATGGTTATACGTGGGCACACACAATCTGATTGGTTTAGATGAGGAAGTGTTTAGTGCATGTTTTCAACCAACAAGAAGCATTTGATTTATTGATAGAAACTTTGATTACTTTGATTACACACATGCACGGCACAGGCTCAAGAAATCATAACAAAATATAAATAATAGCAAATCTCATTAGCAAATTGTATAAATAAAAAATAATTTGTGCTTCTTCTGAAATTAAGCATAATTTATTGCAAAGAAACAGCTGGTGGCCTATTCCACTCGTCAGGATTCAGGATGCACATTGCATTAATTCATGCATTAAATCATCGTGACTCACGAATCACTGATGGAAAACGGGCGTTTTTATCCTTCAGTAGTGTTTTACTCATGAGAAAGTCCTGTTTACGTTGTCTGGCACACGAGAATGCGCGTGCATGACCTTAGACTGTATGCTCTGCTTAATGCACCAAGAAATGCAGCACATGCAGAAGCAAATATAAATGCATATAAAATCAAAAGCTTCATAAAACAATTTTACACGTGTACTTTTCTACCATTGTTACTTTTATGTGTGAGTGGATTTTGAGGGAATGTTGAAAAACTACATATAGTCTAAACTAGGAGTTAAAGTCTAGAAATGATTGGTCAAATAAAAAAATGAGTTTTTAAGTTTTTATGATTGCAGTCAGAGTAAAATCATTTCACAGATCTGCGATTTCATGTGTTATTTGCTGGATGTTTTCACCATTTGCTTCTGTTCGTTTGACTTTTCCATTAAGACAGCCATTCCGTCACCCACACATAGTTGATGATTCGGTTCAGTCATCTCTCCCTCTCTCATTTTATCATCAGATCAGCCTGTGTGCGTCTTGGATGGCCACAGTGCACCTGTTATATAATCAAGGGGCTGCTGCACTCAAACATTTAAGCAAAAAAAAAGCCAGAAAAAATGTCAGAAAAGATCGATTCCTTTTAAAATCAGCATGCTTCACCTCAAATTACAGATTCACAGCAACATCCAGCTCGTGTTATTCATGCAAAATAGCACACTGCCATAAATAAACACCTCTCAGCTCATCGAAAATCATCCGATCCTATTGGCAAAATGACTGCATTATCTTTTGATTGTCAAGGTTAAACGGACAGTCTGTTCTCCCAAAGGACTAATGAAATCATATATTTGGGCTCATGAAGCTGTAAACACCAGCCAACTACAGTAAATTCCCCTGATCACGGTCAGAAATTAAGTTACGCATCATTGACTTTATTACAGTGGTGAAGTGAAGCTATTTTACTGCTCTGTGCGTTTCTGTTCAGAATACTAACACAGGCCTTCCATCCATGATTAATATCCAGCTGGAGAAATTCAGCTCTCTTCACCCTTTGTCGACTCTCATCTTATTCATCACCTAACAAACACCCACATCTGTCTCTCACTGCTGCCTCTCTCTCTTTTACCCCTCACCCTCTAATTCTCTTCACCTTTTCAAGCTGAAGAGGTACACACAGCAGCTCCAGTAACACCAACACCGTCACATGTCTTCTCTTTTTCTTTTTTTTTTAGTCTGAGTCCATCATCAAAATTGCTGTTGGTGGGATGAACCTGTATGTGCACAGCAGATCTGAGCCTTTAAACTGGATTCTTATAGCTCTATCTCAGAATGGAAATAGAGGTGAGCTGCTGTCCTCGCCTGAGAAGCGAACAGCAGACACATTAAGGAAATTGAACTTTATGCGCATAAGACAGTAAGAATGAAGAAATAAACAGTGGATAACTCGTGCTGCGATGAGGAGTTGAGCTTCACTGTTCAGAGCTGTGAGGTTTGAGAGGATTGGGTGCTGCATGTGAACAAAGTCAGGACAACAGTTTTATTTTTTGTGACAATATTAAATAACCTCTTAATGTGTTTACTTCTGCGTGGCAGGAAGTTATTTTTCCACTGCCAAAGAGCTGTGTCTGCAAGAGCAGAGGAAAGCAGGAGGGCTTCAGATTGTTTTACACAGGGACGTGAGGGAAGTCACATTGGTTTATGCCACATGGGGATACCTGTTCTGCGCTGTCACAGGGTCACATGTTCACTAAATGAAGAAGCCAGTGAACAAAATACAACATGCAGCTGTGCAAGCTTGTAAAGGACAGGGTCAAAGAGAAACTAGAAACACTGAACATATTCACCAACTCAGGTGGTATAACAGGAAATGCCAGAAGATCATCAAGGGCTTGAAACCATGAACATCATTACTTTGACAGCTGGATTGAAAATCACACCAAAAGTCAAAGTTAAAAAAAAAAAATCACAGGCTGACCTCTGAGTCTGTGTGCGTTCCAGATAACATCTGGGCACACGCCTGATGAGACAGTTGATGGTGTCTTAGGGGATCCCTTCTCAAATTTGGATTATGAGTTGAGTTCGCTTCTGGGCAGCGTATGGTGCTATTTGTCAGTGTCTTTTATACTGATACATAACATTACAGAGGATCTCAATTGGATTCTGTTCTAAGGAACATTACAGACAGTCAATGATCTTCATTGTTCAAGAGCTGTCTACACACTGTTCACATGAAGCCGGAAATTGTCCTCCATCAGGAGCAACCCAGGGTCCACTGCACCAGCATAAGGTCTGACAAACGGTGGGAGGATTTCATCACAGTATCTAACAGCAGTTAGGATATTTTCAACTAGCATTTGGAGGTCTGTGTGTGCCCAAACACCACTCATGTTGGATAATGTTGAGGGCAGCATGACGTTCACCACAGCATCTCCAGACCCTCTGAACCTCATACATGTTAGAAAAGTAGAAATCTTCACCTATAAAGAAAATGAGGTGCCAGTGGTGTTCCTGCCAGTTCTTGTGTTCACAGAAAAAATGCCAGATGAGCTGCGAGCAAAGTTCCCACTAAAGGATGTCTGGCTTTCTAGGGAAATCTAATCAAAAATATGGACATCAGTAGCCAACTGGAGGTAATGCTGTAGTGCTCTGCCAGTGATCCTCCTGTTTTCCCTGGGACAAGGAAACAGATACCCGCCATGTTGCCGGGTTGATGCCCTTCCAGTTCTGTTCATGCAATCCCCCGTCTTCTGGTATGTTGTTTGTGTTTTTGAGACTGCGCTGAGAGATGCAGCAGATCTTTCTGTAACAGAGGTTTGGATGTGCATTTCTTTAGGAGTTGGACAACCTGTGTAATCTGAATCGACTGCAGGTACCCTCTTATAGGACACTGAAAAAAAGCAAAACTGGAAAAATCACTCAGGCAGGTTAAGGGGAGTGCAGTGGTTTGTGACCACCTCCTACTAAACCATTCCCTTCTGCGGGGAGGTTCTCTTGTTGTTGCCTCTCCAGTGCACTTGTTGTCACTTTCATTTGCACCAAAGCGGGTAAAATGGACCCACAAGGGTTTATGTTTCCTAACTGGATAGATTGATATCCCTGAAGTTTAACAAGCTTGGTTTTATATTGTGAGTGTTCCCTTTGTTTTGTTAGCAGTATGCATCAGTGAATGCATTGTTTCCTAATGGAAACAAGCTGGACGCTAAGCTGAAGAGTAAACAGCTAGCATGTCTTTCTGTTATTCTAGGTAATGTGCATCCTGGCAGCATCTGTGGATGTTTTAGCTGGACAGGACGCAAACAGATTTATCTTGAATATTTATATCTGATGACGTATATGATGCAAAACTACCGGTAAAAGCCGTTAATGTGGTCATAAAGTGGTTTAAGCCCACTATGCATGCACTTATCAGTAGAGGCTGAAGAGGTAGAATCACTATCTATACAGAGTAATTATAATATTCTGTAGATGCTTTATTTCAGTATGCTTGTATCTGAGCTGCGAGTTGAAAACATTCATCAACAGTATTTTTTTGCAGCACATGATGTCAAAAATCCTATAATTACAACAACCGTGTGAAATGCAGTCTATATTTTTTTCCCCAATTAATACCCCAGTCTAACATGTCTAACAATTCATGTGCTGTTGTGCACAGGCTCAAAAAAAGAACTCTATTTTTAGACGCTTCAACGGCAAGATGTGAAAAGTCTGCAATTCAGTTTTCCTCAGTACTAGTGGAAGGAATAAAGCAGCCTAGGTTTGGAAGCATAAGTGGAAGCATGTCAAATAAAAGGCCAAGTCTGACAACAGATGTTTAAGGTCATAAGCCACAAATGCTACAAGAAACTGGAAGTCCTTTATAGAACAGTAAGCACGTACTGCATAACCACAGCTGTCTGCTTTTAAAGCACAAAATAGGAATGTTTGATTAGATTTGTGGCGCTATCCTTTATAAAGCCATTATGGTTATTTGACCTTTCAGGATGCTGCAAATCAAAAGATTTTGTTTTCTTTTTTTATTTGGACAGCTTGATCCTTCAAGCATTTTTGAGCAAGTTAGAGCATGTAGGTTATAGTGAAGGGCACAGCAGAAAGCCCAATCCTGCAATCCAGTTTTGACTTTTATGTATGAAAATGAAAGGCGAGGGTTGCAGACAGACTTGCAGTTACACTTTTAGGATCGCATTTCCACCTGAATAACAGCAGGTTTGTGTCAGAACACTTTTCTGTCAACACAGTAGGGCAGCAAAATTAAAGAGAATTTCTATTAATGTCAATTCAGTATAATTGTGTCTAAGCCTATGATGTCTTTCTGAAAGTTAGTCACCCGGCACTTTGATCCTGTAGCTCACAGATGGTCATGAAAAACATTTATAGTTATAGTCAGACTGTCCTATTGGCTTTGCTTGTCCTCTGGCTTTTCCTCTAAGCAGGAAAAGGAGAGGTGACTGCATTTCACAAACTGTCATGGCTTACTCAACATCTCACTACAACTGAGACTTATCGCTTGTTATTTAATTTCACTGTGTTTTCTCCTTTGTGTCTATAAAAGATATGATGAACATAAGTACAGAAAAAATGCATTAAGTAAAGAATATATTCACAAATCAAATGGAAAATTAAAGAAGATAAACAAGCAAAGAAATAAATGAAAAATGAAATCACCATTGCTCATTGTTAATTTCCCCAACATCTTATGGTCAAATATCTATTGGCGACAGTTATACTTTAGCTCAGTGCTAATTAGCAAATGTTACAATTTAAAAAATGAAAAGATAAGGCCTTGGGCACACAGGCCATGCTCCAGATATCTCGGACATCAGAGTGACATCACTCTCGAGTTGAGTGTGTTTCAGTAATAAAGTCAGATAAGCAAGGAAAAACATGATATGTTTTGCTTCTTAGCAAGTTTGAGCCATTCATGCATCACTAGTGAAACATTAAATACTTGTTTTTTTGTGGTTAAAAACACCGCTGCAGCATGTCCATGGACAGAGCCTGTCAGTGCTGTGTGAATGGCTTATTTAACAAGTCTAAAATACACAACAGTTACAGTATAGATCAAAAGTTTTAAAGATTCACTGTCGTCATCTTGGATTGTTAACTTGTGTACAAATACTTCCCATTTACACGCCGAGCTGCGGTGAAACTGCAACACAAACTGAGCCTGAGACACAAAATGGAAACAGTGAGCATTCACCTTTAAACTAAATCAGCACCTTGTACTATTGCAAGCGACAGTGTCCCCATTTTTAGGCTGCATTGCACTTTTCACAGTTGCGCTACCATTTGGCGAGTAGTTTGCAAATGTTTGCAGACAGGTCCAGGTCTTTGATATCTTCGATGCTGTGGACCCAGTAGAGGTGGTGAGTGACAGGAGAATAGTGGCTAAGCTGTCATCCCTGTTGGACAATATCTCCCACCTCATGCAGGAGACTCTGACAGCACTGAGCAGCTCCTTCAATGGCTGCGGCACCCACGATGTGGGACGGAGAGATTCCGCAGGTCTTTCCTTCCTACTGCAGTCAGACTCCACAACAAAGACTTCGTAGCTGACCAAACACACACATCTGCACATGTGCAATAACACTAAGTGTAATTTAGTATTTTATTCTATTGTATATAGTATGTTATTCTTTTTTATCTTATCCTATTCCATTGTTTTCTTAATTTTTGCTCCTGTAACTTTGCACTGTCCACTTTCTGCTGTGACACAACAAATTTCCCACGTGTGGGACTAATAAAGGTTTATCTTTACCTCTTATCTATGCAAACTACAGGTATATGTCGTTGTTATCAATTTTAGCTTAACAGCTGCCAGCAACCACTCTCTAGCTGTCTGACGAATACTCTATTTTCTCTCTCGATTAGTGGTTGCCAGGGGTCACTGACTGATCTCTAGGCCTCTGCGATTGGGGCTTTAGCAGTCGATTTCACAGCAGCTGCCAAAAACCTAAAGCAAGCGCTCACTGGTTACTAGATGATCACTGAATGTGGAAAACATTTCACCTACTCCATTTCCACATTGTCACTGTGGGTATGTAGCATGCTGGTGTTAGCGTTTAGCTCAACGGTCTCACAAGGCCATTAGCATGTCAGTTATTAGCAGCAATTTATGCTCTCCACGCGCTTAAAAACAACTTTTTTGCAGTAAGTGTATTAAAAAATAATTCAAACATTGTGCTTGTTATATTTTCTAATAACAACTCTCTTTGCAGGATCTAATCTGCACTCTTACTGTTTAACCTGTGTAGACGTGCTAGTTTACTTTGACCTAAAAAAAACCCCCAAACATCATTGTAAATGTTTGATAATGAAGAAAGTCAGGCTGAATTCACAGCGTGCACATTTTAAATGATTCCCATGTTATGACATTTAAGCTTATCATATTTTTATCCACATTACAGTCTGCATTGTTGCACAATTTGTCTCAGCTGACCAACCACAGAGAAAGCACAGGGCATGATAGAGACTGAAGGCTGAGTAGGTGTTTCTCCTCCGGCAGTGCTGTTGAATGTTGGCTGGAATTCCCTCTTCTCTACAGATTACAGCTTTATAAAGGCACACATTTTCTTCCAGTGGGTTAGCCCCCTGCAGGTATTCATTATACACAAAGAGCCAGGCAACACTCGTTGGATTAGCTCTAATCTGAGAAATAAAACTGGAGATTGCCCACATGCTAAACCATGACAGAAAGAAATTTGCAGCAGCAATAAACACACACGGATTGTGGCTACTGGAGTATTATGCGAACATACTTGAATGTATTTCACCTCCGCATCCTTTGCACATGCTGCAAAAACACCAAAGGCCATAGTTATAATAGACAGAGTAATGCAATATACTCAGTTTTAAAAAAGTAGAGTGAAGAAGTTATAAATGCACAATTTACAAGCTCTAACTAATGTATTGTGAAATATCAGGTGAAAAATGTTTCACAATAGAAAACACTGAGAATAGGCTCATCTATCAAATCTAAATAGAAAACAAATGGGCCGCAAATTCTTTCTTGTTTAAAAAACACAGAAACACTGGAGAAAAGATATGATTTTTTTTCCCCTCTTTACCTTCCAGACTGAACGCTCATACAACTAAACAAATTCATGAAAGCAGCTTCTCTAAATTATTCACTGCCCCGCTGGCATCTTTGGTTTTCTTGTGCATTATTCTGTGACGCGCACAGCTTGTTGTCCTTGAATAATTTCAGGTAACATTTAACGAATAACGGCAGAGATTTCAGAGGTAGCCATGCTGAAGGACGTTGTGTAAGGCTGCAACAAACTGCTGCAGCGTCACTGTAGCTTGTCAGTAGTGATCACCGTCGCTGTGTTACAGCGCTGACATGTAAGCACATTCTGATGCACAGGATGAAAGACTAACTGCACATCTCCAGTGGCTTGCCCCCAGAGCTATCCGGCACTGTTCTGCCATTTCGCAGCATTATGACCGGCCACGGTCGACTGACTAAGTTTGAGCAAAACAACAAATAAGATTATTTCTTACGATCGTGCCGAGCTCATTCGGCTGAATACTTATTGCTCTTTTCAAATGATTGGCAGGTATGCATTCAGTCTACTGATATTTAAATGCCTCTATTGTAGTTATTTAGCATTAGCACTCCCTCGTTCAATAGAAACCTAATGCATTTGTGCTGCATGGTGGACCATGACTCATGTCTTGCCCCACAGCAAAGGACCCTGAAAGCTCTTATTAAACTAAGATTTCAACTATTCATGTGAGTGAAAGTGCTTAGAAAACCATATTGTATGCACCTGAAATGCCTCTTTAGTTAGATAAAAATTTTCCTAAAGACATTATAAATGGCATGAAAATGCCATGACAAATCTGACGATGCGTACTTGTCAACTTGGCACAGGTCATCCAAACTGACAGGACTCTGGCTGCAGTAGCAGTAACTCAGATATTTTTATCAGTGCATCGTGATAAAAGGACATGCTTTTGGCTAAGTGTCTCTTTTTTGTTCAAGGGCTCCCAAACCGAGAGATTCCATTTAAAGCTTTCAGACACAAACATCTGACTGGCCAAATATGTAAGCAAATGTGGTGAGTGTGTTTTTCATGGTGAAGTTTTAATAATTGAATTCAGAATTTCACAATGAAGCTTTGAAGCCAAGAGTGGAATGCTTTGTCCTCAGAGGATCAGTGACCTCACTGCTATATTTAAAAAAACAAAAAAAAACCTGTTTCTATAAACATTAATTATATCTATGCAGAGTATGGCTTAACATAGTAACTATCATGAAGCACGCTCACCCTCGGGCCAAATGATTTGACAACCCTGTCTCTGATGCTCGTGCATCATCCATGACTTGTCTGTTTAAATGAGTTCTCAGAGTTATGATGAAGATTGTTTTGTATTGCTTGCTCACATTGCAGCACGTTTGTTTTGCTATAGTAACTTAAAAAAAGAAAAGAAAAGATTTGTGCCAAATGTTTAAAACATATAATGCTCTGATAACTTCAGCTACACAAAGATTGGAAGCGGGGGGGCACAGCTAGCTGTGCTCGGTGTAGCATGTATGCTGCTCAATAATTAATTAATCAAATATGGCATCAGATCAGACAAGCTGAAGAGTCAGGCTCATTCCCCTTCACATGATGTATTACCACACTGTATGCTGCACTGCCCTGCACACCCAGTGCAGGGCGATTCGGGTGCTTCCATCTGCCCACAATTGTTCCACGTCTGCAAGCTGCTTTGCAACCCACCTCCACCCCAGCTCCTCCATTTCTGTTTTCTCTGACTTACTAAATCTCATAGCTGTTGTCACCAATGCCTGCCCAGTTCCAGTATAAATAACTGTGTTTAGAAATATCAATCTTCTTTTGCCTATAGTGATCCAAACTGAAATATGTTTTCATTTGTAGCCTTGCAGCTCCATGGACATAACAAATCTACAGAAAGTTTCCATGTCTAGCCAAGAAAAAAAAACACATAATGTGTTGTTTTTACTTTTTTTTATGAATTAATAAAGCAAGATATATATATACAATGTTCGTGCTAAGCTCAAGCTCAAAGCTTTACTCTACAAACATGAAAATAGTACTGATCTTTTCATCAAACTTTAAACTTCAGGAAAGAAGTCAAACAAGCATAGATCCCACATCTGTGAATTATCCCTTGTATTGCAGAGCTCCTACTATTATAAACATTCAGAACACATACCCAACTTAGAACAAGGTGACTTTCACACCAGGTGATCGAAATAAACACTAGAAGTTGTGTGCTGTTGTTCCTCCCCTGCTCTCCCTCCTCATCCTGTATAAGAAAATACAAGGTCTCTACAGGTACAGATGAAGCCAATTTAATACATTTTACTATGTTTTAAACAGCTTTTAATGTCACGAAATGTTCCAAGTAAACACTTGGATATAAATTTCAAATGAACTGCACTATATAGTAAATGGGAATTTAAGGTGGACTGATTCTTTTCTACACACTTTATACAACATCCCTCATTCACCCAAGCACTTTTTATATGCTTAAGTGCATTCTATCTAACTTTCACACTCCAACGGATGCATTGGAGAGCAACTTGGGGCTAGTATCTTCCCATATGGAAAAGAAATAGTAAAAACTTATATGATTTACACATGAAAGTGGCCACTTTCTCATTACTTTCATATATTGTTTTAGTAAGTATCCAAAACATACACGTTTCATTATATAATTTTTCAAGGGATCTTATATCTGTTTTCACTCTTGTATGCTTTTCATACAAGTTTCAAACAAGACAGATACAAACTTTATAATATTTATTATTTGCCTGAGGATACTTGGCATGCAGACTGGAGTAGCCATGGATTAAACCACCAGTCTTCTGATTAGTAGATGGCCTGCTCTACCTCCTGAGCTACTGACGCCCACTACAGTATCATCTGAATATGTTTATCTTACCAAACCGCATGTAGCCATTAAGTACTTTCACAGGTACAAAAACAGTCTGATGGAGCTCAAACTCTAAAGATGTTTTTGAGTAAAAAGAAAGAACAATATAAATATTTTCCTCCCAGTTACATAGACTAATAAAACTATGCCAAATGCCCATGTCCAGTCTCACTGTGATCTCCTCTTTCTCTTATTTTTCCCCTTACCACTGACCAGTCACAGCCCTTCCCTGAGCCTGGTTCTGCTGAGGTTTGTTTCCTGTTAGAGGGAGTCCTTCTTTCCTGCTGTCACTAAGTGCTTGCTCACAGGCTATCGTTGGATTACTATATAAAGCAGTGACTTGTGATTTGGTGTCATGTAAATAAGGAATCAAAATCAGCTTTATTGTCAAAGTATTTGAACACACACTGGCCTGGCTGTTTCTTTGCTATCAGTGAACAAAGTAGACAGCAGACCAAACTGACAACATGTGCAGCACATTTATAGTGCAAGAGTTCAGAGTGTGTTGGAACAAGTTGTGGAATAAATAAGGGATGGATTACTAGTTACTATAAAACAATATATAAAAGCTGAATTCAATTAAACTAAAACAGTCATTACTATAAACGAATAAGGTTTGCTGTGATTTGACGTTCTCTTCCTGGTATAGCCTTCTAAATTGGAAAGTAGATCAAAGTCTGACTTGTTTCAAAAATAGATCCTGCCTTAACAATCAAGTTAGAGTGCATAATCTACATAAGTAGACAGGGTAAAAAATAGCAACATTGGTGCTTGAAATGTTATTTAAAAACATTTTAAAATCATACATATTAACTAAAAAGAAACAAGTGAACATTTTAAGGCATTTTATGAATAAACGTGCACTTGAGACATTGAAATAATACTAATGGTATTTCCCTACATGATTAATGTGGCTAAAAGAATTCTAATTCTCAGTCCTAATCAGTTTTATTTGTATGGTGTCGCATTACAACAGCAGTCGCCTCAAGGCAGTTTCTATTGTAAGGTAATGACCCTACAATAATACTGAGAAAGCCCCAACAATCAGATGACACCCTGTGAGCAAGCACTTGGCCACAGTAGGAAGGAAAAACATCTAAGACACAATCCAAGATAACAATATTATCACGACATCTGCATGAAATTTGAAAAGAAATTATTATAATGTCATTACTCACATTTAGCAAATTAATTCGATTTAACATGTCAATGAGAAATGAGAGCAATTACAGAGATATATACAATATTATGTGTGCATTATTAACCCCAACATCAATATTTAGCTCTTTAAATATCACGCTTATTGTTAATACCAGTTTACAAAAGTAAAATATCCCAATTTGGATTTGGTGAGTCAAAGTATTCACTGCAGCATCAACAATGCAGAAGAAAAAGAAGAGCAGGAGGAGGAGGAGATCTGGCTGCATGAACTGGTCTGTGGCGCATTAGTGGAACTGTACATTGCCTACACACTGAAGTGCTCTTACATTAGCCTCTGTCTGAGCAGCATCACACTGGTTGAGTCATAGCAGAGGAAGGATAACTAGCCACAATAAACACTTCTAATAAGAAATACAGTGAAATATTGACAGCTTAATCAAAGTTTTTTTTAACAATGCAGTCTTAAAAATGTATGCTGTTGGTGCAGAAGCACAAAATGCGCTTTTTACGGATCACTCAGAAATGTCTCTTCATTCACACGCATTTAACATTCGTGTTAATTACTGCGAGTTAGGGAAAGGCTAAACACTTCAATTGATTAAACGTTAAATAAATGCTTGCCTGTCACCACATGCAGAAAGTATAATCCCCACACTCATTTAGCTTAACTCTCCTCTTATTACCCAGCCAAGCTATCAGGTCTGTCTCCACTGTCTGTTATCCCTGCCCTGACCTCAGTCTTAATGGATATAACCTTCCCATTTCTGCATTTATGCACACAATCAGTCCTGGCCTGCGGCAAGGTGTCACATCAATACATCCTGCAGCTTCACTCCAGCCACAAATTGGGTGAGATAATAAACACAACAGCACAGTGAGGTTCTCTTTGTCGGAATCAATTCAGTCAAGTTGCAATGGCTGGAAATTGTTTGCTGCAATCGATCATTGGATGTTTACAAGTTTTGTTGTTTGTTAACTTTCATATCTGCAATGTAAGCAGCAAATGTGAGATTCGGGACAGTTGGAAAATCAGTCATATATTAGCGAGGAGGGTAAAAACAAGGAAAAAGAACGCTTGGTGAGAATTGATTTTTCCATACTGGATAGCAAACAGGCACACACACTATTGCTGGACTACGGATTTCCACCTATTGATCCACACTGCCAATAACAGAGACATTTGCCATTAGGAATTTGCGATGGTTGTTACAGACTGACCTAGATGGAGGTCTGTAGTGTTGTCCTGCTTTTTTTTAACCACTCAGAATCAAAGCAAACACAACAAGTGATGAAAGTAAAAAGTAATTGCTCTGTTCCTTTTTATCTTTCAATTGTTTTATTTAAAGAGGGAACTATGTAGACGGTCTCAAGGATCACAAGAAATGAGCAGATTTAAAATCTCAGTCATATCAGCACTTGCTAATATTATCAAAATTGACAAGGCTTTCTGTAGGAAAGCACAGCTATGACTAATGTGTAATTCTTGCCAAAATAGAAATGTGTCAAATCATAATCATCACATTCATTTGCTACATCGACACCTGCCAGGCAAGCGGGGCATTATGCAATCCAGACTACTATAATAAGAATTGTGTAGTTTGGTGCATTTTCAAGCAAATTCCTTAGTCACAAACTGGCCTGGCTGGTCTGCATAATGAGCTGCTAACTGGTCTTTTTTCAACAAGAGAGTACTGAGCTAAGCTTGCATCAGCTTATCTGGCTGAAATTAATCCTCCTGATTATCAGCTTTCTTCTTCTTCTTATCCTTTAAGAAAAGCCTTAAGCTTCTTTCAAAAAAATGGGTTCAGATTTAGTCAAAGTCAGTTGCGGCTGTGGACAAACTCTTTGCAGTTTGTGCTTTAGCCCTGATCCGGACAAGCCGAGGGTGTAATATTCATCTCTTCCTCCACAGCAACTGCTGAAGTGCCCTTGAGCTGAGCACTGACCCCACAGCTGCTTCAGTGTAATTGCTCAGCAGTTGACAGTGCAAGGTTGTAGTCAAACCGGGCAGTGTCAAGGTGTGAGCGTGTGAATGTGTGTAAACCTGCATCCGCCTGCAGCTTCTCCTCAAGGCTGCTCCAATCTGGTCGTCGGTGAGAGCTGCTAACGCTCACCACCAACCACATGACCTCAACAGCATTTAATATGATTGAGAGCCTGGGATGTAGTTGTGTTCGTGCCCTTTCTTTTTCTTTTCTTTTTTTAAGCTCTACTCTCACTTTATTAGGTTCCTCAGACATCTCTAAGGCAGCTGACAGAGTTTGGAGAGCTGCAGCTGATCCTCAACCGTGATGTGTGAAGCAAAGTTGGTGAGACAAAAGATAACAAATTAATTCTCCAGACAGAACTCGGTGCCCTACATGGCAGTTGAGGGACTGGTAGACCAAATATGAGACATTCTTACACTTTGCAGTTTACTATTGAGTGCATCATGTTTGCAGAGATGACTACATGGATTAGCAAATGTTATAGCTGATACTGTGGGCTACTTAGAGAAGATAGAAGAGTCTGCAGCACTATAAAGCTAGTACACACTAATGTGATATTTAAAGCCGCTATAAAAGGACAAGTGACATTCAAACTCCCCTGAACATTAATGGGGTGGGATGGGTGAGTTTGCAAAGGGGTATACCTGCACATGGATAAACAGAGAATGTGTCAACATTGTTAAACTCCTGTAAAGTGATGTCTCCTTATTCACCTTTGTAAATACATCTCGTCTTTTTTGTGCTTTCAATTCTATTTGTCTGATTCCACAACTTTTTGTTTTACAGTCACAACATTTTAATTTCCATCCTATACTCCAACAAACACGGTGGCAGTGGTTTTTTTTTTTTTTTTGGGGG
>NW_005187465.1:2710422-2717341 GCF_000239375.1 Pundamilia nyererei | reverse complement strand
GGGGGGGGGGTTCCCTGTGCACTTTTGAGCACATTCATCCAAGTTCTGCTCATCAGCTTCTCTGGAATGACTAAATTAAAAAAAATCAGTTTGGCTAATTACGGGCCATCAAGCTCCATAATCCAGCTGGTGAATTTTGGATGCTATGACTGAGGAGTTTGAGTATTAAGCCAGACATTTGGCAGGTGTCTGTGTTTATTCATACGCCATTTCCAGCTCATAAACATCTGTGTCCTTTTTTTTGGAATGGCCTACCAACGAGACTATTAGAGCAAAAATGATTTGATGTACTCCGCATGTGTTTGACTGTTTGCGTGTTTTGGTTTTTTTAGCCTTGAACTTGCAGCACTTTTTATTCCAACCTGAGAAAAAAAAATAGTACTAAAACAGGAATGTTTCTTATTGTTCTTGTGCAGAGAAAGGCAGTGGTACAGTGCAGAACTACTCACAGGCATGTGTGACGGAGAAACTGTTGGAGGACTCCAGGTTGTCAACATTGTAATTGAGGTGGAAGGGTTTCTCTGTCACATTCTGGTTGGTGTTATACAGCTGGACAGCAAACCTGAAGGCGCTGTGTTCCTGCACTGTGGAGCGCATGAACAGTCCGCCTACGGGAAACAAAATGTCACATAAGACAGCGCTTTAATTAGTCCATCCCCAGCATGCATAACCCTGCGTTTGCTCTATCTCGAATCCCACTCAAAAGGACGGCAGGCTGACTGCGTGATCGCATTATATCAGAGGCTCGTACGTAAGTTAATTTCAATGGAAGAAAAAAAAAAAACAAGAAAAAAATGTGTAATACATTGTCACACTAAATAATGCGCCATAATTCTCATTTTGACAAAATTATATAAATTCATTTTCTTAACAAACCGCCCACAAAGACGCGCAAAATCCCAGTTTGGGTTGGTAAGAAGTGAAGTTGGCAACGAATTAAGCAAAAAACAAACAAACAACAACAACAAAAATAAAACCTCAAGCAGTGACTAATTGAGACTTAAAGAGTGGTGTCCTATTTAGACTGTGGTAAATGTTTTTTAAATGAATATGTAGTCAGTGCATCCCATTGAACTTACCGATGTTGATTTGGTTTGGAAAGCCTGCCAGCGAGTGCCCCAAAGAATTGAGTAAAAAAAGGACTGCCGCTATTGTGCGATGCCACATTTTCTCCGAAAACTGGAATCAGCTCCTGGTCTGTGTGTGACAGAGAGAAAGAAACAGGGAGAACCATGTACACGGGCTTGTTCGCAAAGAAATCCACAAGATGCGGCAGGTCTCTCTCTCTTTCTCTCTCACTCTCTCACTCACTGTGTGCACCCACGTTGAATTTGTGCCAGCGCAACTGCAGCGCCAGCCCTCTGCTGCTGCTGCTGCTGCTGGAAATCTAAAGCCAGTGTTTTATCTCAAAGATGGAGGTGGTGGTGGTGGAGGAGAGAGCGAGAGAGGGGGGGGAGAGAGAGAAAGAGGATCTACGGGTCCCTACTGTGGATAAAGACCACTGAAATGGGCCAGGGAGAGTGAAAGAGGGGAGGGAAAGACAGATGGGGAGGGAGGGGAGCTGGGGGGTTGGGGTGGGGGGTAGACGTTTATCAAACTTGGTCTGACGTTGAATTATAATAAGAGCGGCCTCCCGTCTTCCTCCGCGCGTCACTGCAGAGTTGGTGTGTGAGGCGGTGCAGTGTCTACTGGCTTTGGTGTGTGTGTGCGTGTGTGTAGGTGTGCACACACTGACATGCGGTCTGTATGGATCACCAGTATATTGCTGACTTGTGCATGTGTGCATGTGCTGTGTGTGTCTGCATACAGGCCATGTAAGCACGCTATCTATCCATCTATGGTATCCCTTCCTATTGTGTTCACATGTGTGGGAGTATGCATGCAGCATTAGTCCAGCACAATAGCAGCATAATCCGAGGCTGTCCCCTGCAGGTGTTTGAGAGCAGGAACAGTAACTGTGGGCACTAATGCTCTGATTTATCACTGTTTAATCACCGGCTGCCAAGGTGCCTAACTAATGCTATATATTAGAACCCTAATTGACTTACTTGTGTTAGTGATTTGGATTCCCACTCATTTTTTTCTGCGAAAGTGAACAGCTGATGCAAAGGGGAACAAGGCAGAAGCAACAGCATCATTTGTGGGAGGTGATTGAAATTAGGGTCACTTAAGATAAAATCTAAATGAAAAAGGCAGTGACAGAAGCATAAAGTAGCTCATATTTTCTCCCCTCCAAAATCATCTGTGTGTCTAATCCATCACCGACACACAGGAATAGGTCCTACTAGCATCAGCATATTTACACTTTGCAATTGAGTGCACGTTACTGAGATATGCAACAAGGCCATCTCTTCTGGTGAAATGTCTGTGCTCCATGTTTAATGTTCATTATTATGCATTCAGGCAGCCCGTCTTACGCTGGTCAGTTCGAAGAAAGTATACTGCACTAGCTAGGAGGACTCTGACTCACACAACACAAAATATGATAAGATGCTGCAACTTTAACTATTATACTATATTTATTTTATCTAATTCACACCAGTCTTTTAAAACTGCCTGTATCTCAGACAGACAGTAAGGGGGAGGGAAAGGAAAGCATCAGTTTAGACAGATCTTTGAGTTTTGAGCCCCAGTATGTTGGTTCAACATGGTCCATCCAATTACTTCACCATCCGCCTCGGCATAAGCCATGACAGAAATGGGAATTATTGACAATGGAGAACAGTATCACGGCACCAGCGGGGGAAACCTGCAGCCATAGCCGGGTTATCACTGCCCTTAAAACTTAACGATGTCAACAAACCCACTGCTAATCTCAAACATGCTCCAGTAATGAAGACAGAGTTCTCCTAAAGCAGTTGTGCTTGCTTTGGAGTTAACTCTGCTAACGCAATTTTACTTCTTTTTACTGTTTCTCATTTAGAACATCACAGCTCCGTTCACTACCATCTAAATCAGTGTTTGCAGCATTTATGGTTTTACCAAATATTGAAAACACACAGTAAACAACTAAATAGCTGCCTTTTACAGATTTCTTTCATTTGTTTTATATTACAATGCTGTGCTGTGTAATTTCTTTCTGCACTGCACACTGCAGCACCCAGCACGAATGTGATTTTAATCTATTGGAATAGTTATTGAACTCTTCTGCCTGAACTTCACTCCATTTAATCATTTATCTATTTAAAGACATTAAAGTTAAATGGCTTAGGATTAGCTGAGCAGCAGAATGTGTTCTATGTGTGTACATACTGTGTGTGTATGTGTGCACCAAGGCTGGAGAAAGCATTAAAGCTCCCTAGTTAGACTGCTGCACAACCAGCACTGCAAAAAAAACAGAAAGAAAAAAGCAACAGTGTCTGTGCTTATTGATCTGGATGTGATTTAATGCTTGGCATACAACTACGATCTTTAACAGGATGCAGCGAGAACAACTGCACTATAATTAAGTTCAGTTTCACAAACAGATATACTGTCAGTATAGCGTGACCTTTTTTTTTTTCAGATACGCGCCAGTGTTAGTTTGTCATTTGCAGAAATGCATTCACTGCCACTTGAAAAATTATGCAATTAGTTTCAGTCCACTTAAGCATGAACTCAGATTGAGTGAAATTCTTGCAAAACACGTACCCATCCAAAGTGTTGGTCTATCACCAGCTGATGGGCACAAAGGGCAGCTTGTTGTGCAAATCTTAATTCTTCATGCTGTTGAATGAACGGGGTAAGGGATCCTGCAGAGATTACTGGTGTGCTGGGTTCGGTGCCCTCGTCAGGGATGTTAATGGTTTATTAATATTTTCTTGAGCCCTCCCCTCAGCTCTTTACAGAAAACACGGCACACTAAAGTAAAGCATGACAAGATAATAAAGAAGCATTAAATTGGTTCCATTTAAACCTCAGTGACTTAATGGGATTTCTAAAATGAGCCGATATATGCACTCTAATAAAAATCTGACAGAGACAGAACGCTGTTTCCATTTCATGTATTAAAAAGGTGCTAATGTGAGTCACTATACGAGGTATCTTTCTGATGTGACTACCGACTAAACCACAAACAGTAGCTGTTGCAGCAGAAAGTGCTTGAGACTCTCAAACAAGGTCTAACACGTGCACATTTCTCTGCAGGAATAAGCAGCCATGTGAAGTTCCCCTCCTCTCCATGTTAGTCAATGATGATGTTATATATAGGTCAACTTGCAAGGGCGCCCTTCAAGAAGCTTGATGCTCTTTATTATGACTCAGCTATTCCGTTTGCTCCCATCAAACGTCATCAATGGTCCGCTGTATTCCTCTGTTAACTGGCTATCATCACACACGAATTGCAATATTTATTGAGTCCTGCTCGCCTCATTTTGATGAAAGTTCCCAAAACAAATGTGTCTGTTCACTGATCATTTGAGCTGGTGGAGGAATTCAAGAGATTTATTGTGGACATTAATATGACCTGTGCTGTTACATACCCATATGCCATTTGTGTGTTAGTAAGTAGTGGGTGTGCTGTTGTTCTTTTGACTTTTAATGTTTCTTTTTTTAGCTCTCATACCATTTTCTCCAGAGGTTTTGCCTTTTGCCCACGCTGTCATAAATAAGAATATGTTTTTAAAGCCTTTCCTGGTTAAGTAAAGAGAGAAACTTAACTGCAGTACAAGCGTCACATAAAAACAAAACCAAAAACCATTTACAATAAAGAAGATGCTTTCAGTTTATTCCTATCTGGCTTTTAGTGAGCTAGTTTGAAGGTACAACTCATGCCGGTGTGAGTCTGCAGTCCGTACAGCTGTATACTGATTCTCCGGCTTTACAGAGGATTACAGTTCCTCCCCCATTTCCCCGGGACTTCCCCGGCAAACGTCTGACAGCATTTCAATAAGGGTAAGTATTTAGGTGAGATTTCTGGCCATCACTACACTGCATCTTCAGTACACCTTGGGCATGTTTCCCGCTTTCCACCGGAGCAAATGAGCTCCGCTCAGGAAGCACGCCGCTTGCTGTCTGATGCACAACCTCTTCAGCAATATTCAATTGAGTGTAAATGTCAGCAACCCTTATCCAGAACTTCCCACTGAGTTTACGTAAAACTGACATTTATGAAGCGTCGACCATATGGTGGATGAAATTAATAGCACAGTGTTTTTATCTGACATTACTTTCAAAGTCTAACAAGGATGTTATGATAAAACTTGAATCTCTGCTAGTTAGTTTAATTCAAATCAATTCAAGTTTATTTATATAGCGTCAAATCACAAAAACAGCCACCTCGAAAACAGCCACCTTGCTTTATAATGTCAAGTAAAGACCCTACAATAACACAGAGAAAGCCCCAAACATGCAGATGGCCCTCTATGAGCAAGCACTTGGTGACAGTAGGAAAGAAAAACTCCCTTTTAACAGGAAACAACCTCCAGCAGAACCAGGCTCAGGGAGCCGTCTGCTGCAACCACTTGGGGTTGATGGGAGGAAGATGGGACAAAAGGTACACTGTGAAAGAGAGCCAGACTGACTCAGAGTTTCAGGAAATGCAGACATCAGAGCTGTTTTAGTCACTGCATGTTTGTTGTGAAACAGACTAAAATACTCAGAAAATCGCACCACACATATCACAGAACGCCGCCTTTTGACCCTTGTCAATACCAATCTATTAGTTTCAGGACTTAACCTTGTTTTATATATAGCAGTTGTGAGTTATAACCCACAGAATTATGCACACAAGTTGTTAGCCTGAGGGAGTGAAGTGGCCTAAATACGGGCATATCCAGTGTTATAAGTAGCACTGTTAACAGAGAGCACAAAGCCACAATTGGACACATCAGACAAGCACATTCATGAAGTCATCAAACGGGTCAGTTACTGAGTCATTATTTCAACTTCAGTCTGAGTAACTGTCAAAAGGATCCAGAGATATACTGAAAAATGTATCTCTCACTCACTTTTGCTTTTTAAAGTCTGTTTATTATAATGGACATAATTTATAAAGCATTTATTACATATAGAGCCAAGTTTTCTCCTCACTTGTTTTGTTTAATGGTTTCAAGAATCGAAAACTTCACTTGATTATAGTGACAGTCTCTGGTTTAGCATCATTACTCAGAGTTGAAACCTGTGAAATTGGATGTGAAACTTTGCAGCCACGTGCACGACTGTATGTCACGTTTAAGATGACATTAGAGGAAACGCCTGCTGGGAGGAATACGCGGCAGCAGAAGCACTTTGATATATACACGACCTCATTTTCCTTGCAGATAACATAGATGAGGGCTGGCACTGGATAATTAAAAAGGAGAACTCCAGATGTAAACAGCATCTTAAGAATCAAACGGCTCGCTGTGCATCTACTGCTGTCATTTATCTTTGGTCAAGGATCAAGAGGAAGCAGTTTCCATGTAATGGCGTGTCGCTCTCCTGGTTGATTAGGAGTATTTAGCCAGGATCACAGTGTAGATAAAGAGAAAAACCAGGAGGAATATAGTGAATATTTTAACTTACATTAATAATACAGGCAACAAAATTAAAACCCTGACCACAATGGAGAATCCCTGCTGAGCACAGTGGCTTCCAAGGGAGTTTCATGTGTAACTAAACAATAAAAGTAATACCTCTGAAATTCCTGATATGAAATGATGATATTGTACTTGTGCATTATGGCACCCAAGGTCAGGACTGCAATAAGTTGTCTGAAAGCTCCCAAGAAAGTAAGGAGATAAAAATGGATTGCTCAGTGCTGTAAAACTCACAATAAAACCTTTCATGTTTTCTTTCCATAGCATTTCCTGTAAAATGCTGGGATTTATGGCTTGACTTAGATTTTCAGTAAATGCTCTGAGCCTCCCAAAACGGCACACCTTATTACACTGTCTGTCATGTTACCGCTATACCAGTGAACATTAGATCTTTGCTGTTCTAATAATATATATATATATAT
>NW_005187465.1:2700905-2710355 GCF_000239375.1 Pundamilia nyererei | reverse complement strand
GCTAATATGAGCTATGAATTAGTGTGCCAGTTATTTGTTTTTCTCTCCAGGACCTCAAACCACAATTCTACTTATAATAGCACTCAGTTTAATCCAAAAGGATCACAAGTAGGGTGGCATAAGCAAAGACTGACAATATCATCTATAACCTCTTTTTCTTTAAGGCTGATTTCACATTTGTCCCAAGTTTTGATTTGAAAAACTTTGTTAGGCTACAACATAATTTCAATCAGAATAAAGCAATTTCACTTACATCACTGGTTATTCATGCACTACATCTTTAAAAGTTACCTGAAGTTGTGCCTAAACAAAGAAAAGGAGTTTACAGCTACTGGAACAGCTTTGTGAAGTTTTACAAAGGCAGGGTAGCGCTTTAGGCTACATGCTAACACACGGCTAGCACAGAAGACAAAGTATACGTGAGGGTAAAGAGAATGTAAGTAAGCAAAATTTACTTATATAATACCTTTCTACATAAGAATCAGTAACTGCTTCACAATAGTCTTCAACAAATAAAAAAAATATAACTCACAATATATTAAATCACAACAAAGACAACACTAGTTAAAAGCTAGCCTATACAAACAAGTCTCAACATCAAATGCGCAGTCTCCTTAAGTTTTTATTCTCAAGGAGGAACCATCAGCAGGTTTTGATCTCGTTTAAGACCTCAATGACCTGCACGTTATAAGCAGGCATTTGACCATGCAGAAAAAACTTTTTGAGCTATTTT
Source organism: Pundamilia nyererei (assembly GCF_000239375.1). Taxonomy (NCBI): domain Eukaryota; kingdom Metazoa; phylum Chordata; class Actinopteri; order Cichliformes; family Cichlidae; genus Pundamilia; species Pundamilia nyererei. Next base: position 2,709,622 of record NW_005187465.1, on the reverse strand, counting down.
GTAAGACAAAAGTAAGTACTGTATTCTACTGTAATCTATCCAGTATAGCAGTTGAGAAAGTGGTGGGGCAACAAACAGAAGGACACACCTCGTGGATTCACTGGTTATGGATTGATCTGAGCCCACGTAAAAACTTCTGGACACAAAATTTTTGTATTGTCATCAATTACTTATTCCACCACCATCCTTTTAATCCTGCAGCAAACAGCTGAATTAGTGAATGAAACACATTTTGGCCCTATCCTTAAAAGTATTCACACATCATCCATAAAATACTAAATGCTGCACACACAGTGTTAATCACAGTGTTTATGGACCTAATGAAGAAACTAAAGTGCATATATGCCACCTGGCAAATTTACTGCACAGATAATTACAGAATGTGAGCACTTCTGCTCAGTCATATAGTGCTAAGGTAAATCAAGCAAATGATGCATATATAAGTAGCACAAGCATTTAACCCACATGGATTTAACTTGGCTGCAGTGTTCAATTTCAAATCCTGAAACTGTATAAAAATATAAACCGTCAAGAAGATTTAAACTAATCATACATTTTCTTGGAGACAGTGTCAGGAGGTTTAAACACTACAAATCCAATATATGCCAAAGTAAGGAGACATTGCTGGGAGCCTAGTTGCAGAATTTCAATCAAACTGAAGATGACTTAAGGATGACTGCGTCATGCAAGCATAAAGTGCATCATAACAATTCTAACAGGATGTGACAAAGGCATAAGCAGGAATGAGAAACTCTTTACATAACCTGGCTAAAGACCTGATGTGACTTTGCCTGAAAAAAAAAAACAGGACAATTTAAGAGGTATAGCGGATGACACAGAATAGTCAGGAGCACCACATGGATACATTTGCTACAATCTCAATTCATGGTGTTGGAAATTTGTAAATCAAACTTGAGCATGACTCAGTAATTTTGTATACATTTTCAATAAAATTGCTAATGGAAATTATTCATTTTAGCAAATGACTCACTCTGTGTGCTGAGGGATCTATTTGAGCCAGTTTAAGTTTTGGCTGCAAAGACCTGCAGTGCTGGAATGTCATGTGCAATATTGTAACGATGAAGAGGGACGCTGTGGATTCACTCCAGCCCTCTGTCAGGTGCAGATGTTCAGTGTTGGACATGCTCTTCCATTCAAATGTTGTAACTAGGGCAACAAGTAATTTATCTATTGCTCTATTTTTACTAGTCTTTTTCAATTCTTTCAATAAAATGCCAGAAAACTGGCCTTTAGAAGAAAAAAAAAAGGCAATCTTTTATCATCAGAACACTTTGGTGTCTGTCAGCTTATTGATTCATTTGTTCCAAACTGACACAGCAATCAGTGTAACACATGTTTGCACAGGTTAGGCCTAAAATTCAAAAATCATAGCTACTTTACACCTGGCGCCTGTCATACCATAAAATGCGTAAGTTCTCTTTAACCAGGATCACTGTAAAAATACAACAGCTGCCAAGATTTGACTGCAAACTTGCAAGCAATATAGGATGTTTGGAAAGACATGATCTCAAAATGACGCCTCTCAGGTTAGTTTGAGTTTATATTCCACCTTATATACCCTCATCCTTTTTTTTTTCTTCTTATCAGCTCAAGCATTTGCATATTTGTTGAGAGACAGGACGCCCACAGCAACGTTTTTATGCAGAGGAATGAATCACAGTGCTCTGCAATCATGAGACACATTTCTTAAAGTCCAGAACTTAAAGCAATTTCTTGTTTGCAGATGGTGGAATTGCTTCAGTGTTTCTTTTTGTCTCGACATAATGACAAATTATAATAATATGGACCCAAAAAGGAGTGCATTTCACTAGTCCGTTTGTCCATTGCTTTACAGAGTACGTTATTAAACTGTCACATGGCTGTTATCTCGGACAAAGTGGAAGAAAAAAACCACCAACTGAATCAAAATATATTTTATGGAACAGATTGCTCACAAATGAAGGAACGGATGAAATAAAAGTCTTAAAATCTGGTAATTAGGAGGCCTTATTTGAACAACATGCTGGTAACCAGAGGGAGTTAAGGTGCAGCCGCACAGATGAATATTAATGGAAATTTGATTAAACATTCCCACATCTTTAACTGAATACCCCACAGGCAAAGCGCTTACAGAACAAAACAAATTAGCTTGGCAATTTTAATTATCGATGTTCTGTTTTCTCACACATCCCTTGTCTCATTTATTTATTTATTTTTTTGCTATTGAGATCCCAACAACAGCTGTTCTGATGTAGTTAATGTTTTAAAGGAGAGCGCTAACATTTGACTTTCTGCCCTTTGGCTGTCTTTTCTACTGATGTTCTATATAGTTTATATCATTTCTAATGCTGCGGAATGAACATTAGTACGCACACGCACACACACGTGAACATTTGACCAGTTAAGTGAAACATTAAATTAGAAATCTCAGAAAAGAAAATGTGAATATGTGTGGAAAGTGCTGCTGCTTCTCTGCTGCTTATGTAAGTCCTGCCAGTGGACGCTGTTCGCAGACTAAACTGATTCAATCTTTTTCAACAGAGAGCCATTCTTTGTATTTTTATCATTGTGAAGTGTTGGCAGTAACCACTACTTTCAAAGAAACGGGGGAAAGTGATGGATTTTGAAATGCATTTTAGAAACACATTAAGGGCTTTTTTCTGTGAATACGATAAGCATATCTAAGGCTAAAATCAAAGGGCGAAACAAGAGGCACCTGTTGTTAAGTCGGGGAGATGTTACGATAATGATGACTGATGAACTGGGGACAAACTAGCTCCACAAGTAAAAGAAGAGCTTCTGTTTAAACTGAGGGATTAAGCCTTTCTTCAGGTTCTCTATTCAAGTGGATCTATGATCTTTCAAAGCAGCCATTATTTCTAGAGTTTTGACTCGGCTCAGTTGATATCTTTTTTTATTTATCAGGCCCGGGATGATCTTTGGGAGCATGTAGATGTTACTCCTGACATATACTTATTTAATAGCTTAGTTTGCACTCAGAGTGAAGTGCTACGACACACCTTTCAAATGGTTTTAAAGGAAAACAGGCACAGGCTGAGAGTACTTTGTTAATCACTTAATAATAACAAAAGTTGAAAAGTGTCCCTTTTATTTGTTCACTTCATTCCTGCATTGAGTAAACAGCTTTGCTGCCTCACCGTGTGTACCGTATTACACTGATCACTCCAAAGGGGAACTGCAATTACAGCTCCAAACAAGGTGACTGATTGGCACAGGTGGTGACTTATGCACGGATGATGCCGTGTTTACCATTTGTTTCAAAAAGCAACTACAGGGGGAAAAAAGTGCGGCTTCAAGTAGTTTTTAAATTTGATCTGAAACGATAAGAGATCACAGATTACTCAGCTGCAGAGCTGAAAATAAAGTCTGACAAGCTAATAATGATTGAATAATGTGTCATTATTTTGCAGAGCTTTTCTGCTCAGACTTGTATGAAATGGTTAATGCTCTCAGTCAGAACCCCGACTGCACGAATATTCTCACTATATCATAGATTTTAGTCTCAGAGGTCTGTAGCTCAGCCTACAGCAAAATTATGCTAATGCAAAAAAAATAACAACATTCTGCTTCATTTAAATCACTGCAGGAAAGTGACATAAAGTGATGTAGTAATGACAAAATTGAAGAGTTCGGTCCACTGCAACCCCCACCGAACAGTGCCCCACATTGCCTGCATCACTGCTCCTCCATGTCTGCGGTTCTAACTTGCAGCCTGGCCTTCCGCAGCAGTGCACAACCATCAGCCAGGCTCATGGAGCATGCAGTTCTGGTGGGCGACACCCCTGACTTACTAAATCACGTCAGCCTCAGACACTGCTTCCAGTTTGCTCCGCTCTCTGGCCTGCAAGAACCTTTCAAAGATCAGGCAAGCAGATTAACCAGGGCCTCGTGTCAGGCATGCTTGTTTGTCACCTTTTAATGCAAACTGTTTTCTTCACTAGAGGAATAAAGACGTGAATATTTTTGTAGTTTCTAATGCTTTAAAGGTATTAAACAAGAAATGCTGGTATAGTCTGAATAGTATATTTAAGGAAGTGCTACAATGTCCTTGAGAGAATATGCTGTGGAAAAAAGTTTTGTGGGTTATTCCAGTCACTGGCTGTAGCAAACTTGAATGAGGACTGTCCCCGAGAGGACTCCACTTTGGGGACACTTCACAAATTGTAATAGGCTTTGCAACTGCAGGTTTTCACAACATTTAAGACATGCAAAGTTTAGCTATGGTTAGCTGAAAGAAAACCTGAATAGCTGACAGCAACAGAGTAAGGCAATGAGCTGCACACAGTGCCCTATATTTGTGCCCTAAATATCAACAGCAGTAGGACTTCAGCATGTTGTCTGGACCCTACATGTGCAAACATCGGCATCTTTTCCCAGTCCCAAGGTAGCCCTCACTTTCTTTGCGTTATGTTATAAATATTTAATACAGTGCTTAGTAATAATACAGGCCATAAATCATTTATTGATAAGAAAACATTACCATTCCAGTGAAAACGCAAAACTGTACAAGCAATGGAAACAACACTCCACTTGAGAAAAACAGCTAGTGGACTGAGCCTTGACGCAGACTCTTAATGACAGGCAGGGCCAATGACAGCAGATGCTCTGATTTGACACAGTGCACTCTGACAGCACAGTATCAGCCTCAGAAGCAAATGCAGGATTTCTCATACACAAGCACACAGCAACACTTTCCAGTATCAGTGAAGCTGATTTTAGGAAAGAAAAAAAAACTGTTTTCATGTCAGTTGATATTTCTGCAAACATGAAAAGTCTTTGTTTATACTTCTTGTTAAATTATTGTTATTATTCAATTTATTTCATTTATTGTTTGTATTCCAGTGCTTTCCTAATTTATTAGCCACCCACTGTGTTGTTTAGTTGCCCCCCTGTCTATAATTACATATTCAGCCAGGCTGCTAATAGTAAAATAATTCTTTTCCAGGCTTAAGGGAAAAAGCAACAATATTGCAATATTTATTCTAAATGTTTTAACCCAGATCCTTTATGTTGTTTGAAATCTTTTGAGAAACAACATTAAATTATTCTGGAAATATTTCTTATCGTAGTGAAATTAAATTTGTTTTAAGCTTAACCCCAAACAGCATATGTGCTGCTCTCATCTTTGACAACATCGCCCTCTTCTGGTGTTGTAGTGGACATGAGATAAGCGTTAGAACTTACACCTGTGTTTAACATGGCTCAGAATTATTAGTATTACCCTGATAGTGGGATGTCACTGCTCCTGATATGAAGTGATATGAGCTAAAGTATGCATCGCAATCATAACTTATGACCAAGATTAAATATATCCACTAATACTGATTCTAAACTGTAATGTTATGGTTTCTTCGTGGGTTATTTATTACATTAAAGACTTTTGTATCAAAGGCTTAAAATAATAGAATTTAAATGTTCTCACGTCTTATATATTGCTTTATGAGCCCTCGATATAAATGCAAGACTCAACTTCAAATCATTCACTATTAAGTTTCTTAAAATTTTAAGTTTGACGCATGCATCCTCTGCTTGCCATGATGAATCACCTCTCCAGGAACGTACGTCTTCAATGATCTTGGAAAATAGAGTAGAAAAGCCAAGACATTATTAGTATTTTCACTCTCCCTCAGTTTTCCATGAGGTATTTTTACCTAGAGGCTTGAAACTTTGTATTGCTGCAAAATTGATTAGCACTCGTGACAACATGACAAATAACACAATTATCTGGCTCATCATGATGTTTATCATCATCAGTCCTATGACTGAGAGCCATTTTAAAATTGACCTCCATAAAGGAGCTTCGAATTGAAAATATTGACTTTTTGTAATGTGAAAATCTTATAGATCTTTCCAGTTATCCATATCAGAAAAAATATGGCTGATGCACCAATTATATAAACAGCTGCTTTATAAACTTAAGCTTCACGGCTGACTCAAAAAGGCTTGGAAACTCGTGTCAAAATGTCTCCATGTATATCTAATTTTACTTGAAAAATCAAACACCACAGATTTCACTTAAAAATATATTTTATTATCTTACTGCAAAGACAAGAAATTTAGATTATTCAGAAAATGGACCATTGTCACAGAATCCTCGAAGAATTACACAACCTTAAATTTATATTACTCTACATGTAACACACAGTATCTGTTTAGTTCAAATGTGACATGTCTGATTTTAAGTGGTTTGGCTCAAACAAATGATTTCCAGGAGCTGTATGTTATCAACACTGCTAACAGTTAGAATTTAAAGGTGTGTTTACTGGCTGCAGTGACTCATCTTCAGGTATCAGCTGTGCAGACTGCCGGTGGATGGTTCCACACTGTCACTCTGTCCTTCCTCCTCCGCAGAGTCCTCAGAGCTGTTTACCACTGCAGCACTGAGAGTATGGAGCTCCTCCAAAACACACAGAAGTGTCTCTGACAGGATGCAGACAGGTCATTGGTCAGCTCTGTCACGTCTGTGTAAATGCTGGGACTTCAAAACAAATATGCAAAACTAAGACATTTCTTACCATCTGCAGGTAGTTGGACTTGTGCGCCTACAGAACAGCTCCATTCTGAAGCGTTTTGTCGAGGTTTCCATTGAGCAGCAGAGTTTTGCCGAGCCGTCGCCTGAGCTCTCTGGTGCTCCTTCATCAGCCCTCTATCAGCAACTGTGACCTGGAACAAATGCAGGTCGAATGACACAGAAGCAAAAATCTCCACGACTGTGTTTTGCTATAATAAAATCTTACCAAGTGTTGGTTTTTGTCCCTCACTGTCTCCTTCAGTTGTTTGTGCTGGACTTTCCTCCTTGTGTTTTCACTCTCCGGATTTCGGCTTTGCTTCATCTCTTCCAGTTTCTTTGCTGCCTCTCTCTCAAACTCACGCAAAGTCATAACTGCAACAGACGATACAGACGCCTCAAAAGCCACAGGGATATGCTGCTATATACTGTGTAAACAATTCCAATCATATTAGAGCAAAGTCTGCATTAAGGATATGACTTCATTCCCATATGTAAACCTGCAGTGTACTGAGGCAGCATACAGTTAATCTTACTACCTGCTTTGGTGTGCTCTTTCCTGACTGTGCTGACTTGAGCCTCCATTTCTCTCAGCTTCTCAGAACACCGCTCCTCAATCTCAGACACTCTTTCCTGCAGGGCTGAAGCAGGGTAGGGGAAACAAATGCACCACTCCTCAGTACTGTGTTTGACATACAGAGAGTGTCTGAGTTCAATACTTCTATGTGACTCCAGGGATGCATTAGGTTTCAGTGTATATGTTTGCACATTTTTATAGTCTACACAAAAGTCTAAAACACAGTGTTGTGTGCGTGGTCAGTCTGTAACGTTATTGTTTTTGGTTAACCGCTCTCACAGCATTGTTAGCTTTTAGGCACAGAGAACAGCTGCTTTCAGCTGAAGGGCCTTCTGAAAGGTGCACAGCGAGCGGCCTCACCCTGCTCACTCTGCTCTTGCTGGCTGAGCAGCTCACAGCGGACTCTCTCCAGGGTGACCTTAGTGTCCTCCAGCTGGGCCTGGATCTGCTGCAGGTTCTGCTCAGCCTCCTCTCTACCAGCTACAGCCTGCTCGAGCTCCACCCAGCTCTGCTCCAGCTCCTGCTGCTGTAGCCTAACTTTACTCTCATCTGCAGAGGGTATAGAGTGCGCGGAGACACATGCATTACAGAAATGTGGATATGTACCAGACAAACAGACGATATAATGGGTGTTGTGATCCATATGGGGTCTCACATTGCTCTTTCAGATCAGCGAGAGCGTTCTCGATAAGCTCTGGGGTTCTTTTGAGCTCTCGAGTGAGTCTGTCTCTCTCTTCGCACACCAAACTGTGCTCTATCTGGAGGTTTCTGATGCTGCAGGGCAACAAAGATAAAATGGTACAGCAAACAGACAAGCAGAAGTAGAGAAGGCTCTGCATGATGCATAACAAAGTAAGCTAAACAGCCTGAAAGTTACTTTTTGCATGAATTATAATCATCTTGTATAGATACACTGACAGCATAAGACAGCAACACCTGCTATTCATAACACTTATTTCAACCACATTAGCTACACCTGTTATATATGTCCCATCAAATCAGTATGCAGTATGCCACTCTATACCAGCATAAAAATCTAAACTCAGAACCCTCCACGTACTTATTTTCTTTTCTTGATCCTTCATTCATCTCACCACATATGAGGCTTGAAAGCAGCAACTATTTCTACTAATGCAAGAACATCCTGACATATTAGAACATGAGCTTTTTGTGAGAAAGCCAAAAGAGCAAGTGAGTGGAAGAACAAGATGCTTATAAAGGCTATCTCTTGGCCTAAAATGAGGAGCGCCTAGTGAAAAGACACGTGACCTCAGTCAGATATGATTTTGTGTACGTCTATGATCCAGAAAGAACGTGAAAGAGATGAAATAGAGGTGAAAGAGAGAATCACCCACATTGAAAAATAAAAAAATAAACTGTACCTTTCAGCATCCTTATCTGACTGTTTACAGGCCTGTTCAACTTTCTGCAGGGCTGCCTTCCTCATGACCAAAGCTGCAAAACAAAACCCGATATAAATTCTTTATGTTCTTCTAGCTATGCTATTAACCCATCGAAGCAGAAAAAAACAAGCAAGCATGCTACTAACTTTAGCCGAGTCATTTAGACAGCTGTTTAATATGCTGCTGAGAATATAGCCCAGAAGAAGCG
>NW_005187465.1:2676047-2699698 GCF_000239375.1 Pundamilia nyererei | reverse complement strand
ACACACACACACACACACACACACACCTGTACCTTGGACTGTCTCCACTCGTCTTTTAGCAAAAGTCAGCCTCTGGGTAAAAGTGTTGAGCCTTGCTTTAGCTGCCTCCACTTCTGCCACCTTGCTTTCCAGCGCCTCACAGAATCTGTAAGGCACAGCCAATATATGTCTGTCTTGAATTCTATTTCTATTTTTCTAATACGTCTCCTTATCTTTCCTTATCCTCTGAAATTCAGTTTTGCTATTTTTTTTTTTTTACCTTTGCACTGCCTCTGTCAAGGTTTTAAGTTCAGCCTCTGCTTTCTGGCTCTGTAACTTCAACTGAACATTTTCCTTGTGAACACTGGCCAAATCCTGTTTCAGTGCCTGGAAAGAAAAAAATTCCCACATATAACTGAGCATCTTTCATAGATCTGTTTTACTGTTTTTAATGCGGTGCTTAGTTTTTAAGATTGTCTTTCCCCAGGTGCTGTCCTTTAAACCTCAATGGCTCTGGGAACCAAAGTTTTGGTGCAGTCAGCATCATCTGCTGTGGTAAAAAATGTACGAGCATTTATCACTTTCCTAGGCAGACCAAAGTTTATTACGCATCATCAAAATTTCAGACAGCCATGTAAATCACATCAGTTGCCCTGGTACTAACATCCTTTTCCACCCTCTCGAGGTCCAGCTCAGCGATCCTGTCATGTAGGCTGTGTTGGAGCACGCTAGCTCTGTGCTGCTCCTGCTGCAGCTGCTGCTCTGCAAATCTGACCTAAAACACACATCATTGCAGTCCCACATTGAACACAGTTTTAAATACGCTGGAATTACCTGTACTGTGTGGTATAGCAAAATAATAGCCGTTTTCATACTTTTGAAATCAGTTTTTCCTTTTCTCCTCTTATCTCGATGTCCTTTGAGCGAAGCTGGACGCACAACTTGAACACTTTCTCTCTCCAGAGCTGAAGCACTTGAAGGCCTTCGGATCCTTTCTCTACAAGTGGATCCATTGATGTCTGTGGAAACACACACATATATGGGAAACACAAATACACACATACACTTCAGTGCACGCACCACATGAGCATGCATAATTGTTTTCAAATTAGCCTTGATGTTTTCTAAAGCACTACATCTTGAAATGAGGAGTTTTCTTCTCTCTTTCCCACAATGTAGTACTGCACAAAGGATCTGGGTACTAAAGGTAAACTGACAATGCTTATCAATGGACAATATAGCAGGTTTTAAAATCTGTCAACTTTACAAAGAGCCCAATGAAAAAAATAATAATTTGCATCCAAAACAGCACCAATTTTCTAAATGCATTTGTGTACTGAAGACCTTCTGTTGCTCACATCTCTTCATATAATGCCAGACTGACTCAGTGATGTTGAGAAATGGCTCCGTAAAGGCCATACCATACCATCTCTTTTAGGAGTTTGTTCCAATCATGATATAGGACTCTGACTGCATGTTTGAAGCTGCTTTCACATGCAACAAGGTAAATAATCTGGGACTGACCAAACGCCTCCCAGATGATATTCCATGACACGTAAGAATCTCAACATCTAAAATAGGCTAAACCTTTCCAAAGTACTGTGTGATAACAGAGCATCACAGAGGATGTAGCCTCCAACAACAAACTAAGCGGTTTACTGTAATTACCTATCTCTACCAACTGTTATCATATTTCAGTCTCCTGCAGCGCTACTCAGTGTACGCATATGTGAAGTGAGCACCCAACTGAGTTAACTTAAGACGGATACAGAAGTGTAGTTCTCTGTAATTTTACACTTTTATTTCTTTCAATTTAAACCCAAAGAGTTGTGCTGACAGATTTCTTTAATCTACTACAGCAGCATTTCTTTATCATGTACAAAAATAGCCCTTTCTTCTCATTAAGATATCTCAGATATTACATGTGTAGTTAAATGTATATACACAGAAAGAAAGGTGTGTTTCACTAGTCCGGCTTATTCAATGTGGTCTGTGATGTATATTCAGTTTGACATTTCTTACCTTATGTGGTCCGCAAACATCCTTAGAGACAACACAAAATCATAGGTATCTGCTGGTTTCACATTAGACTGCTGCTGATCACCAGATGTTTTAAACACAGTTTTGTATCATGTTTTGCTATGTAAATTTAGAAAGAAAAGAAAACCCACTCACCTTTTTCACCATTTTCTCTTCTTGGAGGACGAGTATCTCATTCACAGAGTTAAGCCTGACTGTCAAAAGCTCTGCAGTTGTCTGAAGAGCTGCTTTCTCTTTGTTCAGCCTCTGCAAAATGGACAAGATTAAATTACACACAATTAGCATTAATTATATAATTTGTACATTAACTCATTCATATTTTACTGTTCTTCCTTTACTCTAGTGAAAAGAACATTTGAAAGTCCCATGCAGTTACTTTGCAGTATGCTCATTACGATCAATACTGTATATATTGCCTCTACCTCAACAGCTTCATTTAATCGTTCCCTCTCTCCTTTCTCTGGTGCAAGCTGGCCGATGTAATTTCTGAGGCTTTGCAATGTAGCAGACTGTGTCTCAAAAGCTTGTCCCATTTGGCTGAAAAATAAACAACAACATGCCCCTCACCACACACACACAAAACAGTGACTACAGAGTGCTTTAAATGCTTTAGTTCTGTTCCATTTTAGATTGAATGAAGCACCTTAAATGTTCTTTTAGTCCATTTCTCTCAGTAGATACTTCCATCAGAGTGCTCTTTAGCTGCAGCAGTTCTGAGGTCATTGACTGAAGTCGGTCCTGTAGTTCACCATTTGTTTTTTGTGCTGCACCCAACTCTGCATAATGGGATGCATTCAACTGTTGCAGCTGAAAATAAGGGAAGTTTATGACACAGACAAATAGTGACATAATGACTTATTCATCTTCAATTACACATTCTCACATTACTTGCAAAGTCAGAGTGAAGGCAGTGCTCAGAGTTCTGCTCAGAGATACTTAGTTGTTGTTGGATTAAGGCCCTTAATCCTAAATGAGGTCACCAAAGTACAATGTTTATGATCATTTAAACACACCTCCACCTCCTTGTTCTTCCGAAATTCCTCTAGTTGCTCTAATAGTCTGAGAGTCTGTTGTTTGGCTTCCTCTACAGCCTGCAACCTGCCCATTTCAACCTTCAAAGCAAGCTCCCGGGATTCCTCTTTGCTCCTTTCACCATCTCTCCTCAGCCTTGTAATTTCCTCCTCCGACTCTGCTTTCAGTCTTTCAAGCTGTGAGAAAAAACAGACATATTGCAAACAGAAAAAGCAGACTTTATTAACCTTATTATTGTGAAATGTGACTAAAATGTTTTATTGGGATCACAAAACTGTACAAAAACAAATTTAACTGCAAACTGCCAAAATAAGTTACAAAATGCCAGTAACTCTCAGGTGATGTATGTCTACAAGAGTGTCGAAATGAAATGTTTTGTCAGTAAACATCATTACCTGTGAGCTTATTTTTTCCTTCTGTGCGCTGCAGAGACTAAGCTCCTCTCTGATTTGGCTGAGTTCAGACTTAGCCTTGGATAGATCCGTATGTATTGCTTCCATCTCATGGCTGTGTCTGTTGTGCAAAGGTTATTCCAAGTTAAGCTTGTTCAAAACCGTTATTTGCTGACCTCCATAATGTCAGGTTACGTACTAAATGTGTGGGGAAAAAATACATAATATCACTCAGATGTCACATAATGACACAAGCACATCTCTTACCTGCTAAGGGTGTTGTCTTTGTCTCTGACCTCTTCCCTGCATCTTTCTGCAATCTCCTTTAGTGCCTCCACCTGCCCCTTTAACCTCTCTGCTTCAGCCTTGTGCTTTTCTGCCTCCAGTCGCCACTCTGATTCCCATCGAGACAAATTACCTCCTCTGTCTTTTGATCTGCATAAAAGGAAAGAGACCACATTAATATGTCCATATTGCCACCCAAGTGACAGACCATATAAAACATGTAGTGGATATACCTGGCTCTACAATCTGAACGATAATCAGGGGTCCTTATGCTGTCTCCTTGTAGCATCAAGATCCTCTGATTTTCCTTCCTCAGCTCCAAGATTTCCTGTTGGGCCTGATTGATGGCAAGCCATGGATTGGCAGGACTTGGCTCCCCTGATGATGGTGCTGATATCATGCCTTGGTTTATCCAGGAGATGGGTGGCTGTGTCGCCGGGATTTGAACACATCTGTTTGCTCCAGCAGAATGGGCACTTGATGCAAAATGCGATGGGGGTATGAGGTCCTCCGGAGTCTCCCCTTCATAAAATAAAACAGTGTCTATGTGCCTGCATGCATTAGCTACTCTAATCCAATATAAGGTTCCCCATGTTCCCAAACAAGCATATTGTTACGCTACGCTCAGTAAAGATAAACATGACAGCTTCCTAATCGTGAAGTATAAAATCACTTTTACTAGTTAAACATGAGTTCATGTAAGCGCCAAGTGGGCTACACTGTAAGCTAACATTTGCTAATTAACAGTTTATTTAGCTCAACAGTAACAAGAATTTAGGTGCAACTTACTCGGAAGTACTGGTGAGGTGAAGTCAGTGGGCACTATCAGCCTCTCCTTCCTTAAAGTTTGTCTCTCCATGTTAAATAACTATTGCCATTACACAGGAAGGAAACAGTACACGGCTGCCGTGGTGCGTTTAGCGTTTGTTCTCCCGCGAGTCACGTCATTCTTCACCGTTGCCTTAGTTACGGGTACAACAGCAACATTCAGAGCTCTCGATTTGGGCAATTTCTGGTCGTGTCAGTCGTTATTTTCGGTTCAAATAACCCACATTTTAAGGTTTCTATGGTACATGTATATATGTATATGAAATTCAACAAATTTAATAGTTCATTTAGGCATAACTGTTACATATTGAAACGGCGCAGTGCATCATGGGAAATTGGAAGGAGCGTAAAAATATATTTGGGTTCTCATTTTCCTCATTGTAGTCTTGCAGGAGTTCTTTTTTTCACGTAAACTGCCTTTAAATATTCCCTAAATCGTAACCCTGCATTGCCGCCTATTTGTATGCGTTTCAGTGCAGTGTTTGCAGCGTCGACTGGAAGAGCTCTCCTGATAGACTAAATTCAGGGCGTAATCCTTAAACGATAGCACCATCTGTGGGTGGAGCACAGAAGGTATACTGTGATGGGTAGCATATGTTGAGAAGAGGGGGCACTGAGGACTAAATTAACTGTCCTTCTGGGCAAATTTAAATTCGAAAATATTTTATTTAGATGAAAACATTGAGCAACAGACACTAGTTAGAAAAACTATGAAAACAATATGATATATGAGCTTTCCTGTCCCTTTGTGCAGAAACCACAAGTTTCGACAATAAGAAACACACATTATCATATTTATTATAGGAGAAATATTTATAAGTTAAATAAATCATTAGTCTGTCATTCCATTCTTTTGGAGGTGGTTACGTGAGCCATTTATATTCAGGCATTATCTAGATGTAAAGGGATACCATTTAGATAATTAGTGGTAAAGGGTCTCATGTAAATGCACTTAATGAGGTGATAACCTAAAATTACAACATTCCTTCTTTGCCTGGGACTCCCTCGCCTCAAGAACACCCAGGGGTGTCTGACAGCCACATCATTTCTGCATAATACAGCCGGCCTTGCAGAAAAGGGCACTCGGAGCAGGCTCATAAGTGCAGGTTTGAATAGCAATTGGTGATAATTTGGTTACGTAACAGAATTTTGGGGGGTTGAGGGGCGTCTATAAATATTTTACCCACAACTGTAAAATCATTAGTATCCTTATATAATTCCAATTACCAAATTTCGGTAGATTACTCATGTGTTACTTTCCTCCAGTGATGCACATTTTGTGCACACAACATTTGTGATTTAAATCCACAAACTGTGCACATGTGACCACCTTCAGATAAAATCCTGTCTAACATTGGCTATCTAACAGTCATGATAACAAGCATATGTCACGTATCCCGTTGTATTATTTTCCCCAGATGTCTGCAGCAAACATTTGTGTTTGCTGTTACCTACAGTATATCCTGTTTTCTGTTGCTGCTATGACCCACTTTCCCCCTGGGGTTCATTAAAGTTTTATATCATCTATTTATGGCATTTTTGAGCAACACAGAGACCTTTTAGGTTGATTCATTTCCATAAATGATCACAAATAAATGCAAGATGATATGGTACGCCGCCGAGAAAATGTCAGTAGAACATGATAGCGTTCATCTTGCATAAAATCTTTAATGTGGTGAAAGGGCGGATTGGGGAGTACAGTGGGAGTGATGTGCATTGTTTGGACATGCTGATATTGTATCTTCTTATCACAAGGCGGGCACTGCAGCATAGGTCCTGAGGAACATCGCAGAGGGGAAGATGGATTAAGAAGGGCAAAGGGAATCAAAAAAAAAAGACAATAGTCACCTTTATCAAAAAGCAAAAGGGAGAAAGAGAATTAGTATGTAAGCTTTGTTTCTACAATCAAGATGAGCATTGACCACCTGCAGAGCATTAAACACGTAGTACATGAAAGCTATAAAGGCTATTTTGATAAAGGCAGGCAGCAAATTGATCTGGGTCCAGACTGAAATGTTCCTTGTTGGGCTCTAGTGGGGCTCTTGAAGCAATAGTGAAGAGGTCTGCTTTTTGTTCACTCTTCAGTTCTCTTAGGTAAACCGTAGAACAAGCAGAACCTACAGAGAACCCCATTTCAACCACAGCACTGAGCCAACTCTCCAACTTCTGCAGACTTGCTTTTCTGATTAGAGCCTTCGCTCTTCTTTTTGAATTCAGTTTGTTTTTATTGTATCACGGTGTCACATGAGTCCCATACTCCTCTAACTGGTCTATAATTTTCCCAGTATTTTAGATTTTAAACTAAACCCAAATTTTGGGTTAAAATGCTCAGATCTCCATTTGTGAAAAACTGGTTCCTCATTAGTCAGTGCATCTCATACTTTTCCCCTCCCAGGTGGATGTGTCTGTCTGCTTCAGTGACAGTGACCTGTTTTTGTTACCACAAGGGCATTGCCAGCTGTGTACATACAGATACTGTCAGGTCAGCATTTCTCTGCCTTTTCTGAAAGCAACTTAAGCAGGATCATTCCTAACCCATCTGGCAGCCTTACAAATCTTACGCAGGAGCTCACAGGTGAGTGTGTGACCGAGACCTGGTACCACAGGGTCAGGCAACACTGATTAAAAGGAAGATGTGGGTCTATCAGGCCAGCTGTAGGATTAAGACTTCAGGCTAGAGAGGTCACTAAGAAATTACCTGGTAGATTTATTTCTGGCTTTTTTTGACTGAGTTAGGCATATAACGCTAAAATTGAATAAATGGCGACTGTTAGATTTGCAATGTTTTTGTCCTTTGATAACCAATAGTATTCTGTTCATGTGGTCAGATGCGTTTGAAACTCATTGTAATAAACAGGGATTGTTCCCTGCATGGGAACCAACATATATGCAAAATATTTTCATTTCTGTAAAAAGCTTTCATTTGTAACCCAGCTTGAAGCACACTACACTGGGCAGCATCTCTCTCCAAGAAGTCTAGAAATGATCCCTCAGCTGTGTATCATAGCTGTGACCACTGGGCATTATTAAAAAAAAAAAAAAAAAGGATATGTGGGGGAATATGTCTGCCCTGTCAGCAACTGCCCAGACTTTGTCTCATAACTCATCTGTATCGTTGGGACAGATTCAAGTGTGATGTTCATATTTTTAGATTTAGTTTAACCACTGAGTGCAACAAAAGCATAAGCCCAATTCCCCACATACAGGTGCTTAAACAGAAAGTCAGCAAGCTAGAGAAAAACAAAAAACAATTACTGGAATGATCTGTTTTTTGGGGAAGATATATTTTCCCCCTTACCTGTCATAGACTGGTTTCCTAGCACCTGTGGTCGTTTTGGCTCACAGCATTTAACTAGTTTTTTGTTTGTTTGTTTGTTTGTTTGTTTTTTGCATCTTCAGTCTGATTGTTTGTGTAGTGTAGATCTAGTACGAATAAGATTTTTTAATGACTCTACTACGAGGGGGTGATCAGGTCTAACATGTGCTGCAAAGCATGGGATAACACTGGAGGGTGGTTTGCAACATTTTCTATTTTGCCGTTGTTGTCACAATTTGCTAAAAAGGCTTTTGCCAATGCAAATGTGTCTGTGGTCTCTCTCTCTCTCTCTCTCTCTCTCTGTCCGTGCAGGCCTGCTCACTTTACTTTTTGATGTGGTCAGTCGTAGATGGGTTTTACCTCTACACGAAAGGTAGAGGTGCGCCCGTGAGTGCAGTCCGAGGTTAAGGTGCTTAGTTAATGGTTTCTAAATTGGGATTCAGTCGGGTTTTTTGGATGGTGAATTTAATGCACCGGCGTATCCCGGTGGTTGCCTAGTAACGCGCTAGCAGTGGGCGCCGTAGAGAGATCTCTATGGTGGGCGCTCCATTAAAACCGTTGGCGCTCCTGACCTTGGCGTCGTGAATGCGCAAAGCACACAGACTGTGCGAAGCAGGAGATAAGAGTGAAGATCTGCGCGTTTGATACCGAAACCGGAGAAATATTCCACTCACACTCACACGCACGCACGAAACATATTGTTTTATGTAACTGACGGGCAGAGTATGGAGGAAATCTCGAGATGGAGCGCGTCTTAGCTTGTGAATAAGCAGGTGAGTTAACCTAATGATTCTGATCTTTTTAATTCCTTTTTTCTTCTCTCCATGAGACGAATCTTTGTTCAGATTGATCACTGACATCTGGGTTGACTGTGTTCTTTAAAGCGATTGCTTTGCGATTTACCACAGTGGCTCTTTTCTGTGCTCGGTGTTTTATTTTCCCCATTTTATACAATATTACACCGTCCTAGACCTAGATTAAACAAGCTTCCCAGTCACAACGTGAGGCGCGCACACACACACACACACAAACACACACACACTACAGCAGTTTGTCGATGCTACGTGGGCTGTGGCTTGGTTTTCTCTGGTCTGCATCCTTGCATTAATTTATAAAGCAGTGATCATTATGTTTGAGTGCTACCTACACCTTCCGCGGAGGATATTTTTTCACCCCTACACCAATCCCCGCTCCTCTTTATTGCCTTGCAAAATTAGGGGGATTTGGGAAATCCACTAAAACGGGTTTGATCCACACCAGTCGAATTACAAGGGCATTGGGAGCTCGGTAGCCCACTGTTGTCTGACACAGGCTCCTTCTCCAATCTTTTCATGTCAGGGGGGGCCCCGGGCTACCAGGATCCAGTCGATAAGATGTTGTTGAGATTTTTTTATTAGTGGTGAATTGGAGTTGATTTGTGTGCCTGTCAATGATGTAGGTGTAGAGATAGTAATGGTGGGAGTGAAACATGATTACAGCAATCATTCTAATAGGTTTGTAACTAGGATCAAGTCAGTCAAATGGGAATTGAAGTATTTTGGCCTCAGGGACGCTAGGTATTCACTTAAACCACCCATGTGGCGCACCCACATGTGTGTGTGCATAGTGCAAACAAGCCTGTTAGAGTAAAACATTATGGTTGTAAAACAGTTTCTTTTTTTTCTTTCTTTCTTTTCTTTTTTAAAAATATAACTTAGTTACTGGGTTCTGGGCATGTTGCCAGTCTAAATTGCTAAATAACTTGCGGTGTATCATACTTGACTGAGTGATAGCTCAATTTTATTACATGGCCCATTTGGTGTAAGCTATAAAGCTTTTATCCACATCTGTCCCATCGCACACCAGAAGAAGTTGGGAAAGCAGTATGCAGGCGCTTTGACTGTCTGCAGTGACGTCAGTGAAACAAAATAAGTATTTTATATGAGGTACAGCCCCAAAAGAAACCACCTCAGCTTTGCTCCAACACTTAAATTAGGACTCTGATTGAATGTCAGATGGAGAAAAACGTACCGATGGGTTGAAAGCAACACTGCAAATGTGTGATGAGGAAGGTAATGCCTCTCATTTTAAGTCCACATATTATCTCCTCGATCTCCAGCATTGCCTTTTTTTTGCTGCTTCTTAAACCAGAGACAACTAACCAAGTCTGACTAGTGATTCCCTCTGTACAGCATGTTACCGCTAATTTCATAATGGATAATGATTTCACAGCAGGTTTTGTGAAGAGAGAGAAGGCTTTTTCACCTCTAAATGGATCCAAATGATTTATTATCTGTGTCACTTTCAAACCAGGAGATGTGCCCTGATATACAGAAGAGAAAAAAAAAGAAAAAAAATCTGCTTCTTTATCTTTCCCATTTAAATGTCGTGGGAGCTGTACATCATTGTCGTATAAAAGATAGGGGATAGAACAAGTCTTGTCCTTTTTGGCTTTTGGTGGAACATTCATAACTGTTAATTAATACAGACAAAGCTGGCCCCAGGCACAGATCTACAATATTTCTCAAATGAACCTCGGTGCTAGTGTGAGAATAAAAATGTATCTGAATTGTCTCATTGCCTGGAAATGGGAATAATGTAATGATGTTCATATTGGTTGATGCACAGCACCTGCAAAAGAAAAGGACAAGCTGCCTCTGTTTGTGTCCCTGCCAGTGTAAACAAAATGTTGCAGAGAACAAGGAAAACCGGTGCGCCACAGCTATGGTTAATTAGTGTTTATAATAGCGGGAAGAAACTGCTCCCTTTCTTATTAGTTAGGTTCATCGGGTTAAAAATGGAGCTGTTTAGCAGCAGGCTTTGACAAACCTCAGTGAAGTGCTTATCAATAATCTAAATAGGTTAACAAGCTTGCTTTTGCTTTGCCTATTGACATGCCAGTGTGAACCTGATGTTAGGCACATCACACCTACTGCTGTCCTAGACCAAAAGGACTAAGATGGGATGAATTTTGTATTAGAGCATTGTTAATTGGATGAGAAACTATGCATTTTATTCTCTATAGGTCTCCATGGGGTAAGGTTACACTTTATTTTACCACTGTGCACACATGTGGTTGGGGTGGCTGTGTGTGACGCTTACACACCAGTAACTACTTATTATTAGGTACCTGGTGATTGCATTTGCAGTGAGGTACGAGATAGACTAATATGTGTTAATATGTGTTCAGTGACTTGAAGGACTAACAGGTCAAAAATCAAGGAACTCATTTTGCAGCTTCCATTGTTTTGCGCTTTGCTGTTATGCAGTTCTTCTAGGAAATGAAAACTGTAGTGGTTAAAAACTAGAAAAGGCAGTAAAAATCCAAAAGCTAAACTAAATCATCCTGCCTTGAACTCTCCATTCACTGACTTACCATTTATGACACCTGAAAGTAGTGGAAGCAAAAAGTGCAGAGCAGTTACAGACATAAAGGCTTTTCGAAATACTCCACCCTGTGGAGAGGTTTGGGTCCCATCAGGCATGTTTGTTCTGCGAATGTTCATCACTTCCATTATGTATCATGTCAACAGCTGACAGTACTGCTTAGATGCACTGAAAGACTTAAAAAAGAAAAGAAAAGAAAAAGACTGCACTTATGATTTGGGGTTTTTGAAATAAATTAAACACTGAAACATTCCAGTCGAGTCATATTTATTCTCCGCGAGCGCGCCGTTTTTTAATCTTGCTTTGGTACTTATCAAAGATTTGTCTCTTCTGCTCTGTGTTGCTTTTACATAAGAAATTGAGTTCTTAACACCTTTTAGCTCGAGATGGTTTCGCAGAGTCACTCCAACATCACAGCAGATGGGTTTTTCAGATTTTCCCTATCGCCTCCTCCACTGATACACAAAGATCAGTATTCAGTGATTTGTGCATGAGCAAGCATAAAAAGGTTATTATCAAGCCAGTGTGTGCGTTTAGCGCTAAACTGGAGGAAGGTAATGCTTTTATTAAAAATATCATTTATGTGGATACTTTTTGTTTTTTTCACTGTTTTCACAAATTTTCATGTTTTTCTGGTCTAATTTGTCAAATCCTCTCGTTTTCAGATCTGTGTTCCCTGCAATGAAAGCTGGAAGTGGGGGCGCTCGATACCTGGTTGAGGTGTATTCGGATTTTATAACTGTCAGATCTAAAGGCGCAGTGAGTGATGTCTGGTTGACAGGGTCAGTGCAGAGGGACTGAATAGACACAAAAGTGTGCATTTGTGTTGTGCAAGGGCACCATCTTGCCCAGACCATGTGGCTGGCTACATTTAGAGACCATCTGTTGCCTGCACACCTGCTACATCGGCAAGGGACTGTAACCATCACCCATTGTGCTCTTCTTTGGTGGATATTATGTTCCTGCTGGTCACTGACCAGGGCAACGAGCCAGAAATTTTACCCAACTGTGACCACCCAGTATGGGAAACTGCGCGGCCTCAGGGTTCCTGTGCCCAGTGAGGTCCTCAGGCCAGTAGATCAGTATCTCGGGGTCCCCTATGCTGCCCCACCTCTGGGCGAGAAGCGTTTCATGCCCCCTGATCAGCCCTCCTCCTGGTCAGGTATCAAGAACGCTACCCACTTCATGCCCGTCTGCCCTCAGAACATCCACAACACTGTGCCAGAGATTATGATGCCAATATGGTTCACCTATAACCTGGACACAGTGGCCACATACATTCAGGATCAGAGCGAGGACTGCCTGTATCTAAACATCTACGCTCCAACAGACGATGGTGAGTTGGTGTGGTAAAAAGGACAGCGATGGCGTTCCACGTCCATTGATCACTGTTTATCGTGGCCCTGATGTTGTGCTGTGATCATCATAAAGCATGCGTGTAACCAATATCCATGCCACTGCTGCTAGCAAGGGCTGATTTACTGCCCAGTGCAATGTCATCATTGTCTGACATGTTGCTGTCACATTAGGGGTAATGATTTGGTAGGCAACTAAAGAGTTTTCCCTGATGCCACTTAATTGATCCTCTGCATACCTAAACATAGACAGACTGAGGCATGTGCATGTTCTCCCAGCAACAGATATCGAGTGAAGTACTTCAGAGCCAAGGTGTTGTTCAAGCACTGGTCCCCCCTTTAACTAAATGAGATTTTTGGTATTTTTTAAAATAACGAGCCTACAGCACCAGTGGAAATTACAGCAGTGCTAGTAAAAGTAAAAGTGCTAGCTTTCCATGTTTTCTAAAACTTCTTTAAAATTACCGAATCACTGCTTTGCTCCGACAGCATGTCTGCTGGGGGCTAATTAGTGAGGTACAGGAGTCAACCGTCTATCGCATGCTGAATCCCCTCCTATTCTTCTAACTAATAGAAGTGTGAAATGAACCAGCGAGGAAACATTTTGAGTGAATCTGCAAATTAGCAGCACAGTGTAACACCACGGTAATGCTGCGTGTTCCCTAAATCAAATGTTGACAAACAGAGGTCTTTAATTCAGGTTACTTCAATTAGGTTTTGGTTTCTTACAGTTACAGCTTCCCTCCAGAGTATTTGACATAAGGGCGGGGGGGGGGGCTGAAAGTTTAGCCGTGTTCAACTTGTAAGATGCCACACTTTGACTGGCTTTTCTCTGGTAGCATAGCAACAACAGATAAACAGCCTCCTTGAGAGGTAGCAGTCCAAAATGGTGCAGCCCCACAGCCCCTCGAATGAGTTCCTCCAACAGGCCTACTCATCTGGCCACAAACAGGTTAAATAACACATTATTTCAGAGTAACATTGCCCTTTTCTTCTATACATTTTTCTCTCTTCAGACTTGTTCATTGTTTATTTAAAAGGCACCTTGGGCATGCTCTGACTTTATTACCTGTTTCACTGATGTGAAAGCCCTTTTTCACTTACCTCCAGTGGTCTGTCTCGTCCTGTCACATTACACAGGCTGTTTCTGAATATTGCACTATTCACAGTTTTATCACTATTCACCAAAACACTATATACCTTATATTCCAGTCCCTTTGCAAAGAATCAACGTGACACTTTGTCTAAATATAGAGAGAAGGATGAACCAAGATACGTGCATCCTTCGCTGTCACAGTTACTGAAGCGTTCAAAGGCAACAGCATGTGTATGTGCATGTGTGCGTACTTACAAAAGATTTAACGGGTAATACCAATTTGTTAAAACCTGAATTATAAACAGTAATCATTTTGTGTCATAATGTTAGTGTCTTAACACTAACATTATACCTAACTTCATCTATCTTTTTTGTACCGAGGAAAGTCTGGACCGACAGTATATTATTTAAGAGGCACAGTCAACCATGCTATTTTGAATTCTGTACTTCTTTTTTTTTTTTTCTTATGTGAATCCCAGGGAGCCAACACAAGAAAAAAGGGGCGGCTGAGATACATATATCTGAAGGTATTTTTAAGAGCTCAAAGTCTTGATGCATGGATTCTTTTAGTTTCATGAAGATCTTACACTCCTTTGTTTTGACTTTCCTAAAGAACTGCGGGGGTTTCTTTTTATTTGAAGAGGAATAAGAAAAATGTTATCCGGTTTATGATTACATAAGTTTCCTGTTAGTGCATCTTGGTCTTGTACTGAACACAGTTGCAATCCTTTCAGTAAGTGCTATATCTCTATTTTCATGCACATTGATCCAGAGATTGCATTATTACTTATCTGTCTTATAGTCCTTTGTAAAGACAGTCATTCGTCAATATAATAAATTGGCCCCAAAACATGAAATATAGATTTTCTGTTCATAGCGAAAACAGAGGACTGTTTCCTTCTTAGCTCATACTAATAAATAGAAAGAGCTCAGAGTAGTGTGACACCTTCCACTTCATATCTATAAAGTTAGGTCTAAACATAGACAGTCTCAAATTTGTGGGTTTTTAATATTGCTTACGCATGCATGTTATACATAATGCTTGCTCCGGCACCTCACATGCACTATAGAAACTGTGGTTAATTATTTATTATTCATACACACGTGTCAGAGCATATTTGCCATTTGTCATTACAGCTTCCACACCACAGGCCTCCCACCCTAGCTTGCTTCTGAGCACATTTTCTAAGCAGTCTTTTCCCATACCTCATACTGAAGTGGTTGGGCCATAAAGTTTTAGTAACAGTTCTCCTTTAAGTCTACATTTCACTGCTGTTCCACCCCCACCTCTGCAGGTGTTTGCCTAGCATCTGTGTGTGTGTGTGCGTCGATGTTGCAGATATAAGGGACTCCGAAGCACGGCCCGTGATGGTCTACATCCATGGAGGCTCCTACATGGAGGGCACCGGCAACATGATGGACGGCAGCGTTTTGGCCAGTTATGGAAATGTTGTCGTCGTCACGCTCAACTACAGAATCGGAATACTAGGTGCGGTACATTTTAATGGCATTTCAAACAACACATTTAGTCCTGCTTGAACTTGGGAGAATAAGCTGTCACCGCTGTCATTAGCGTCAACTGTGCTGCTGTCATTACCGTATAAAATGTAGTACAGACATGAGAGAAAACTATAGTGGAAAGCTGTACAAGGAAATATAGCTTCCTGAGATCTGGGTAGCATAGTGTAGCTTGGTCTGCATACAAATGTTGTCTTCAGAGGAAAAGCTATGCAAACACTTATCATGCCATGTCCTTGTTTCACACAATCTGTTTTATACCCACTCTGAAAACACAATTTATCTTCTTTTAGATGGATTTATCTAATCTGTACAAGATTATCAGCCTTTCTTCGAAGTAAAACTATTTAAATGCGCCATTCGCAGGCATTTACAAGGTCGAGAGCCCCCCCACACCCTCCACCCTGTGTTTAACATTCAAAACAGTAAGGTGTTTGGATGAGACTTGACAAGCGGATCAGTAACAAGAGCAAGTGTAAGAGCAACGGTGACCTCGCTGTAGTTTAATGACATTTATTTCTGGAAATAAAAGGTTTATTTACATTACATTAAACGTTATGAAGTCACTCTTGTGAGGAGAGCATTGAAATTTCACGAGCAGCGGAGCCTGGATCGCTTGGTAAGGGGCGCTGCTGCTTGGAAGACTATTACAAGGAGTCGGCTAAGGTAGTGGAACGCTGTGGGAGAGAGCAAAGGCATATTTACACCTGAGGGGGAATGGTGTCAGTTCATTCAGACTCCCCGCTGGGCTACAGCTTTAGATCAAAGCTGTGACATATTTGGTCGAGCTCTTCTTCATCACTGGCTCTGTTGTCTCTCTGTATACACCAGGCTTCCTCAGTACCGGTGACCAGGCAGCAAAAGGAAACTACGGACTCCTGGACCAGATTCAAGCCCTACGCTGGATAAGTAAAAATATCGGGTACTTTGGAGGAGACCCCAGTCGCATCACGGTTTTTGGATCTGGAATTGGTGCTTCCTGCGTCAGTTTGCTGACTCTATCCCACCACTCAGAGGGTAGGAATCTGCAATCACTGTTTTTGAAGTTGTCTCTCACTTTGATATGGTGTTAATCCCTGTTGTTTGGGCTATAACTAATGCAAAAATTCAGCACCAGGCAGGGGGCAGTTTTAGAGTTTTGTTCTCCAAATGAAGCTCCAAATGCTCTGGCAGGGAGATGAAGTGTTATGATATGGGAGTAGGGTAAAGGGGGTATTCGTTAAGTAAGTGATTGCTTTTGTTCCCCTCTACTCAATCTAATCAGGCTAAAAGCTCTGCCTCTTAAAACGTGAAGCTCTTAAAGAAGCCTACTGGCATTATAAAGTTTTCAGCATGTCTTCGAGTTCACCTGTGACCATCAGTTTTTACCATTCCAACTCATTTATATTTCAGTCTCTCGGCGTAATGTTTGTTTACCCTTGTGTCCCTACCTGCAGCGTCCGAAAATGATTTAAAAATACCAACGATGTTGTGTGTTTGTCGTCCGTCATTGCAAAACCTTGAGCGAAGACATTGTTTACCAAAGACAAGGTTGGCATGAGAATGAAGCAGTCCGAATTCTTAAGATATTCTCATTAAAAACTGATAAACCCCTCCTCCACGGCTCGCTCTCTCTCTCTCTCACTCACACACACACTCACACACACACACACACAACTGCTGCATTAGTGTTGTAATTGAAAACATACTTTAAACCAAATTATTTCATATATTTTGAACAGTGTAAGACACTTTGATTTTAATTGAAATTCCTCTGCAAAGGATATACATTACCTACAGGAATCTTCTGACACTCGGTAAAAAGAAAACTAGGTAACAATAAAACATGCTGTTTGATTTACAGTCATCCAAAGCTCCTTGCAAGAATCAAAGATGTGTATTTCAATATGGGTGGCCTGCTGGGAGTTGAACATCTTATCTTTGCTGTATTATTGCCCTGGTTCTCCCATTGATGCTGGCCAAAATCACGAGAAGGACAGAAATTGTGTGTTTTCATCTATGCGAGGACAGGGAGACTGCGGGAGCCGTCCTTTGTGAGGTTTGTATTGGATGTCCTAGCTCGGCTGCAGCAAATGCACAAAGACCTCCGGCTGTCTTTGAAGTAGACTAGCTAGCTGCTGCCCTAAAAAATTGAAATAAATGACAGCAAAGGAAGGAGAAAGTGACACTGCCCCTGCACTGCTTTTCCAGCGAACGCTCTTCCTTAACCCCAGCAGAGTATTTCTGAGTTGATACATATCACTTGTCATTTTTAGGTGCTAGAAACAAAATCCCTAGAGACAGAGGTGACGCACTGCAAATAAACAATTCAACAGAGCAGCGTGTTTACTGTATCAACACTGAAGGATCAGGGTAACTGCATATTCAGCTCTCTGCACACACACCCCTGCACCACAGAGTTGGCACCAGCAAGCTACGTGTATGCTAAGCAGCTTGTTAGCAGGACGCCAATAACGTTGCTGCAATTACAGTAGCTCTGTGCATGACCAGTGTAAGGAAAACTGGAACCTCCTCACTGAAAATTGAGCCGAGTTGAAATTGGTTTGATGTGCATTCCCTGTCATCTGCATATAGAGAAGACACCACATGAGACAAATTAGACATCAGCCGAGAAAAGAATGGATTTTCTTTTTGGCGTTTTTCATATTCTCAGAAGAAGAAGCAACATTCCTCTTTACTAATTTATTTCTTCTACCCGCTGCTTTACTTAGCGGCGCCTCATCTGCTCAACTCGCCAGCCTTATCATTCTTTGTATTTCTAATCTTCCTGATTAATAATCAAAGTACGTCACATGTGGCCTTGTTTCATCTTGTTGCCACAAGAAGCAACGGGCAGCCAGCCTCAGATTTAGTTATGAATACCAATTAATGCAACGTGAATCATGTATTTGCTCCTGGCAGTCAGGAATGCTGTTAATAAATATGATTTTGCTGGTTAACCTATGTTCTCTGTGCCTTTGTCCTGTGTGTTTTTGTTCTGAATTTTGTCTCCCAAGGTCTGTTCCACAGAGCCATCATCCAGAGTGGTTCAGCGCTGTCCAGCTGGGCTGTCAACTACCAGCCAGTCAAGTACACTCGCATGCTTGCTGAGAGGGTTGGCTGCAATGTGTTGGACACAGTAGACATGGTGTCCTGCCTGCAGAAGAAAAGTGCTAAAGAGCTGGTTGAGCAAGACATCCAGGCTGCCCGTTACCGCGTGGCTTTTGGCCCTGTCATCGATGGTGATGTCATCCCAGATGACCCAGAGATCCTGATGGAGCAGGGCGAGTTCCTTAACTATGATATAATGCTGGGTGTTAATCAGGGAGAGGGCCTGCGCTTTGTGGAGAATGTGATGGACCTGGAAGATGGTGTGTCTGGCAGCGACTTTGACTTTGCTGTGTCCGACTTTGTGGACAGTTTGTATGGCTACCCAGAAGGGAAGGACACACTGAGGGAGACAATCAAATTCATGTACACAGACTGGGCTGACAAGGACAACCCAGAGACTAGGAGGAAGACCCTGGTGGCCCTCTTCACTGACCACCAGTGGGTGGAGCCCTCGGTGGTAACGGCTGACCTACACGCCCGCTACGGCTCGCCCACCTACTTCTACGCCTTCTACCACCACTGCCAGAGCCTTATGAAGCCAGTGTGGTCAGACTCAGCGCATGGAGATGAGGTGCCTTATGTATTTGGCATCCCCATGGTGGGCCCAACTGATCTGTTCCCCTGTAATTTCTCCAGGAACGATATCATGCTCAGCGCTGTGGTTATGACTTATTGGACCAACTTTGCGAAAAGTGGGTGAGTAACAGTGGATTCAGCAAAAAGTAAAGTAATAAGAATGTGACTCATTTACACATTTGTTGAAATGCATTAAATTGCCATTCATTCTAATTTCATATTCCTGTCTTGGCTTAGAAATGATTGTGAAATAACATAACTGTCCCTAAATTGTGCCTTAGTTTTTATTGCTTTGCATCAATTCCTGACATTAAAAAGATTTTAATTTAGACAACTTATTGTGCAATAGGTCTCCTTACCTTTGCTGCAACTGGTTTGACCTCATTAAAAATGTTTTAAAAACAGTTTAACTCTGCACCCATACGTGTGAACTTAATTGCTTCCCTGCATACATAATGCCAGATCCTAATAAAAATCAGACATCAGTCCAGCACAGTCATATCAGCTGACAAAACTGAGTGTATCTATTTAGTCTCTTTTTTAAACAGTCAAAGTCTTGTTTAGCTATCTCTAAAACCTGGTGTAATGCACATAACACAGTTTCATCACTTTGGGCAGCTGTCCGAAAGGTAAGGGCTAATAAAATTTACAGCTTCATTCGCATAAATGTTTAAAGCAGTTCATTGGTGTTTAACAAAAAGGTTACACTGAAGAGAAAGTTTGAAGACACAGTTTAGATGTGCTCTATAAATTTAAGGCCAGCTTTAGTGAGTTGTGTTTTTTGATAGGAGTGACTCACTTTGTCACTACGGAAATACGTCGACTTGTATTACAGATAAATGCTGGTAATAAATAAGTGTTTAGAGACGAACTCTTATTTTTCACTCAGGATCTGTCTTTCCTTCTGGCAGATCAGCTTTTTTTTTTAATCGATTTTACAAGGAGGCAAAAAAAAAATGCAGCCGATTCATCTATATATCTGTCTTCAATTTTCAGCGATTGTGAGTTTATTTTGCCCAAAACAAGCAAAGATCAAATTGCACTAACTGAAAGGCTTCCAGTAGGATGTGGAGTTGGAGTGGAGCTCTGCACCTTTTTTTCTGACAGCTTTGTTTTTCAATTCATCATACCAAGGCAAAGATTTACTAAGTGTGTTTGAAGATAAAAGACATCTAAGTGAGTTGTGGTGGAGGGCTCCCCTGCTGCATGCCAGAGTCTTCCTTCATTTTGAATACACAACTGCAATGAATCTTTGTGGGTGATGGCCCTAGTGGTTGGCAGATATGCAGCACTGATCACTATAGGCTGCTGTTTCAGTGTGTGGGGGATGAGGGGATGCTGAGCTCTTGAGGAGAGTTTGTGATATTACATTGTGTTGACCTGTTGTTTTGCTTATATATTGATAAGGTTTCTCTCCTCTTTCTGTATTGCATTTCATTGGAAAAGCTATCTTTCCTTGTATATTTGGAAGGGCAAAATTTATGGACTTGACTTGTGGGCCTGAGCAATGAGGTTAATGTCATTTTCACCAGAGGGGGCAGTTTTACCAGACTTTTTTTTAAGTACAAGAAAAGAGGTTTTGTTAAAAAATAATAATAATCTTGTAAAAGCACCAAGAGTACCAATTCAACTTCTTTAATCAAGTAAAAGTGAAAAAGTACATGCTGTGAAATGTACCAAACGAACTGAATCTCATGTTATATTAATAGCATCATAAAATAATATTAATACATAGGAATAGAAAGTCCATTTCAACTTAAATTGTAATTCTGATGATTGCACTCGGCTTGAATTCCTGTTATGCAGAACAGAAGCAGAGGACAAACAAAGGGAATAAATAAAACCAGCTCTGTTTGCATTTGCCTTCAACTGCAGACTTTGCCTCAACGGCTAAACAGGAAAATGTGTATAGTCAGTGAGATTTGGCATGTGTGTGAACCCTAAGCTTGTGGTGGTGCGGTGGGGAAAGAATCACTTAGAACTAAGATAGAATAATTTCTATTGTGAGCTCCATTTTTTTTGTATACAGGCTTTGATCAGCTGACCTGTGTAGCTGCTCTGAATTCAACAAGATATAAGCAGATGCTTTTGCATAAACTGATTTCCAAAGCCTAGACAGTATAAAGCTAAGGTAGGATTCATTGAGTGAATCTAAACAGCACGATCACCCTCAATCTACTGATGTAATCTTACATTGACCATGAACACCACAGCCGCTCATGCACCAGTCCAACAAAGTACAACATTATAAACTTCACTACACTACTGCAAACCTGCATGCCCTTCACAAAATTGCAACCTTTTATGTAACCTTTTAATAGCGAAATATTAGTATAAAAGAAATTTGAATGTTACGTATAAGCATCAATTTCAAATCTTAACGAACAGATCTTACCCTTAAAAATAATCAATAATAACCCTAAAAAATAAACCTGTTCTTTTTCTTACATCTTTCTCCATTTCTAAGTGAAGTTATCTCACTTTCTTTGCTCTCTCTGAGGAACAAAAACAACAACTATACTTTTAGCTAGTAGATGTGTGGCAAACTGCACAGAAACACTTTGTTTGCTGACATTTGTTGAACTCTTAGAAATATTGAATTTAAAATCACCTGCTAGTTAAAAAAAACACTTCTTTGCTGTAGCTCTAGCAGTCACAACTTATAAACACCTTCACTAAAAACATCATTCCAGGTCATTTAGTCCAATTAAACACCTGAATACAGCGCTAAATGAGGCCTAAATTTGTATTTTTTAAAAAAACTTTAATCTCTTTGTGTATGGTTAGCGCCGGCGATTGACACACCGGTAGGGTTGTCTTTTATGTTTTTTGTTCCCTCCATTTAGATTCAGCCTGATGTTTGAAGGTGCTCAGTGACAGCATATAATAACTCCCCTCAAATGGCTAAAGTAAAAATTTAAGTAATGAGCCTGTTTAAAAATGTAAGGAGCAGAAAGGAGAGTTATTTGTGATAAAGATAGGGAGTAAAAGTAAAAAGATGCCAAACAAAATACCTAAGTAGAAATTCCTGCAAATTCTTCTTAAGTTTAAGAATAGTAACTGTAACAACCAAATACTTTGCACTTCCCTCCTGTTATTAAAACAGTAGTGATGTAGATATTTTCAATAGTGATGCCCATTGATGTTAGGGCAAATATAAGCCAAATCACATATTTAAAAAATCGAATGTTCATTGAATTGGATTGAAGAGGATTGTGCTAAAAGTTAATATATATTGAAATTAATTTCCCTCCAAGGCTAAAATTTACCTGTGATGTCTTCATAGGGATCCTAACAAGCCAGTGCCACAGGACACCAAGTTCATCCACACCAAGGCCAACCGCTTTGAGGAGGTAGCCTGGTCCAAGTATGACCCCTACGACCAGCTGTACTTGCACATTGGCCTGAAGCCTCGTATCCGTGACCATTACCGTGCAACCAAAGTAGCCTTCTGGAAACACCTGGTGCCCCATCTCTACAACCTCCATGACATGTTCCATTACTCCTCCACCACCACCAAGGTCACACCACTGGATCCCACCCAGTCCAATGGCAAGAGGTCTGGGGGTACTGGACGCCCGCCTTTATCCACTGCCCACAGTAGCGGAGAAGGAGGGGGAGAGAGGGGTCCTCTGATCATGCCAAACCCGAGAGATTACTCCACAGAGCTCAGTGTCACTATTGCTGTCGGGGCGTCACTGCTGTTCCTCAACGTTCTGGCCTTTGCTGCTCTGTACTACCGCAAGGACAAGCGCAGCCGCCAGGACACTTCACAGCAGCCCAGTCCGCAGCGTGAAAGCAAAGGCAATAATGCAAGCCACACCACAACAGTAGACGAGACCTTGTCATCCCAGCAAAGGAACCAGTGCGAGGCCCTTCACAATCCTCTCCACGTCTCGCCCAGTTTGGACTATACGCTCAGTCAGCGCCGCTCCCCTGACGACATCCCTCTGATGACCCCCAACAACATCACCATGATCCCCAACTCCCTAATGGGCCTTTCCAACATGAGTCCATACAGCACCTTTCCCGCTGGCTACAGCTCTGCAGGCCTGCCCAGCACCCACTCTACCACAAGGGTATAACCTGGCAGCCAGAAAGAGATGAGAAATGTGACATAGATGAAAAATGGAAATGTAAAGCTGTATTTAGGATGTGTAGGTAAAATAGGATTTAATATGTATGTTCTGTCTTTTTCCAAAGGTGTACAACCGCGAACATCCTGCCTTTGCTTTCTCATAATAGGAAGTCTAACTGCAGAGTCATTTTATAATAATCATTTTCAAAGGCAGTCGAAAAGAAAAAGTGCATTTCATTTTCCACTTTGGCTTTTTTGGAACTTTACCTAGCAAGAACTTAGTATAATGTTTGTACAGTTGGATTTGTATGGGAAGTTTTTCTTACTCTGTGATATCTATTTTGATCTCGTGGAACAAAGTGACATTACAACTCATGGTGGACAGAGATGAGATCTGGGAGAAGCATAAAAGCAGTATTATTATTACTATTATCAAGCTATTTTATACATATTTCTCATGGTACATTGCTTATTATGAAAATGTATTTTTACTGTAATTACTTTAAAATGCCTTGTACAGCACATCGCTTACATGAGGAATTACTGTGGAGTCATGCCAACAATGGATTGAAGTTTTACTGGTCACATGTGTTAAAACTGTCCAATTTACCCAAAATATTTCTATCTGGTAGTGCAAATTATAGCACTGTGTGTGTGTGTGTGTGTGTGTGTGTGTGTGTGTGTGTGTGTGTGTGTGTGT
>NW_005187465.1:2649897-2676027 GCF_000239375.1 Pundamilia nyererei | reverse complement strand
GTGTGTGTGTGTGTGTGTGTGTGTGTGTGTGTGTGTGTGTGTGTGTGTGTGTGTGTGTGGCTTGGTTTGTGAGAGTGTGGTGCGAGTGTGTGGCTGACAGCTGCAGTACAAAAATGTAAATTAGGCACTGGTTGAAATTAACCATTGGGTTTTGCATATGTAGTATTGTGTAATTTATTGTAGTCTATTTGAGTAACCTTGCTATGTTATTGTTTTATGTGCTTTTCAATTTTTGCTTAGTACATCGTAGCAATAGATCTTCTGCTTCACTATAAAGAGAAAATTGCTTAAGATGTGTTTTTCCTACTCTAACCAAACTCATGGTTCTTTTGGCTTGGCTTGTTTGTACAGAATAAACTTAGACCAACATTTTATTTGTCGTTTGTTTATGAAAAGCCTACTGTAAGGTCTTCAGAGAGATGACTGTAATTACATTGTAACTGTATGTATACCAATTCAGTTATTCACATTTAAAAAGCAGTTTTATGAACCTTGCAGAATATTGCTCCCTCTCCAAGTGGTTTGGACCCCTTGTCAAGCTAAACCCAGGGGTCTTTCTGTACTGAATGGACACGATGGACCTCAAGCTTTGCGATTTGAGTTCTTTGAACCTATAAAATTGTTTACTGGTAATCTAAATGAGATGGCTATTAAAAGATTTTTGGAACTAAAGATGAGTCTTGTCTGAATCTGGGATTTGAACACAATTTATAGGGAAAAAGCAGGTATAATGACAACTTATAAATCGTATATGTCAAGAAAGGTAGTCCTAAGCTGTATAATATCTAGGTCATGATTAGCCTTAGAGATGCAGTTACAGGGGAACTGTGCTGCATTTACACTGTTACACTGTTCCTGGAGTGTTTTTTAAAACCTTGGTAAGCCGCTAAAAAAAAATTCATGTAAGATATTTGAAAATCTGGGGATAAAGAAGTGAGATCAACAGACCTTTGTAACTGGCTTCTCTTCTTTGCTTGAGGCTAGCAGCTGGATGCTGCATCAGCTGACACTATTTCAGCACACCTAACTCTCCAGCTGAAGTGTTTTCTGATGAGTTGTAAAAAAGATGTCTCCAGTTCAGTTATAATTTGGATTTTAAAGTCCAGTATTGTTAAATAGTTTGAATGTGAGGCTGAATAAGTGGAATCTCGATTATTTCCAGTGAAGTAATTTAAAAAATGGGAGGTTAATTTAGGTTTAGATAAGGCTTGGGGTTAAAATTAGACTATCTATGTTGATTTGTTCTCTCTAAAGCATTACTAGGTCAGTAACTTATATATGCTATGTTGGTTATCTTTTCCGAGTGTAATAGATAATATAATGGGTTGGCCTAGCGTCTGGGTCTGAAAAGTGAAACCACCACAGATATCCCTTAAAACTACAATCTTTCTAATAGCCAGTGGGGCCAATACTTGTGTCTGTGAAAACACTTCCAGCCCTATAGAGGTCTATGAGAAAACAGCCTTTAGCTTTGACATATGTAATAATTCCTACTGAGTTTTTGGGTTCACTCACTTGTTTTGACTCTAATTGAATAAAACATTATTTCCATTTTGCTCCGTTTTGCATTCCAAGTGTCTGTTCAATTTAATTCAGTGTTATTTATATAGCACCAAATCACAAAAACTGTTGTCTCAATGTGCTTTATATTGTAAAGGTGCTACAATACTAAAGAGAAAATCACAAAAATCAGACAATCCAATTATGAGCAAACACTTAGTGTTGGTGGGAAGGAAAAACTCCCTCTCAACAGGAAGAAATCTCTGGCAGATTCAGCCTCAGGGAGGGGCAGCCATCTGCTGTGAACGGTTGGGGGTGTGAGGCGACAGGACAAGAGAAACACTGTGGAAAAGAGCCACACATTAATGACTAATTAAAGGAGAAAGGAGAAATTCTTAGAAAGAAGAGATCCTCGGAAAGAAAAATCTCTCCATACACCACAGTGGAGACACAAACCATGCCATGGTGTCTAAGTCCATCTATGTCCAATCAATGAATCAGAATCAGATTGCCTTTTATTGTCATTGCAATATCTAATACAAGAAATTAAGGTGATATTTCTGCCAACAAAGACATTCACACAAAAAAACAGTTTTTACACAGTGAACCAAACCCTTTCAGGAGAAGACAATAAATATTTATGAATATGAATGAGTCCAATTGCCTCACAATAATAATGTTTAATTTAGAACAATGTTTACACATAGAGAAAAACTCCTGTTGGACATGTAGGGTCTAAGCAGGTCAAACAGCAAGTGACCTGGTGGAAGGTTTCTTTAGTGATCCTGAAGGCTCTTGAGAGGTATCTCTCTCTTGCAGTCTCTTCCATAGAGGGGATACAGCCAGTGATCTTTTGTACTTTCTTTGGATAGCCTTTTTAATGTCCTGCACTGCGGGAGGCCTGGTGAGATTGTTGGAAATAAAGGTCCCAAAAAATTTAAAAACATGGACCCTCTCAATAGAGTCTCCACTGATGACCGAGCGAGCCTCTGCTCTTCATGATGTCTATGATTTATTTTGTTTTCTTTTGCAAGATTGTTTGCTGAACACCACATGACCAGTTGATGGACCTCAGCCCTGTAGAGAGAGTCATCTGCCGCTCATATGAGTCCCACTAGTGTGGTGACATTAGCAAATTTAATAATGGTTTTAATGGGATGGACTGAGGTGCAGTGTTTGGTAGGAGAGGAAAGACTAAACTCAGCCAGCTTCTTGATCAGGCTCTATGGCGTGATGCTGTTAATGTTGAGTTATAGTCAACATAGAGCATCCTCACATTTTTTGATTCATTTGATGATTCAAGGCGGAGTGGAGAGCTGTCGCAATGGCATCCTCTGTGGATTTGTTCACTTTGTAAGCATAGTGATGTGGGTCAAGAGTCAAGAGGCTTTGATGTGATTTGATACCAGCCCTTCAAAGCACTTCAGGATTGTAGATGTTAGGGCAACAGGTCTGCCTGTAGTCAGTGAGGGAGTCAGAAGCTTTCCTTGAGTCTGGATTGATGACAGATGACTTCAAGCAAGGTGGGATAATGATTTGTGCAAGGGTTAAAGATGTAGTGGTGAAAAATGCTGAGGTCTGGACTGGGACACGCCTTGAGCACTTTGTTGGGTACCTTGTCTGAGCTAGAAGCTTTTCTCAGCCTTCCTTGAGTTTACCAATCTAAACATGAGGTTCACATCACACTCCTGTACAGTGGTAGTAGGTGTAGATGGAGGGCCCAAACTGGGTCTTTTAACCTCAAAGCCAGCAAAGCAGCTTACCTCCTCTACCAGGGAAGTGTTCATGTTGTTGAGTTTGAGATTGCTGTCCTTGTGATTAGTGATGTGTGTCCTGCCAAGCCTGCCTGAGTTTATTGTCAGTAAAGTGGACCTCAATTTTCCTCTTACAGTCCTGTTTGGCCTGATTGATGCCACTTTTCAATCTTGTCTTCGAACGGACATGAGGGCTAGATCATTCAGTCCTCAAGGGAGACTGGACTTCCTTAGTTATCCAGGGTTTCTTGTCAGAAAAAACTCTGATGTGCTTAATAACACAGGTGGAGATGCAGCACAGTTTGTGTATATTTGAAAAATTTCCCATTTAGTGTGTGCAAAGCAGTCCTGTAGCTCAGTGATAGAGCCCTCTGGGGAGGTTTTGATGATCATTATGTGTGGCTTTGTTTTTTCCTGAGGGCTGCGTGCTAGGGGAAGGAGTAATCAAAGATGGTCTGACAGACCCAACTGTGGAAGGGTCACAGTGCTGTATGCATCCCTGATGTTTGAATACACCCATGTGGCTTTGTGTATAGATCCGCCTGGCAGCCCTGCTTCTGCCTTCCTCTCTTTATGGCACCTTCATTGCTTGGCAGACCCCAAAACAACCTATGGTGAGCCTGGAGGTCTTGTTATGTCCACTGGGATGTTGTGAACTCACCAGAGGTCCAACATGATAGCCACAGGACACAGTTTATAAACTCCTGACATCTATATAAGAGCATATCTTTACAGAGCATGAACAGCAATGCCAGAAATAACACAAAAGACACCACACTAGAGAGCCAAGAGCTATTGCACTAATACACAGAAGTTATCTTGAGTGTAACACATTGTGCACTGTATAAATGATCAGATCTACATCCATCATTTATATACAGATTATGATTGTATCTAGCGTTCGCTATCAAACACTATGGCAATGCAGCCAGTAGTCATCAGACACTGACTGATGAATTGGCACTTTTGTCCAGCATGTGGAGTGTTGAGAATACTAAAATTATCCAGATCTCATCTTTTCATCTTCTTTGCTTGGTACACACCTTTAGAAAAACCACCAACACATTCCTTACAGTCGTCATGTTTCCTTAGGTGTTCCTGCTACTGCTGCTGTTTTAGGCTTCATCTTTTAATCATGTTAAAACACACTGGCTGGTTTCATATCCCAAATACCCAGCTGAAAGAGTCTGAGATCACTAAAGATAATCAAACAAACATGGAGGGAAGCTTAGTCCATCCTTACTTCAGCATCTGGGAAAATAAATAATTTAACCCTCGCCACAGGAGGCCCTTGGCACTGAAGTCACTCCCGACTGAGCCTGACTTGTTTTTCTCCTCCAAGTGCTTGTTTGTTTGTTTGAGAGCTGTTTGTTTGGTTTTTTCATAAGATAACACGACACACATTATGATAACGGTGATAAGAGATTATGTAAATACTTTTACAGGGCACTTCTCCACTCCCTCTGTATAAACATGCATATTACCATGTTCAGTGTGTAAATACTGGCAAGTGTATCTATCCTAGGCAGTCAGTTATAAAAGTGTCATATCAATTACACTGTCTCATAGGCCTACATTGCATTATTTTAACATACCCTGCAGAGTAGGACCGATACTAATATAGCTACAATTTCCTATGTGATTATGCAAAATAGCCTTTATAACATTTGCATGTTAGTTGAACGCTTGGGCAGTAATATGTTTGTTTAAAATATCAGTTCATGCATTAACCAGAGGCTGTTACGCATACTTATTAACTGCTACCGAATAATTTATCATATGATCTATGGTAACATCACCGGCCACCATCTGCATCAGCTTTGTGGAATGCAGTTTATTAATAAAGTCTCTTTTCATGCCACCCAAGACAGCAAGCGTCTAAATCCAGTCCCCCTACCTAATCCCCGTCCTTTGATTGTCAACATTAAGCAAAGCTGACAGCCATTGTACACACTCATATGCAGTACAGAGGTTAATTAATGCTTCTTGTCTGTCTCTCTTTCACATTCTCTCATATGTCTTCTTAGAGACTTCAAAGGCGTCACTTCCCTGCACTTTAAGTGTATCAGAGCCAGTGTCATGAATCCTTTCTAAACAAATCACTTGATCTGTAATTGCTTTGAGAAAGGTTGCAGAATGGAAAGTTAAACCAAACAATTTCAGCATCCAGAAGCTGATTATATTTGAAGGAACTGTCTGAGGAGGAGTGTTTTTTTATTTATTTTTTGGGTCGGGAACACAGCAGTCCCTCCAGCTTTTTACAGGATCCGGTGAGTTGGTAAAAATTGCACTGCATCTCTAGCAGTCCCAATAACTAATACAACTAGATAACTGTATAGGCAGCACGGTGGCATGGTGGTTAGCACTGTTGCTTCACAGCAAGAAGGTCCTGAGTTCAATTATACCATCAGCAGGGTCTTTCTGTGTGAGGTTTGCGTGGGTTCTCCCCGGGTACTCCGGCTTCCTCCCACAGTCCAAAGACATCCACTTTGTGGGGATAGGTTAATTGGAAAATCTGAATTGCCCATAGGTGTGAATGCAGGAGTGAATGTGAGTGCGAATGGTTGTCTGTCCCTGTGTGTTACCCTGCGACAGACTGGCGACCTGTCCAGGTTGTACCCCGCCTCTCGCCCTATGACAGCTGGGATAGGCTCCAGCACCCCCTGGATAAGCAGAAGCGAATGGATGGATAGATAACTGTATAATAATATAAAGTGCTGTTTCTCCAAAATAATTAAAGCATTCCCTTTTTAATTCCTGGTAATTAAATGTGATATAATAGTGTGATAATTTGTGTCTTTTGATGATGATATTTGATTACGTCTACTTGTGCACTGTGTGCTTTAAATGGCAAATGAAAGGAGGGTGAGGATTTTCACTCTCTCGTAAAAAAAAAAAAAAGCATGGTGTTTTCTCCTGCTGCACACTGGCGCCTTTGTAGTGAACCCAGCTTTGACATCAACTGGGTCAAACATGAGGGAGGGAGGGAAGGAGGACAGCAGCTGGACCCAACCATCAATGTCACCCTTGTTACTCAACTTCGTCAATGTCAGTCACTGAGGTTTAGATTTATTTTCCTCTTCTGTCTGTGCGTGCTTCTTATCTTTAAGTGTTCTGCACAAATGGACTTATAAACCACGAGACCTGTTACCTGTGGTGCTGATGTCTGACATGGGGTGTGTGCAATAAACAGATGACTTATCAAAAGCGTGTGTAAAGAGATAAAAACATGTAGAAAAAAAATGTAGATCGCAGAATAGCTGAGTTGTTATTTTACTGAATGCTTAAAAGTGTAAAGTGTGCATGTAAAAGCTGGCATGTTTATTAAATTACCCACATATGTTATGATAGAATCAGGGAAAGAAAAGAAATGAAAATGCTGTAAAAGGAAGAAGATACCAAGATGAAAGTTCGTGTTAGAATATTTGGCCCACTCTCTGTTCCCCGTGGCTCCTTAAATAATGACTGGCAGCTGAAATGGGTCTTTGTGACTTTAAGATGTGACTCGGGGAGTTGTGGTCTATCTATTGTTGATGAGACAAAAGCGCGAGTTAGATTCATATAGGGGTGGCGGCGAATAACTTCTCATATCCTCATATCACAGTCACAAAGCCACCCAGCAAAACTTCAATAACCTGACACTTCTTTCCGGACATGGGTGAGTGCACAGAATTTCTAATGGTTCTTATCATTTGTTATTGATGGGATTTATTTAAAAAAAATTTTTAAAAAAGTCTATTTCAATAACCAGTACTAATGCTGCTTTTGATGTCCTTTGATATCAAGTCTGAGGGAAGAATTGCTGCAAATTAATCCTCTGTTTTAATTCATCAAAAGCATTTCTAGACCCATTTTTTGATTTACCACTAATTCCCTTTTTGCCCCTTGATTCTAACACATGATGCAGGTTAACATATGATGGTGATTTCAAAAGACCAAAAAGAAAAACATGTGCACGCTCCAGGATTATTTACCTTCTTGTCACCTGCTCTAATCTCTTTCAGCAGTAAACTAGAGTGGAATCAGAGTGGCATGACAGAGCTGGACAGCAACTCTCATCATGCCAAGGCCATGCCAGGTCACTCATGTGAAAGAGGTCAAATACTCCCACATGTGTCACGGGCATATTTTGTCACACTTCCAAGAGAATTGTGGACGCAAACAACTTCTGCTAAACATGTTCTCACTTGCAAATAGCCTCTGAGTGAAATTCTGCATGTTTGTTTGGGGGTTTTTTTTGAAGCAGCTTTGGAGATTTCAGTAATTACCTGACATCTGCTGCAAATGCACTGATGCACTTTGCACTGAAATTCAAACTGAGGCTTTTGTGGCGTTTATTACTCTATCAATACAACTACTGCTGCAGCCGGGCACAGATTAAGCGTGGGCGTCCGTAGGCGCTATCATTTTTGGGACTAACAGTCTTCCTGCTGTTACTATTTATATTTTAGTAACAGTTTGTTTAACTCACAGTTTCTCTTCCTTCCAACTAAAAACCAAAAGATCTTGCAAAAGATGAATGCAGAAATAGACATGTTTGGGGATGTTTGGGCCTAACTAATTTTGAGTTGGGCTTGCTATTGTTGTTGTTGTGAAGATATTCAAATTGCCTCTCTCCTTCATAATGCTTCCACCCACTCTTTAAACACTTGAACCCGGCCCCCACCGACATTGACACTCGGTGCCATGGTACCAGTCTCAGCCAGCTGTGGAGGGAGGAGGCCCTGAGTAGTGACATTGGCAGTGGTGGAGAGACGGTCCCGGTGACCCCTCCGCCATTACGTTAGTGTAGTATATGTGTGTATTGTGGCACCATGGTCTTTGTTTGACATCACTGGCCTTTGTTCCTTCCCAATCATGGCAGATACAATGGATATTGTATCTGCTGCCACAAAGAGATGCTCTTTCTTTGGGCCCCCTGAAGCCAGCGTTTCACCACCATCCCTCAATCGCCTGGTGACGCCTGTGACCACTGGACAAAGAGGGCTGGACCAGATTTAGTAAGAGCAGAGCTGTGAGGTGTTGGCACAAGCATTTGAGCTTTCACATACTGGATGAAGTCAGCGCTGAGAGGCTTATTTTACAGTAGCAATACCTTGTAGAGAGCTCTGTACAACACTTGTTGGCACTGGAACCTTTCTTATAGCGGAGTACAGCATCAGAAGCAGCAAATGTTTCCGGTCAGGCAGCCTTGGCTTTGCAAAGCCTTAGGTGCTTTCCTCTATCCCATTTCTGGCAATGCATTTATTAACACTTTGGATGTTTGCTACCTGCTTCAACAGCTCAGCTTGCTCTGGAAGAAGTGCGTGAGATTGCTATAAAGTCCGTGTTGGCTGCTTTTGTTTGGACGCTTTATTGGGAGACGCTGCTTGAACTCTTGTTTGTCACTGCTGTCTAATTTATCTTCTTTTTTTTTCTTGGTCTTTTTCTTTTGCTTTCTTGCCTGTTGTTGGGGTTTTGGTGTATGCTCATGGATTTTCAGACAAAGCGAGGCCTTTTTCATAGCTCCCCCACTGGGTGAAAGAGTCCCCCACTGTGGCATAGATGTGCTGTGTGGTTATATGTGCGGTGTGTGCCGCCTGTGTGCTGATATATTATGCCCCCTCAGGTTGCTATGATTGCTGTATCCGGTGCATTGGGGCAGTGCCCTACCCATCCCTGGTGGCCACCTTGCTGTGCTATGCTGGCATGGCATTATTTTGTGGCTGCGGGCACGAAGCGCTGACCCAAACCGAAGTCCTCGTTGAGACTTACTTTGCCCGCAACATTCAGGACTATGTGGTCATGGCCTCTTTGTGAGTGATTTTTCAATAACTTCTCTCAGTTGTGGCTTCTTTTTTCTAAGTCTCTGGCATTGCTTTGTTTGAACTAATTGACTGACTTCTCTCTGTGACTGTTCCAGTATCAAATACTTCCAGTACGTGATCTATGGTCTGGCTTCATTTTTCTTCCTCTATGGTATCCTGCTACTGGCTGAGGGCTTCTACACAACAAGTGCTGTCAAACAGACCTTCGGCGAATTCAGGAGTACCCAGTGCGGCCGCTGCCTCAGCCTGACGGTGAGCACATGGGTGGAGGAGGAGGGAGCGAGGAAATGAAGAGGGAGGGGAAATGTGAGGTGTCAACATTGTTGAGATGCTGAATTCTGGCTTGTTTTGAGTCTAATAAATATGCTCTTTGTTTCTGCAATTTCCACATGAATTATGGTTCATTACAGATTTAATGACACCACATTTATCACGCGGAAAGTATCTATTAGCATCTGTGTTGCGATTCTGTGACCTTGTGTGCTTCACTTTTTTGCTACAACAGTTCATCATAGTGACGTACATCTTGGCCTTCATCTGGCTGGCGGTGTTTGCCTTCAGTGCTATCCCAGTCTTCTTCTTGTTCAATATGGAGCAGACCTGCCACACCGTCAACATCCTGTCTGAATCAACCCCCAGCATTAATCAGCATGGCTGGATCTGCATGGACGCCAGGCAGTATGGTGCGTTGCTCGTGTAACTACTGACCACATGGTCCCCCTGATGGGAATGTTAATGTGCCCTTGAAAGCAATTAATCACCGTGTAGTGGCTGCTAGACTGATGGCTATATTAGTCAGGAAATAATGAAGAGAACTACACCTTTATGGTCATTTCTTCACTATAGTTTCCCCGACATGCTTCAGGCAAGCCAGAGCATACACGGATCATCAAACCTCATCATAATTCAGCCATAGTATGAGGTTTCTCACTTATGTTATGTCTCCATTTAAGGTCTGCTTCCTTGGAATGCAATGCCAGGCAAGTCTTGTGGGACAACCTTAGCAGCAATCTGCAAAACTAGTGAAGTGAGTAGAGTCTTTATACAGTTCGATATAGCATTTTGGCATCATCACATTAAAATCACTGATCAAAATCGACATAAAATCTGTTTTGAATTATTAGCAGGACAACGTGCATATGAGAGAGCTCACAGTAACACACACGAGTTTGATTAAACACCCTGCATGTGTTTCAAGCTAACCTTTTTTTATTTTGTCTTCCAGTTCTATGTCACATATGACTTGTACATAGCTGCATTTGCCGGTGCTGGGATCACTCTGTTAGCACTGGTGAGCTATTTTTGCATTATTTCTAGGACATTTAAGCTAACTCCATTTAAACAGCTGAATCAAATTTACATTTTGAAATGAAACCACTCTGCGGTGTTGGTGTTTTTCCTACGTCATCATAATAGTGCTTGTCAAGGATTAATATTGCCAGTGACCAACAATATTTTCTGAGAGTTCAGTTAGCACAGGTCAAGAAGTTAGCTATTGCTTTAAAAACTATCATTACCAAACCAATGCAAGTAATCTAAATCTGGCTGGCAGCAAGCCTATCTTGATAATATATATATTTTATTGCATTCATTAATAAAGAAAACCCTTGAAATGCTTACCATTTATTCCACAAGAGGGTCATATTTGAACACGGGCATCTTTTTATTGTTTTCCCCCCTAAATTGCAATGCTGTGACATCACAACAGCATGATTGGCCAGTTTTAGTGTTCATCCTGGACATACATTAATATGATATATATGTTTTATCATATTATCTACATTTATCATATTATATAATGTTATGATGAAGCAGGAAAAACACCATCACTGGTACATCCGATAAACGTTTTTTCTCAATCTAGGCACTTGAAAATGAGTTTC
The DNA here is from genome assembly GCF_000239375.1 of Pundamilia nyererei. Taxonomy (NCBI): domain Eukaryota; kingdom Metazoa; phylum Chordata; class Actinopteri; order Cichliformes; family Cichlidae; genus Pundamilia; species Pundamilia nyererei. The sequence continues at coordinate 2,665,083 of NW_005187465.1, read as the reverse complement.
CAGAAACAGAGCTGCTTTTACTGTTTAAAGTATCATTTTGAATGGTGTTGTGAGTGGAACCACTTCTGATTAACACTGTACACAGCAAAGTATGTGAATTATTTGGAGGAATGGCGACACATTGTCAATGTCAGTTTTCAATGCTATGATCTTCACGCAAAAAAATTCCAGTCACCTTGTTTGTATTGAGCAGAAATAAATGAATTTTCAACGTGTGGATTTCTCTAAACCAAAACTCTGTTCGTGACTACACACAGTCAGAGATGACTATTAAAGTTTGCTTTCTATCTTGGATGATTAAAGCATTATACTGATCACTTCTCCTCTTGGAGACAAATGAATATTCATTGTCTGCTTGCAAAAAAGATGCTTACAGTACTCATATATGTGTAGAAGCTGATTATTTTTTTCATTTCATTAATTCTTCCACTCACTCTAGTTCCTGTATCTGGTTGCCACCACCTACAACTACGCAGTTCTGCGGTTCCTGGGCAGAAAAGGCATTCGCTAAGTGCAGCGCCTCAGTTTTCTCTGTTAACCCCATTGTCCGACTACGAGATGGACAGTCAGCCTACATTCATCCTCTGGGAAACGGCAACCTCCAAACCTGGATTGCCTGCTATTCTTTAAACCTTTCCAATAACAGAAATAGTTTCTCATCACTATTATGTATGAACAACAGACAGAGAGATGAAGATAATTTACCTCCAGCAATGAGCTCTGGCCTGTGCATCAGATCCTCCTTTCAAGATGATTCTCTTAGCTTTGTTGTTCGTTTTCCCATTGCTGGTTCTATCTCTCACTTTATCCTTTGTGTGAGGCTTTGTTGGTGCTCATTGTGATTTATGATGTTTCATGAATAATTAAGAGCAATGACAGCTTGCCTCGCAAGTCATAACTGCATGCACAGTATTCAGTGGTTACTGACACCCAAATTGGCTCTCAGTATGATTTTGTGGCTTCTCTATTATCAGCCTTCAAAACTGCATGAACTAAAACGAGTGAGGCTGAACGAACCAAATTTTCCCGTTGAGCTTTCACTTACAATAAACGTGCTTTTTAGTCATACTTATACAGTCTCTTTTTTTTCTCTTTCGTCTAAATGCTACCATGGTAGGTGGGATAAAAAGGTGTTTAGCCCAATATAAGCTGTTTTAGGTTGCAGAGGGGTTGATGCTTCAGTAACTTGTCTCCAGGTGTTTAGCGTGTAGCCCTGCTACTTAGACTTGTGTGTGCTTATTTGAAATTAAGGCTCATTAAAACATTTAAATCTGATGCGTGGAATTTTATTCTAGCCATATACAGTTGCATTGCTGGTATTTTTTTTTTTTTTTTTGCTGTATTTTTAATTTATCCTTTTCATTGCAGAATCATTAATCATAACAATATACTGCCCTTTTACTGGATACAGTTGTGACAGAAAAAGAAAGAAAGAAGAAGTCGATAGGGAAGTTATGGGAAATAATAGACAGCACATTCATCAAGGTATGCTTGGACTATTTTCTGGAAACATATTTGTCCCAAATAGGCATCATTTCTTAACCGCTTTTGAAAAACACACTCCACACTGGATCACTTGGTCCTTCAAAAACATGGGGGCCAGCATATCTCCAAGGGCCCTAGCACAAACCCCGCACTGCAAAAGCATACTCAGTGTTAATTTCATGTACGAGAGATAGTGAAAGGATATCATAAAAGCACAGATATACAGCATTTTTACAAAAGAAGACATAACAAACCTTTAAACAGTCTGGGTGGCAGTTTATCGAGGGCTCACTGAACATGATCTTGACATTTCCATTAATGATTTGGTTGCAGAAGTAACAAGGAGATTTGCCATGACTGAAGCAGGTGGTTAAAAAACAAAGCAAAGATTATGAACCTTATTCATTTTTACACTTATGTACACTCAAAAAAAAAAAACATTCTTGGCTCTCATAAACACAAAGCAATAATTTTGACTAAATGTAACTGAAATATATGAAATCAAAAGTGAATTTATTCAAATACTTCATCAATTAAGGAAGATATGCTAAATGTATAACAATCATGACCAGAGTCCATTAAATTACTGTTTTACATTTAATGTATGTAACTAAACCACTTGGAAAATTTACATGTAATCAAATTACTTAATGTCAACATTTTAGGGATAGATATTTTTTGAGTGTTGTATAACTATGTACAGTAAGAGTGAGAAACTTACATGGGCTTATTCAGAGTTTTTGTTGAGTTTATGTCCTCTGCAGGCTTTTGAGACACATCAGAACTACAAAAACAGTCACAAACAATGAGGATGATTTTAGTGCTCAAATAAAAATATGCGAACAACATTGAATACTCTACTGTTCCTTTATTTTTTTTAAATAAAAACACTCACATATGGCTATCATCACACTTTTGGTTTGGTTTGAAGTCCTCAGAGTGGGGTTGTCTTGGATCTTCCACAGGTTTAGGAACAGCTTCAGCCTTGGCCGTCTCCACATCTGAAGCATCAGTCAGTCTAATAGCTGCGTGCTCTGTGTTATCCAAAACACCTTCTGCATCTGAAGCAGCTACTTGGTCAAGGGCATCTTCAATGTTCAACTCTTTGTCACAGTCTGCTGCTGTCTTAGGTGTTGGATCAAAACTTTGTTCAACAACAGTGCCTTCATCTTCGCGCTCAACCGCCTCTTCAGTTCCGCTCTTAAAATCCGGCTCAGAGGGTGGTGCACACTCGACTTTAAACTCCACACCCTTGGCAGTGTCAGCATCGGATTGACTAGATGGTGCAGGCAGAGTGTCGGTGACTGATATGGTGCTGTTTTGTAGAGCAGTTTCTTCTTCTGGTGTTGCATCACTTACAGCGGGTGTTTCCACACCGCCTTGGAGAGAAGCTTCTTTTCCCGATGTTGCCAAAGCAGGTGGTCCATACATGTTTACTCCTGCGTGCTCTAAATTAGTTGTATTTGGCGGTTCTGTTTTGATTACAGATTCTCCAGAGACTCCAGCGGTGCTTTTACTCTCACTACTCTCTCTCGCTGTGCCTTCCGCAGCAGAGATTTCTGCAGGGGGATTTTTCACATCAGCATCTGCGGAGGCCTTATCCTCATTGTGACAGGTGTCAGCTGGTGCATCAGCATGTTGTTCCGTGTTTTCTGCAGTTGCTTCAGTAAATGTCTTTTCTGGCTGTGCATTAATATTTTGAATAGGTGCTTTTGTGGGGGGTTGAGGCCTGTAAAAGAGAGTGTTACTTCTTCCCCACTTTGCAACAAAAAATTTGATTTGTAAGCAAAATAACAAACACTCAGCATCTTTAAATTTAACACTTCCAGTTACAGTCTCGTATACTAACTCTATCTTCACTGTTGAGCCTTCAGGCCGAGTGTCTTTCGGAGCTGAAATATTTTCAGCACTTGCCTGATTAGCTGAATTCCTAAAACAGACAAATAAAGCACTGAGTATTTGGTTTAAATGTTCAGATTTAACTGAGATTAAGCTTGAAATATGCAGATTTGCAGAGAAGCAGTAAATATTTGCTCAGGTTTTGCACAGTTTAATTTACATTCAGCACCAACATACCCTTCAGATGAAATGACCTCTGCCTTTTGAAGAGGAGAACTTGGTGGAGGATCTATTGCTCTACAAGGTACGAATAAGAAGAGAAAAGAGAAAGCCTTATATTTTCTTAATTGCTTCTTCAGAACCAATAAGAGATTTCATCACCTTCTAACTATGTTGGCTCAGAAATAAAGTCTAAGCCAAATGCTCCACATTAGAGTAGTGACTGATGTATCTAGTGAGCAATAATATAAATGTACATCATTAGCTATCATATATAGTGCTTGCTTAATGAATACAGCGTCAGCAGTATTCTGGGAGTTTCAGAATCTCTTATATAAACAACGTTCATCCATAACTTACATTAAAAAAAATTTGTATGAAGAGTGCAACCTGCATTGAAGGATGAGCATTCTGAGCATGTGAAATCAGTGATTGATGAAACAAAGCTAACAAATAAGGCCTTAAATGTCAACACAATGTTTATTAATGGTGTAAATATCACCAGACACGTTGCAGTGAAGTGGTGGCTGAGGCTGGTAATAAATGAGAGACACACAAACTAAAATCTAACTTTTCCCGCAGGAGCAAAGCCTCTTGATACAGAAGAATATGCTGTATACACAACAAACTGTGAGGTAATGGTCCCTTTGCAGCTTAACAAGTGACAGCAAAACATGTGGTGTTTGTCATTCATGAGTGTGTGAACTGAACTATTAATTCAGAAGGTTTATGACTTGTGTCAATTGCGGTCATCTAAAACAGCGAGTATACACACATTTGTCTATCTTTTTAGTGCATTTCTATTATTTCTGTTAAAAAAAAATCTGACTTGATAGAAAATGTTTATGGACTTTGAACCATCAGACCCAGGGAACAGATGCGTAAAAGGCCGAAAGGGCGAAAGGTACAGCAGATGGCTAAGACATCAGCACAACTTTTACAGTTTTTCTCAGTCGCTTTGGTGCGTTTCTCAGATCAGAATTGAAATTCTCATAACTATTAGTTCAACCTCCACAACACTCAGTCATTTGTGCACATCATAGTAGCAATTTCTCCTCTCTCTGAACAAACTGCAAATGATTTTGGACATGAATCAGTTGCTTCCATACATTTCCCTGCTGCTTTCTGACATTTCCATTTGTTTATGTCATTGTCAGTCAAAAGTAATCATACCTATGGATGCTGAATAGTCATTCCCAATAAAACTAATAGTCATACATCCATTGCTTAAGTCATCATACACAAAATTGTTGAACTAGTTATCACATGCCAAATATTGGCCATCTGTCAAGCAAATCCTATACCTTTCTGTATCATTTTTCCTGGAAATGTCTCCGAAATTGAACAATTGATCTCAGGTGAATTACAGCTGTCACTCATGAGGAGGCTCTACCAAATGGGTGATTTTATGTTTACATGTATTCTACAGTGAACAAGTGACTGTAGCATATTTTTCTTTTGCACAATTCTGTAGGATTACAAACACTTCTACACAATGGAAATGTGAAACGTACATATTCAGTGTCTCAGTTACTCCCAAGACTCCCATAACATCTACAGTGACTTTACTGCACATTTCAGATGGCTGTACAGGTAGGCCATAGTGCTGTCGTCAGCATTTTCAGGTGTCACCAATTGTTTTTGCAATGGGAAACACTGAAATTATAAACTGTCATAGTGGAAACATGACAATGCCATTTGACTATCTTGTTCATAAAGATGGTGTCAAGACTTTTCATTTTGATGGCACTGACAGTTTCATTGACATGGATACTCGCTTTTGAGGTATGGATAATCAATTCTGTGCATGTGACGTGCTTTTGCTGGTTATCCACTAGGTTTTGCAGTTTGCACTAATTGTTTTGGGAAATGCACTAACTGCTGTGCAAATGTTAATGGTGTTCTGAGAAACGCACCAAAGCGACTGAGAAAAACTGTAATTTTGGAACATCCAAATAAAGACAACATAACAGTGTTTGCTGGGTTAGTGTTGGTAAGAACACTTTGGGGAAGCTAAGCTTCATGAGGCCTCTTCATAGCGGTGTCTCTGGTTTTACTCCAAATAAGGAGAACATAACAGTGTTTGCTGGGATAATCTGGGAAAGAAAAACAGACAGACAGACAGACAGACAGACAGACAGACAGACAGACAGACAGACAGACAGACAGACAGAAGATAGATAGATAGATAGATAGATAGATAGATAGATAGATAGATAGATAGATAGATAGATAGATAGATAGGTGAATATATTCTAACATATTCATAAAAGAACACCAAATCATCAAGACATCAACAGTGGTGGTGGTGTGATAAATTAATGGAACAATGATGTAAGCATTATGCTTTATGTAGCAGCACAAATATACAAGGTACGGATAAGAAGTGAAATACACCAGCAAGCCCTTTTGGAAAGGTTTTAAAGTGGCCTAGACAAAGTGGGACTTACATCCAATTGAGATATTTTGGCATGTTCTCTATTAGACTGTTCAGCCCTTCAGTGTGGCTAAATTAAAAGAACTGCAGTATCACAAACGCTTCAGTTCCTGCTGCCAGGGGTGGCACAACGAGAGGGCAATTACTTTTCACATAAGACCAGGTAGTGTTGGACATTTTTTTCCCCCTTAATAGAGGAAAGGATCATTTAAAAACTGTTTTTGTATTTACTCAGGTTATCCTTGTCTAATATTAAAATGTGTTTGTTGTTCTGAAACATGTAAGTGTGACAAATATGTACAAAAAATAAAATAAATAAATCAAGAAGGGAGAAAAATATTTTTTTTTCACAACAATGCTGCCTAGCTGATTATCATTACAAGGGCACTGTAGTGCAATTTATTGTTTTGGTCAGTGGTCAGCGTCTCCATAGGCTTGGGCTCTTATTTTCTTGATACCTCTATTTTGAAAGCGTCGTGGAAACACTTCCGGTCTTGTTCCGCTTTTCCCCGGCTTCGTAAAGTAGTAGCATATTGCTAAGCGGAAAAGTTAACGGCGATAGTCAAATGTAGCAGCATTATTTTAATTCTCTGTAACTAGCAGACATATCAGTGGCCACTGTGGAATCAACACTACCCAGGTGGGCTGTTTTCAAGTGTAGTATCGTCTCAAAATAGCACCACAGTCCTTACGTCTGCTGTTTTACATCAAAAATAATACCAGCACGGTCCGAGACGAGTAAGTCGCTTCGTATTTTACGACTTTTACTTTTAATAAAAAAACATAATAGTAGTTAATAGAAAATTCATGTGGCCTGCTGTATCATTTTTAGAGCTAAATGAGGTGCCTCCAAAAATGTTACTTCCCGATGCTTTCCACCAGGTTTTGAAAGAAACTTGACATAAGCCTATCAGGTTACTTAACACTGATACAGTGTTTTTCAAAACAAAATATAGCATAAATATTATTTTAGGCCCGGTTAAAAAAATAAAATCTTAAATGGCATTCTGTTCCTTGTTATTTCAATACATTAGTGCAGGCTCTAAACATCGCTTTGGGCCCCTTTTAAGCAAAAAAACAACAAAAATAGCAAGATCTTTTATTCTTATTGAAATGAGCTTAGAGATCTAAAAATGCATTACCTGTTTAATAAAGTCAGCTTTATAGGTGACTAACAAACTCGAGCCTTTTATATCTGGTTGTCATGAGCGCTGAAGGACTGCAATAAACTCCAACTACACAAAGTACAAAGCAATTATTTCTGGTAAAGTAAAAATGTGTTTAATTAGTAAGCTTATACCAATGTCAATGTGATTTGTGATTCTTTTTGGTGCTTAGCCAGGCCACTTTGTGGCTGTCGGATTTTTACTTGTATGGTTCATCTCAGTATTTTCTTGTGTTGCCTTAGGGGGGAAAATGCCATCGAGAAATCACCTTGATAAAATCGGGAGGAAGAAAAAGAAGAGGTGGACAGAGGACGCCATGGAGCGTGCACTGATAGAGGTCAAGTCAGGCAGGTGCACAGTGAGACAAGCTGCCAAGGAGTTTGGAGTCCCTAAATCTTCACTGGGGGACAGAGTCAGTGGACGGGTGACCCCTGGGAGCCGTAGCGGCCCGGCTCAGCTTATAACATCTGCTGATGAGGAGTTGTTGGTCGAGTTCTCCTTATACATGTCCAGGCATGGATTCCCACTTACAAAGCAGCAGCTGGTGTCCTTCGCATCGTCAATTTATAAGCGGCAACACCGGAGGGTGGCATTTTCCAAACTGGGCCAGACATGGTGGCTCAATTTTAGAAAGAGACAAGAGAAAAACATCACTATTCAGCCAGCAGACAATGTTGTCCGTGGGAGGACTGTGTCAGTGAGAAAGGAAGCAGTAGATCAGTTTTTTCACCTCCTGAGGACTGTTGTAGATGCTCATGAGCTCATAGACAAACCTCACCAAATTTTCAACTGCAATGACACAGACTTTCAGCTGAGTAGGAAGAGGGTGACTCTCCCCAAATCTGTCGGTCTAGGCTACAAGCCAGCGCCAGGCTCCAGGGACCATGTCTCCGTCCTGGCTTGCTTTAATGCGGTTGGAGAGGACATCCCCCCATTTATAATCTACTCAAAGGCCTATCCAGGGGGAGTATGCTACAAGACACAAGGACCACCGAATGCCCTATACGGGTGGTCAGACTCGGGATGTATCAATTCAGACCTCTTTAAGAAATGGTTCCTCAAACATTTTCTCGTGCACGCACCAAAGGAGCGTCCACTGCTGCTGATTTTCGATGGCCACAAGTCACCCGTGAACCTGGAGGTGGTGGAAACAGCTCGTAAGGAGGATGTCATTCTTCTGTGCCTCCCACCTCATTGCTCCCACATCCTCCAGCCACTCAATGACGGTCTCTTTGTGGTCCTCAAGCAGCACTTTGCTTCATTCCTAGGCGACGACTACACTACTGACACCCACTTTGCAGTTAGCAAAAAGGAGTTCTCAGGGGTTTTCAAAGGAACATATCAGGTAGCAAAGGAGGAGGAAGGTGTGAGAATTGTGAAGGAAGGCTTTAGGAAATCTGGGATCTACCCACTGAACCCCTTCACCATCTGTGACAGACACATGATATCAGCCCACCACCCTGGCCAGATAGCTGCACCCTCCTTGTCAACACCAGTGCCGGGAGTGCACACTGTAGGAGACCTCACAGATGCTGGGCCGTCTTCCTAATTCATTGCTATAAAAATGAAAGTGTGATTGACTGCATAATTGAGCAAAGCAGAAATGAACACAGGCTCGTTCTGTCTTTCAAAATACTGAATTAATTACAGTCCTGTTTTTAATATAGTGAACCACCTCCTGCTGCCTCCCTGCAGAGAGCCCAGTTTGAGGAAGGCTTGCATTGTTATTAATTACTACTCAACAATGAGCTCAGTTTTAGTTATCCGGTAATAATGTTTGAATGCTGCACAACTGTGGTTTTCAATGGGTTGGGAGTCCCAAGGTGAACATGATTTTCAAAAGGATATTAAAAGAAAAATAGAGGAAATATTTCTGCTTAACAAAAATCTGTAATTTCTCTTCATAAATGCTTCCATCTTCTTGTGAATTATTGGATGGCAAGCCATTTAAATTAAGTGACCCATAAAAGAAAAACACTTGCAAAGCACTCACAAGTTGCTTCAGCCTAGGGGATTGTGAGCAAAAGGACATTTGTAGATATTCAGTGCCATCTTTTTTTTTGGTATTGCTGGCCAGTCAGTTAGCGAAGCTAACCATCATTGGTAAGGGGCATGATTTCAGTTTAGTGGTCTCTGACAGCAAGTGAGGGAGGGGAGGCTGTGAGGTGTGAGTTGCCCGAGCAGTTCTGCACAGATATAACACTGGTGCTTCACTCTGTCATTTGTTTTATGTATCTAAGTAATGTGACAAATTCACTCGATTATCTCAAACACACTGGAACGGATAAAAGAATGGATTTAAAGCTTGGGCACATTTTCATATGTTATCTGTTGTAGATGTCTGATAACTACACTTTATGCTGTGCAAGATGTCTCTGAAGCACAATCAAGCCTCTTAACTACCAGACTGATTTTGAGTGGAAGTTGGAACCATTTATTGAAGGATGTGTCATCAACAGATGATGCAGCTTTAGAATATGATACACCTACTGCTGTTGTCATGGTTTTCTTTGGAGGTCAAAGAAAATATGTCCATTTTTGGTTCCAACGGTTGTTGTCTTTTTTTCCCTAAATAGTTTGAAATTGTACATGTGATTCTATTGTTCCTTTACTTACATCTACTGGCCTATTTGTTAGGTACGCCTGTTTAGCTTCTCATTAATGTATATATCAAGTCAGCCAATCACATGGCAGCACTGTGCTATCATGTTAATGTAGATCATAATCTCAGGAAGGTTTCCAGCATGTTGTTGAATCTATGGTATGAATAATTAAGACAGTTCTGGAGGAAAAGGGGTCCAACCCAGTACAAGCAAGGTGTACATAATAAAGTGGCCTGTGAACATAAGTATCCTGAATAATTGTGAACACAGAAACTGATATAAAAGTAAACCCAAGACCTTTTTAAATAATTTGCTTCTTTCTGTTCACCTGGAAGAATGAACCCTACGTGGTCTCAGGGGAAAAAGTCAGACATGTAGAATAAAGATATTTTTAAATGTGTTTGAAGCAAAAATTTGTCCATAACCTTAATAATTTACAAAATTTTGCTGTAGCCATAGTTGAGTGTGTGTGTGTGTGTGTGTGTGTGTCTGTGTTATGTACATGTTCAGGCTGAGTGATGTAATGTCAGTGCAATTGATACATTTGCCGACAATAGTCAGGCAGCTAAGGCTGACGTATCCTTTATTTAGTAGAAATATTGTGCAACCAAGCAGAAGAACATCTTTCTGTTCTATTACCTGTATAAAACAACTCTGTATATGACTATAATTATTGGATGCCTATATCAAAATCATAATTTTAATGCACAGGGGTATTAATATTAACATTAACCTTTTTTTTAACAAAGCTGGTAAAACATTTGTCACATACCATATAATTAACAATCTCATATGTTAAGTTGTTCCCTAGAAAGCTTTTGCTACAGTATTCAAGGAAAAAATACGCATGTGTCCTACAGGGAAGCACCCCAGTAAGATTAACGTTTGATCAACCAGCTTAAGTGTAGGTCACACTGCAGTGTACTTTAGAGTTTTATGGATGCGGTACAGATGCCCAGGGCTAAGTTAATGTTTTTGTACTGTATGTTAATATCACAGATGGTGATTTGTGCCTGAAGCCTGGAATATTTTTAGTTATGATTCAATGACACAGCACAGTCGAAGGACAATTTGAGTTTAACTTGCAGAACTGCCACCACACTGTGTGGTGCCATACACATGGGTCTAATATTTAAGTTTTACATTATTTTTCTTTTAAAAAAAAAAGATTTACAGTCATGGTAAAAATTTATGGCCTCTGTCAGTTCTGAGGTTTACATATGAGGGCATATTGAAAGTAAATCATGCTCTTAAAGTTTCTGAAATACAACCTCAGATGAACAACAATGCGTGACGTATTACACGGTTTAAAAAAACAAACTAAGGCAAAATGCAGGAGGAGTGTGTGAAAAGAACAACCAGTGACTGAGTAGCTGGTAGAACCACCTTTAGCAACAATAACTTGAATAGCTTCCTGTATGACTTTATCAATCTGCCACATCATTGCGGAGGAATTTTGGTCCACTTTTCTTTAACTTGTTGCCTTTTTTCTTTTTCAGCCATTCTGTTATAGAGTTGCTGATGTGATTGGATTCATTGTCCCGTTGAAAGAACCAGTTTTGGACAAGCTGTAGCTGTCAGACAGATGCCCTCACATTTGACTCTAGAATACTTTGGTATACAGAGGAGTTCATCATGGTCAAGTTAGTGATATCAAGGTGCCCACTTCATGTGGCTGCAAAACCAGCCCAAATCATCACCCGTCCACCAACATGCCTAAGAGTTGCTATAAAATGTTTGTGCATTTTTTTGTTGTTGTTTGTTTGTTTTGGGGGGTGTTTTACCAAACATGAAACTACACACTATGGTCAGACATCTCCACTTCTGTTGTTCAGTCTTTTCCTGGTTGCACTGTCACAAATTTTAACATTTTGCATGCTAACCGAGGCCTATAGACTCTGATTTGATTTCTCTAAGCACCTTAGGGCGAATTTGGTGATAAGGCTGTACTTAGTTCTTCACACACTACTTCTGCATTTTTGCTTTGTTGTTGTCTTAAAAAAAAACATATTGTAATATGTGAAGTTTTAAAGTTCATCTGAAGTTATATTTACCAAGCCATGGTAAGGACTAGACTATTATTTTTCATATGTGTGGATGCTTGAAACATTAGAAAGGAAAGTTGTTTTTTTTTGTTTGTTTGTTTTACCATTTCTGTGTATTTGTCAGTTAAATCCGGTGTGCCTGAGCAACGTTTACATTCAAAAGTGTTTTTTCTTTTTTAAAATAATTTTGCAGCACTCACTCAAATCTCCTGGCTGCCAACCGGACTTGTGAACTCCTAGCTGGAATAGGTTTAGTTTCCACATCTGTGTTCGTTCTGCAACACAGAAGAGGTTGCTGTGACACTGAGACAGGACAGCTTCAATTATCCCTTTCAATTAAAAAAACAAAATTTTAAAACTCAATTTTTGAAGTTGCATCTTAATCACTGTGAGTACCCCGCTGTGTCTTGTTCTTTCTTGGCATCATTTGATCTTTGGATCCAGCTGCCGTCCATTTTTAATGTAGACCGCACCCTGATGTTTTGAAGCACCTCGCTTCTGTTAATATCTACAACACACACACACACTTTTATCAGTACTGCATACCAAGAAATAGTTTTTTCTTCCATGTTTAATCTTATCAAATACTCACCTTTTGACATGCTGCTGATGTTTTCTCAGATGTTCAACCTGAGGAAATATTTGATGAAAAACTTTCTGTACGTTTTATCTGTCATACTCTACACTCATTCCCAACTCACCCCCTTTCGCAACCTGTAAAGCTGTATTCCTATACACAAAAAACTCATCCACCATGATAAAGTGATATTGAAGCATTTACTCTTTGTTATTAACACATGTGGACAGTTATTATTATCTGAATAAAACCATTCCACAATAAAACTTGTGCAAAAATCTAATCTGCTTGTAAACACTACTAACAAATGTATCTCGTGCTCTCCCCTCTCCCCAGTCTCTCTGCATCTTGTCATATTGCATCTGTTCTGTATTCTCTTCAAGCGCCTGTTAACATTTTGACCTGTGCTTAGTGCTTTAATCTCTTGTGATGAATCTTTCTGGAGATGTGCCAGCCCCAATTAAGCAGGTCAAATTCATTATTCATAGAAAAGGAAAGCAATTCAGATTTGGTAATGAGGCCTTCCTCACACAGGCCACGAACAGGGGTGTGAAGTCCATTTTTGTGCCGTATTGTGTTCTCACCTGTTTGTGTCAGAGCAGATCAGTGCCAGTCCTCCTCCGGGTCTCTGTGACACGCAAATAAGATGGCAGAAATACCTCCACCAGAGCCCCCACCCCCTGCAGTTTCAGATCCCGCCCCCCTCCCCTGTTAGTTTTGAAGTGCCGCACCTGGATGATGCTACACAGGCTCATTGAGCAAGCAGATAGGCTGGGTGATAAGAGGGGCAGCACTGTTTTGTGGTTTCGATTTTTCTGAGTGTGAGAAGTCACATTCCAGAGATGTTTTCTAGTGAGATTTTCAGTCTTTGCTAAGAAGCAAATTAAAAATAGGCTTTTATAACCTGCCTGACAGCTTAAAGGTATTTAAATGAACCCTGCAGGTTAGTACTTGATGCTGTTTTCTTTCCTACTAATGGCTATAGCAGGGGATTAAACTGAACTCAATTCTGCTCAATATTAATGTAATATCTTTATACACTTATTGGTGAGACCCTCCACAACAGTCCCAGTTTCTCATGTGGTCCCATGGGAAAATTAATTGCCCATCACTGAACAATAGCCTTTGAAAAAAAAGTAGACAACTGAAAACCTGCATATCATTAACCACAAAAGTTGTTTGTTTTTTTCAAATATAAAAAGCTTGTAGTATTGTTTCACCCACAACAAAGACTTTCTTTCACAAGCATACTGTTCCAGTTGGTAGGCTTCTAGGAATCAAGCGGGACCAGATCTCAGAGTTGTTAGAATTTAATCTACTGTCTCATCAGACCTTTTTAATAATATTTACATTGAAAATCCTTGAACCGAAATGCCCATTCTCTCCAGTGAAAATAAAAGGGCACAGAGAAAAGCTTAACCTCATTATTTGATGTTTACTTTACATTTTAATAAACTGAAATATTCACATTTTGGTCTGTGGGTGTACGGGGGACTCTGTGTGCAAAAGAAATTAATGCGGTTTTTAGTTCTTGTTATGACTGTGGCTCATAGGGTAAACAGCAGGTTGGTGGTTGAATTGCTGGCTGTTCCAGTTTGCATGCCGAAAGCATCCTTGGGCAAGATACTGAACCCTGAGTTATTTCCAGTGTGTTCATTGGAGTGTGAGTGTTAGACAGGAAGTACTTTATGTGTGAATAAACATATTGTATAAAGTTCTTTGAGTGCTCAGGTAGAGCAGAAGCCAGTATATAAGAACTGGTCCATTTACTTTTCAGGTTTTTAAACGTAAGAGTATTCGCTTTCTTTCACTGAGGCTAACTCAAAACCTGTAAAGATGCCATGAAAATGTTTAACTTTTTTTTGTAACTGTGTCATTCTTTTTTATTTTTCCAGTTTTCTCCCAGTTTCTATACTTCAGTTTGTAAATTTTCACAATAGGGATGTGTGTGTGTGGGTGAACAAGTATAAGTATATATATCTGTAAATTTGTATATCTTTTGACGTGTTACTCAGGTTATAAAAGCAAATACATGTAACAAATTGTAAGGAAGAATTTATGATGGGTAGCGCATGAACAGGAAGAAAAAAGTGTTGACTATTAGTTACTAAATTGCGGAAAGGTGGTGGGATTAAATAAGCTTATGCTTTTCCCTACTCCTTTTTGAACATGTAAGTTATTTATAATTATTATTGTTTTGTTTTCCTTCAGTTTTGATTTTCTTGTTTGTCTATTTAAACATGTTCAAAATAAAGATACAATAAAATTACAAATAAAAGTATTGCTGCTTAGACAGAAAATATTTGAACGTTAAGTGGAATCCAGTAGAGCCACTTCTTTTCCTGGTTCTCTCACAGAACAGTATCAAGATAAAAGAGAAACCATTGAAGTGGTGAATGATGTGTACAATTAGTAATGAAGGAGTGTACATTTTTTTGTGTCATGAAAATGCATGTCACACACATAAAGGGGCCAACGTTAAAACTGTGTGTCTTTTTCAACATAAGTAAGGTGTATTACTACTAATAATAAGAATAGCAGTAGCAATTTTGGTGAGTGTAGCAACACTACTCCAAAACTACTGAATGTACTGTGTGAGAGTTGTTTGTGATACCATTACAGGGAGGTTGTGCTTTGAATGCACTTTCTACGCATCTGTTTGAGCTCTGCACTTAACAGCATCCTCCCATAACTCCTTCACTGTAGTGATGGGATTTCTGGCTCTTTTTAGAGAACCGGCTCTTTCGGTTCGGCTCACTAAAAAGAGCTCTTTCGGCTCCGAACCGGCTCTTCAGGTTGTTTTGTTGCTTTAATT